>NC_133417.1:100805000-101115000 GCF_049350105.2 Macaca mulatta | reverse complement strand
GGTGGGTGGATCACGAGGTCAGTAGATCGAGACCATCCTGGCTAACATGGTGAAACCCCGTCTGTACTAAAAATACAAAAAATTAGCCGAGTGTGGTACCATGCACCTGGAGTCCTAGCCACTTGGGAGGCTGAGACAGGAGAATCTCTTGAACCCAGGAGGTGGAGGTTGTGGTGAGTCAAGATTGTGCTACTGCACTCAGCCTGGGCAACAGAGCAAGACTCAGTCTAAAAAAAAAAAGAAAAGAAAAAAACTGCTGTCTATTGAATATTTACCATGTGTCAGACACTGTGATAAGTATTTATTGAAGTGATCTGCTTTAATTCTTCTAGGATCTTTTGTGCTCAATACTTTATGTGCATTAGCTAATTTAATTCTTAGACCACGAAGTAGGAGCTATTATATTATTCACATTACAGTACATAAACAGAGGCACATTTTGTCCCAGTTCAGCTAGCCTGGTTAGTGACAGAGCTAGAATGAAACCCGGGCAGTCTTGATTTCAGTAGGCACTCCTGTATGCTCCGTACTATCCTGTCTATTCCTAGGCACTAGGAATCGCTTTCCTTACTTTCACTTTACTTTCTTGTATTTTGTTTTTAAGTTTAGAATTGGAGGAGTGTTCTGGTTATTGAAGTAACTTTAGCGAATTTGTAATATAAAAGGTTGGTAAATAATCATAAAGTATTCAAGATTAAATTTCTTACCTAAACAATTTATGTTGCTGTACATATGAAGAATACACATCTATTTTTTATATATTTAGGGGGTGTAGATATGTAAATTCATATTTGATACTGTTTTCTAATCATTTCAAGTTATTTGGTCTGATTTTTATAAGATAGGACTAGATTATTAGTATTTATATCTTATAAAGTACTTAACAAAAAATATATTCTAAGAGAATCTAAAGGGTTCTTTCTTCATTTTCTTCTTTGCTTATGATTGCATTAGTACTATTACCTAATATAATATTATTTGTAATACTATTTTGAGTGTCTTTGCAGGAATGTATTTAGACCACTTTCTATTTTGAGAGGATTTGTATCATTGAAACTAAACAATATAACCGGAAAGGGAAGGAGTGATGATGTCACTGCCAGTCTGTGCCTGGGTTCCCACTCTGACATGCAGACCAAGGGCCTCTAGGCAGTCTGTATATTAATTATTCTCAAAGATTATTTCTTTTTTTAGATTAAAAAAATGTGAATTCCCAAAATTGTCTTTCTATACCTTATTTTGGAGTTCACTACTGTAAATTTAACAGCAAACTACACTTTTCATTACTCAGATTATCTTTATCATGATATGTTGAGGCAGATATTAAAATTAATGTCTCGGCCAGGCACGATGGCTCACTCCTGTAATCCCAACACTTTGGGAGGCCAAGATGGGCAGATCATGAGGTCAAGAGATCGAGACCATCCTGGCCAACATTGTGAAACCCCCGTCTCTACTAAAAATACAAAAATTAGCTGGGCATGGTGGCATGTGCCCGTAGTCCCAGCTACTCGGGAGGCTGAAGCAGGAGAATCTCCTGAATCCAGGAGGCGGAGGTTGCAGTGAGCCGAGATGGCGCCACTGCACTCCAGCCTGGCAACAGAGTGAGACTCCGTCTCGAAAAAAAAAAAAAATATATATATATATATATATATATATCTAATGAATTTACAACGAGTTTTGGTGGCTGTAATGGGGTTAAAGTGACATATATGTGATTGGAGCTTTCATGTGTATTCCCTATAAGCTGTCCTACAGTTTTTTTTCTGCAAAGTCAGAAAGTGTAAAGCAGCAAATCTTTGTGGCTTCTAACTGGCTTACTGTGTTTAGATTGCTCAATTGCAAATTATATCTGCAGTGTGAATGTCAGTCCTTGTGACTTTCAACTTGGGACTCAAATTTGAGCCCACCATTATTTTTTCTTCTTATGGTTCCCAACACTTATGACATATTTCTTCCTCTTGGCAGTCACTGAGACCTCTGAATCCCCAGTTTCAACCCCTCTAAAGAATCACCACCCATTCCATCATTCATTCATTCAACAAACATTACTGACCACCTACTGCAGTGCATGCTAGATACTGTTCTTGATGTGGTTGTAGCAGTGAACCAAAGAAGTAAAAATATAGTAATAGTATTTTCTAGAGTGAGTTCCTATTTTTCAAATAGAATATACTTGCGTATTCCCAAATATACCTTACAAATTTGACGAATAACTGTATAAATGTTTTTGCATGATCTGACTGACCAATTTTATCTTATTTAGATTTAATCCTCCCCCCAAAAAACCTGTTGATTTTATTGATATTTCTGCTTTATGGATGACCATAAGTAACTGACCCTAAGTTATATTTATTGCAGGTAAATAGAAGAGTTAGGATTTATGTTTCAATAATTCATTCCAAACCTAGGAATTTTTCACTGTGCCTTTTTCAGTATTCTTTAAATTTCAGTTCTTTAGAATTTATTTATTTATTTATTTATTTGCATTCTGGCCCCAAGTATTCTGCATGAAGCTACAATACAGGATGGTATTGGCTAAGAATGAAGATTCTTACTCATATTCACATTTGTTAACCTAATTATACTTGTTTCTAATGTAAAATGAGTGTAATAACCATGTACCTCACATGTTTGTCATGAGGCTCAAAATAGATGATATGTATCTAAGAATTCATGTATATGAAAACATACATATGTATGAATACATATAGATGTATATATATGAGAAGAGCATAAAGAGCTACTTTTTTTTTTATCTTTATTGCAGTGAAGGCAGGCTGCAACATTATTGGGTCATAAAGCAATTCAGTTTTATTTATTAATATTTAAGTATTAGTACCCAGAATTTGAAAAAGAAGTCACATCGCTTCTTTTCTTTTCTTTTCTGTTTTGAGACAGAGTATTGCTCTGTAGCTCAGGCTGGAGTGCAGTGGTGCCATCTTGGCTCACTGCAACCTTTGCCTCCCAGGTTCAAGTGATTTTCCTGCCTCAGCTTCCCAAGTAGCTAAGATTACAGGCAACTGCCACCACGCCTGGCTAATTTTTGTGCTTTTAGTAGAGATATTTCACCATGTTGGCCATGCTGGTCTCGAACTTCCAACCTTCAGTGATCCGCCTGTCTCAGTCTCCCAAAGTGCTGGGATTACAGGCATGAGCCACTGCGCCCAGCCATCGTCACTTATTTTTTTCTTAAAGATCTCTCACTTCTCTGCCCTGTCTTTAAGTGTAGTGTATTAACATTTATATAGTTGTATGTCTTTTACTTAACAGGTACAAAATATTTAAAAGTGTTCAGGTGAATGAATTTTCAAGTCTCTGTTCTTTGAATTTTATTTCAGTGCTGCAGGTGGAGAAATTTTCAACCTGTGTTTACCTGAGTTGGCTGAAATGGTTTCTGAAAATGATGTTATCAGACTCGTTAAACAAATACTTGAAGGAGTTTATTATCTACATCAGAATAACATTGTACACCTCGATTTAAAGGTAATGTAACATGTGATTTAAAGTAATGCAACATCTGTGTTGTTCTTCTGCTCTTAGTATGCCCAATTGCAAACTGGTATTAACAGGAAACAATGGTTGGTTCCTGGTTGTCGAGACTGCACTGGTGTGCTCTTTGCTTACCTGTGTGCTACATGGCCTTAATTTTATATTGGCAGAAAGGAGAAGACTGCATGTGTGAGCAGCTCAATTTACTGGGCTCTTAAAATGCATCATTCCTGTGTTCTAATCCTACATTAGATGGAATTATTATTCCATTCCATCCCACTCTTGCAACCACATCCTGGACCTTCTTATTTTAAAATGCCGTCTATCTCTGAAATGCTCAATTATGTAATCTCCATCCCTGAAAATAAATCCTGCTAATCCTTATTCATTTGCTGCTATTATTTTCATTCATTTTTGTCTTGAGATTTTCAGTCTTTTGGCTCCTTCCAGATCATTCAGGCTGTTTACCCAAACCCTGAACCTCTAGTCTCTGATCTCCATCTCTCATGTTATCCTTTTCTCCTTCTCCATCTCTCATGTTGTTATCCTTTTTCCTTATCCTTCCTCCATAGCCACACAAGGACCTTAAGATCTGAATCAGTCTGTCTCTCATTTCTTAAGCATTAGATTCTTCTATTTTTATGTGGTCTCCTTGCATGATCCTTTGGCTTCTACTACCACTTTAATAATAATAATAATTCAAAAATCTCCACCTGCAGCCCAGGCCTCTCTCTTAATTTCCAAATCCTCTTACCGCTTCTTCAAAAGATAAAACCCTGTAGTTCTGTTTTGGGCCCCACTATGGAGCCAGGGGGACAGTATTTACCATCTAGTATCCCTGCTATTTCCCCAACTGATAAAATATTGGAAAAGAAGCAACATAGTAAATGCCAAGATAATCATGCTCCCACCAGCTTCCTGTTGGGTCATTTTCCTGCTAACATCAACCCAAGTACATTACATAGCATCGCATAGCCCTTGAAGTCCGGGATGGCATATAAACCTGTGATTGACAACAACAGAACTAATTACCTTTACCTTTTCTCCTGTAATAGGCTCTGTGCTTTAATAATAAACAAGCATGAGATTGTCCCAAAATTAAGTGACTGTTATAATTCTTTGCACAGATTTTGGGAGCAGCACCTTGGCAAAGGTACGGGTTATGACAGCAGCAGGGAACTTTGTAATAGGCCGTGGGCCTGCGATAGTAGTAAAGCAAAGTCACGTGGTTCTAGGAGGCAGTGGGTGAGGTGTACTATGCCTCTTACTGTCTAAGCTAAAGCCAGGGAACAGTCAGACCCGGCTCATCCAGAATCATCACATTGTACTGAACCATTTTTCATTTCTGGAAATGTTTACATGCTCATTCCTTCATGCCTTCTTTAGTGCTGCTCCCTAGAGCACCTTTCTGTTCTTTTTTTTTTTTTTTTTTCCAATTCTTTAGAATTTATTTATTTATTTGCGTTCTGGCCCCAAGTATTCTGCATGAAGCTACAATACAGGATGGTATTGGCTAAGAATGAAGATTCTTACTCATATTCAAGTTTGTTAACCTAATTGTACTTGTTTCTACTGTAAAATGGGTGTAATAACCATGCACCTCACATGTTTAACTGCACCCAGCTACCCAGAGCACCTTTCTAACCAGCATACTCTTTCTCAGCTTAAGCATCATCTGTACTGCAAAGCCTTCTTGGAATTTCTTATTGACAGAATGAGGTAGTCTTTTTATTACTGAGTATTCTATATCTTAATCTTTCCATGTAACTTCTTTTTTCTTCAAACCTAGAATCCTTTTTGGGTGTGGTTTTGGCTTTATGCATCATTGAATAATAGTTCCTCCGAAGTAGTAAGTCAGTAAATGTTTGATGCATGACTCAGTATACTCAAATTATATTGACTCATGACTCAAGTGATGATTCCACTTAATATACCTCCCATCTGAGACTAGTATGCTTTTATTGTATATTACTTATCATGTTTTTGTTGTACTTTATTTAGCCACAGAATATATTACTGAGCAGCATATACCCTCTCGGCGACATTAAAATAGTAGATTTTGGAATGTCTCGAAAAATAGGGAATGCGTGTGAACTTCGGGAAATCATGGGAACACCAGAATATTTAGGTACGAATTTCCTTTTATTTTCTATGCCATTTTGAAATTTATTAAGTAAATGATACCTCTGTACAACTATATTTTAGAGCATGTAATTCGATTCAGTTAATAGGATTTAATTGGTTCAAGTATTTTGATACATTAAAACTTGGTTACGACACATTTAAATGAAATGTATTGAATAAAAGTATGAAACATGTACAGCAATTCAGGGGACACTGAATATGTAAGTGTACAAGTTGAACATTTGTGTATAAAGGCTTTGTACATAAGGAAAAAAGAAACGAGTAAGAGGGAAGTTAGGGAAAAAGAGAAAAATGGAAAAAGAAAAAATGCAACAGTCAAGTGGCCCATGATTGTCTTTGATGCCTGGCTGTTGGCTAGATCTCACTTCTATTTCTCTCTGGTCCCAATTCCAGAGCTGTTCGCAATACAGATATCTTCAGTTTAAACTTACAGGAATTGTTAGCCGGCCTCCCCATTTTTATTGCTGCTGCTTTAAAATATAAGGTTTTGCATAGGATTGTGAAAGTAGGGTTTTGAAGAGTGCCAAAAAGAACCTTTGATTAGGTAATCTGGGTATATTGTATGAAATCAACAAATTAGATTATGCATATGAAAGGTTTTTAAGTTGTATGAAGCAGCATATAAATTTGAAGTATTTTAACTTACAATCTTTTTACCTTTTTTTGTTTGTTGTTCATACTGACGTCCCCCTGTGGACATTGAAAAGATACAGTTAAACAGAACAGATGTGACTCAGCTAGGCAGCTGTCTTTTCCAAAAATAAAAAACAGAGAAAATTACTAACTTTTGAATGCTAACTGGGGTCCTAGAATAAATGAATGTAATTATTGGTAACACAGCTCACAGACGTATGTGAAAATGTTGTAGGTGGTTTAACAGAAGCTGACTGTATATGATTTAAAGGCTTTATTAATAAAAATGTTAGGCTTTAGGAAACAGTTTCTCTTTGGAGAAATTATGAAACCGTATTATGAAACAAACTTATTTTTCACTCATAAATCCTAGTTTGAACTCTACTAATTTGAAATAATATGGTAATGTTTAGAAAGCATAGAGAATTTATTTTGCACTTTTTTTGGCAAGTGAAGACAGCAGAAAATTAATCACTTTGGAAATTAGGTCCTTGATAATTTAAGAGGAATGTTTAATCCACTTGAAAATCTAGCATTTCTGGCCAGGTACGGTGGCTCACACCTATAATCCCAGCACTTTGGGAGGCCAAGGTGAGTGGATCACTTGAAGTCAGGAGTTCGAGACCAGCCTGACCAACATGTTGAAACCCTGTCTCTACTAAAAATATAAAATTAGCCAGGCATGGTGGCGCATGTCTGTAGTCCCACCTACTTGGGGAGCTGAGGCAGGAGAATCACTTGAATCCAAGAGGCGGAGGTTGCAGTGAGCTGAGATCATGCCATTTGTACTCTAGCCTGGGCAATAAGAGCGAAACTCCGTCTCAAAAAAAGAAAAAAAAAATCTAGCATTTCTGAGCAACAAACTTTGCTCATGTCATTGCAGATGCACATGATTCTATTACCCCAAAAGAAAAACCTAAATTAGTCTAATAAAATAATGCAAATTAATTCCAAAGTAATAAAACTAAATTATTTTTTAAATTCTAGCTTCTAACATTTTACTTTTTTATAATTGTTTTTTCTCAGATTAAACTTAATGAGTTTAACTACCTAGCCACTAGATACTCCAAGAATAGTATCCGTGTTTTTGAACCATCTGATCATATAATTTACTCAATATTAGGGATGTTTAAATGTCCAATCACAAGATAATTAATACTGTGCTAAATTTCTATCATCTTATGTCACTAGACTTTCCAAAATTAAATCCAGTTATAATTTTTTTTTTTCCCCCGAGATGGAGTCTCACTCTGTTGCCCAGGCTAGAGTGCAGTGGTGGGATCTCAGCTTACTGCAACCTGTGCCTTCCTGGTTCAAGGGATTCTCCTGCCTCAGCCTCCTGAATAGCTGGGATTACAGGCATGTGCCATCACACCTGGTTAATTTTTGTATTTTGAGTAGAAGCAAGGTTTCACCATGTTAGCAAGGCTGGTCTTGACTGTGACCTCAGGTGATCCACCTGCCTTGTCCTCTCAAAGTGCTGAGATTACAGGCATGAGCCATCATGCCTGGTCCCAGTTATAATGTAATATAAAGTGATTTTCTTGTTTTAAAATTTGTCAGTATTGAATTTAAATTTTATCTTCTCTTTCAGCTCCAGAAATCCTGAACTATGATCCCATTACCACAGCAACAGATATGTGGTAAGATTTTGTTAGTTACCTAAATACTTCTTTATGGAAAGTTGGGAAATGTATATTCTGAGATTCTTTTACTCCAAGAGTAAATAATAAGGCTTTCTTCAAAAGATTTTATTTGAATAT
The DNA here is from genome assembly GCF_049350105.2 of Macaca mulatta. Taxonomy (NCBI): domain Eukaryota; kingdom Metazoa; phylum Chordata; class Mammalia; order Primates; family Cercopithecidae; genus Macaca; species Macaca mulatta. The sequence continues at coordinate 101,106,967 of NC_133417.1, read as the reverse complement.
CATTATTATGCTACAGGAAAATATTTACGTATCCATTCTTTTTAAATAATACTTAAGTTCTGAGCCAAAAGTATGGAAATAAATAGGAAAATCTCTCTCTGTGATGAAAACTCAGTTGAGTAAAAGAACAAAATAACTGCAGTACAGTGCTACGTGTTTTAGGATAAAGGTGAAATGCTTAATAAGCATAGAAGCAGCAGCAGACAGTCCATTGCTGGGCTCCACCTCATGAAGGGAGACATCTGATCTAGGTCTAAAAGAGTTGGCCAGGAGTGGTGGTTTAACACCTGTAATCCCAGCACTTTGGGAGGCCAAGGCAGGCAGATCATCAGGTCAGGAGTTCGAGACCAGTCCGGCCAACATAGCAAAGCCCCATCTCTACTAAAAATATGAAAATTAGCCAGATGTGGTGGCGCGTATCTGTAATCCCAGCTACTCAGGAGGCTGAAGCAGGAGAATCAATTGAACTGGGGAGGCAGAGGTTGCAGTGAGCCGAGATCATGCTATTGTACTCCAGCCTGGGTGACTAAAAAAAAAAAAGCTAGAAGAAGGTATTTGTTAAGCAGAATAATGAGATCAGGCCCACCCAAAAATGTACTTTTATGAGAGTACATCTCTGGGAAATTGTGAGTTTTTGTGGCTAGCAAAGAGAGAATATGATAGGGAATAGAACCAGAACTGATACTGGAGCTTCAGTTGAGACCGCAAAGGGGACTGACTCCACAGACCAGGTGGAAGGTTTAGACCTTTTCTGTGTTCTGTGGAACTGCTCATGCGTTTGCCCAGGAAAAAAGATGATATGGCTAAATAAGTTGGTGAAACATGTACTATATTGTCTTTTTCTGGCTCCTGGGCACCAGACTTACCATTAACATATTTACAGATTTTTTTTTTTTTTTTTTTGAGACGGAGTCTCGCTCTGTCGCCCAGGCTGGAGTGCAGTGGCCGGATCTCAGCTCACTGCAAGCTCCGCCTCCCGGGTTCACGCCATTCTCCTGCCTCAGCCTCCCGAGTAGCTGGGACTACAGGCGCCTGCCACCTCGCCCGGCTAAGTTTTTGTATTTTTAGTAGAGACGGGGTTTCACTGTGTTAGCCAGGATGGTCTCGATCTCCTGACCTCGTGATCCGCCCGTCTCGGCCTCCCAAAGTGCTGGGATTACAGGCTTGAGCCACTGCGCCCGGACTATTTACAGATTTTTAAATGTTTACAGTGAAAAAATTTGCCTGCCCAGCTTTGTGCTTCGCCAAACTTGCAGCCTCTATTTGCGCAGAACCTCTCTTTACATCTCACAAGTCATTACTTTGCCATTGGAAACCATTTAGGAAATGCTGCAGCAGCTTTGTGTATTCCACAGCAGGTATCTGTGTGAAGGATAGATGGTAGCAATAATATTATTTATTGAATACATTGTATTTATATAACACGTGCATTCCCTTGTATTCTCTTTCTGTGAGGCACACTTTGAGATCATTATTTTAGTTTTAATAATATAGGAACTTTGAAAAGCAATGTAAGTCTGTAGTTTAACCGTACCAGTTTTGAGGAGAGGAGTATGTTGAATGTCGATTATACTTTATATAAATGTTTAAAAATTAATATACATTTTAAGTTCCCCTCCCTTGTTTTTCAGGAATATTGGTATAATAGCATATATGTTGTTAACTCACACATCACCGTTTGTGGGAGAAGATAATCAAGAAACATACCTCAATATTTCTCAAGTTAATGTTGATTATTCAGAAGAAATTTTTTCATCAGTTTCACAGCTGGCCACAGATTTTATTCAGAGCCTTTTAGTAAAAAATCCAGAGTAAGTAATAATTTGTTTAAATATGATTACAGATTTGTTTAAATACTATTACAAAATAAATAATATATGCCTATCAAGAAAAGTATATTCTAAAATAGTATAAAATTATTAGAAGTATGCTCAAGTTCTAGGTAAAATGAAGAGAGAGGTGGTATGAGCAATCATTAACAAATACATAACTTCAGATACGAAATATACAACAGGAGATTTTGAAGTGAAGAAAAGATTTGAGTTATTTCTCTCACAACCCACTACTAATCTCTGAAATTACCTAAAATAATCAGACATAGAAATTTACAGTACACATGGCTGGTTATAAGACTTTATTGTAAATGATTTATAGTTAAATAATTTTACTTACATAACAAGTATCATTTACTGATTGTGAAATCTTGAAGGATTGGATGCCCTTTGACAGCCTTACAAAAGAAGCGAGTCAGCTGGGCATGGTGGCTCATGCCTCTATTCCCAGCACTTTGGGAGGCCACAGTGGCCAGATTATGAGGTCAGGAGTTTGAGACCAGCCTGGCCAATATGGTGAAACCCCATCTCTACTAAAAATACAAAATGTTAGCTGGGCATGGTGGCGTGCGCCTATAGTTCCAGCTATTCAGGAGGCTGAGGCAGGAGAATTGCTTGAATCTGGAAGGCAGGTGTTGCAGTGAGCTGAGATCGCACCACTGCACTCTAGCCTGGGTGACAGAGTGAGACTCCATTGCAAAAAAAAAAAAAAAAAAATTATTTGGAAAGCAGTTAAGCACCATCTTTCAAAATATAAAGACCCAGTAACTTTACTAGTAACTCATCCTATGAAAATAATTAGAGAAGCTCCCAAAAAACATTTTCTCAATATTCATTGCAGCATATTTATGATAGCAAAATGCTGGAAGCTTCAATGGGCATCTGGTTAAATAAATTATGGTGTATCCATATGGAAGAGTACTAAATAATACAGCTGTTAATAAATATGTTAACTCTGTACTGATGTGAAAAAAATGCTTGAAATGCATTATTGAGCGAGTGAAGAAAGCCAATTGTAGAAACGGAGTATGTGAAGCCGTCTGTGTGTGTGTGTATGTATGTGTGTGTATATGTTTGTGTGTATGTATATGCACATATATGTAGAAAAAATATCTGGAGGTGGGATGGGGGAATGAAAAAAAAAATTTTACTTTTTACCGTCATGAGAGATAATATGGTGTAATGCTTAAAAGCACAGACGCTAGAGTCAAAGTTCCACTTGACCATTTACAGGTTAGGAGATTTGGGGTAAATTTCAAGCCTCCTGGTACCCTACTTTGCATATTTGTTAAATGAGGGGAATAATAGTACCCATTTCGTTAGTTTCTTGTGATTGTTGAATGAGTATTTGAAGCATATAGAATAGTCCCTGGCATATAACTAAGCATTCAGTAAAAGTTAGCTGCTATTATCATTATTATTCTCTTCTGTACTATTTGGATTTTATATTATGAGTATGTTTTATTTTCACAATAATTAAAAAATATGTCTATAATCTATCCAACTGAAGACATTTTCAATTTGATTTTTAATTCTCAATTTTCTCTTTCTGCTTTCTTTCAAAGGAAAAGACCAACAGCAGAGATATGCCTTTCTCATTCTTGGCTACAGCAGTGGGACTTTGAAAACTTGTTTCACCCTGAAGAAACTTCCAGTTCCTCTCAAATTCAGGATCATTCTATAAGGTCCTCTGAAGACAAGACTTCTAAATCCTCCTGTAATGGAACCTGTGGTGATAGAGAAGACAAAGAGAATATCCCAGAGGATAGCAGCATGGTTTCCAAAAGATTTCGTTTCGATGACTCATTACCCAATCCCCATGAACTTGTTTCAGATTTGCTGTGTTAGCACTTTTTTCTTTGACTCATTTGGACTGAATTTGAAATTTTATATCCACTCCAGTGAGATTATGGTTTGTAGCTTCATATATGACATGTTTATATTGTAAATGCACTTTTGCATAGAATAATTTAGGGAGTGTTTTAATGTTAAATTACTAGTTGCTAGCATGTTATGGTTTCATATCCTGAGATAGCTCTGCAGATAAGAAAATATTTAAATATATGACAAAAAGTAAAATTGTACATGTATGTGAGTTTACATGTTAATGAAATAAGTTCAGATGAACTTATCACAATGTTTTGCATATCAACAAAAAAGTGGCTTCAGTTTTATTATGGTTGGTATAAACTGAACGCAAGACATTGGACTTTAAGGGGTTCTCTCTCTAAGGTGACTCTTATACCATGCCTTATCAACATAATTTGTTTAGGAAAGCATTATGAAGTTTAAGCCAAAGTAATTTCTACTTTACAGATGCTCAAGAGACATTTTACAATTGAAAATGTTTTTCAATTACAAATATTTTGAAACTGCATAAGATTTTCATTCTCTATGGTCTGTTATATGAGAGAGATCCTTTAACCAGAGCAAAGAGGGAGTTAGAAACCTGATCAGGGATATTCTTTACAAGTTGGAGCAGAGAAAAGAGTAGCATGGCTTCATTTTAACGCAAATGTCTTTTTCCTCCTCCCAACTTACTTGAGATCTGATAAGGTCTGGATGGAGATATTTGGTATGCAAGTGTAGAGTTTTTTAAACCTCCAGAATTTCTAGGTAGAAGATACTTAGGTAAAGTTAAATATTCTCTATTTTTAGGCAAACATATTTATTAATTGAATATAGAAGAAAATGTTGACACACTCAGACAGCTTACTGAATTTTAGATGTCTTCTGTATCTTAGAATACAAGTCAGTCATTCAGAGTTCTAAAAGTGTGCTTAAAAAATTACAGCACCGGTAGGTCTATTAAGACAGTGCCGGAGTCAGCAGTAGCAAGACTAATGTGATCATAAAACATGACGTTAGGCTCGTCTGAAGTTCTTGTGTGAAATTCCTAGTGAGTGAGGAGGCTCAGCTTAAAGCCATCTGCAGAGTGGCCCCTCATTGTGGTCTTTTGCTGGGACAAATGCAAGAAAGAGACTAGGGAGAGCAAAATGTTTGCTTATGGCTAGAGACTATATCCAGCCCTAATGATGGGGACACAGTCCTTTTTGGGTAATCTTTTATGAATTTTCACCTGATGACTGTTATATTGGTCTGTTATCATGTTAACTGTGATCTCATGACCGTGTTGCTGTATCAAAAGAAATATTTTGACAAACAGTAACAACAACGTGGTGTTCCCCCTTTAGACCTTTAACTTCTCAAAATTTTGGTAAGTTTCCAAATTCTTTAATAATAACTTTAAACCGTTTTGAATAACTGTCAGGTCACTTTATTTGACCACATGGTGAATTTCTTTAACATCTTTGGCATTTGTTAAGGAAAAGTTTTTTCTATTTGTATATGTGTGCACATGTGTGTATGTATAGGTGTATGTATATATCTATAGATAGATACAATACATTCTTTAGACAGTTTTCAAGATTCTTTGCTGTGGTATATTGTGCTCAACTCAGGTGCCAAAGGAGTTTTGTTTGTTGTTGTTGTTGTTGTTGTTGTTTTTGAGACGGAGTTTTGCTCTGTCGCTCAGGTTGGAGTGCAGTGGCATGATCTCAGCTCACGGCAACCTCCGCCTCCCAGGTTTGAGCAATTCTCCTGTCTCAGCCTCCTGAGTAGCTGGGATTACAGGCACATGCCACCATGCCCAGCTAATTTTTGTATTTTTAGTAGAGATGGGGTTTCACCATGTTGTCCAGGCTGGTTACAAACTCCTGACTTCAAGTGATCCACCCGCCTTGGCCTCCCAATGTGCTGGGATTACAGGCGTGAGCCAGCACGCCCGCCCAGGAGCTCTCTTCTTATGACATATAAATTATGACATTTATATTCTTTATATGACTTTATATTCTCTTCTTATGACATTTAAATTCTTTATGTAGTTTGTTGGTCCAACAAACCAGACATCATGTAATCTAAATTGAGCCCTTGTATATCTAAAACTGATGAGTTGTTTCTAAATTGTTGATTGTCCATTTACTTGCCTTTGGTATTAAGATAATGCAAGTAAAGCTTAGTAAGTCATTGGATAATGAGGAAATGATTATGTTTCTGAAGACCATATTGTATTTTTAATTTTTAGAGGAATTATGCCATCCCCCCAAAAATCAAGAAATATTTGAATTTTAAATTATAAGCTCATTTGTAAAAAGACACTTTATACCAACTTTCTCTTTCTCTGAAAATCTTAAAATAGTTTACATCTACCTTTAATTAGTAGAATACAGAGTTGTAAATTTCCATGCCTTTTTTCCTAACATTAAGTTTTATAGTAGAAAAGCAACTAGTGGTTGCACAAAGATATAAAAATCCAGTCTTTTTACAAAGGTGTGAATTTAAATAATTTTATTGATTGAAATATGAAAATAAACCAATCATTTAAGAGCTTTTTAGCAAATGATTCAGTTCTTACTCTTTTTCTCCCAAGATTGAAAAGCATAATGTATTTCTCTGAAGTAGGAATCTAGAGAGCCCCTATGAGTGGACAGATGTCAGTAACACTTGAACACATGCAAAGATAAGTGTTATATTGTGATATTTTAAAGTTTAATTTGCTTTTTGGGTAGGATCCCTAAATAGATAGGATTTTTAAATAGATGATATATACATGGCAATTACAATTGTCATTTTAATTATTTTCCCTACAATAAAAAACCTAGCTCTGAGCAGTGAAATTGTAATGGCACTTTAAAGGAAGTAAGCCGTTAACTGTTCTCTAGTCCAGCGATCCCCAACCTTTTTGGCACTAGGGACAGGTTTTGTGGAAGACAGTTTTTCCACAGGACTGGGGGGATAGGGGGATGGTTTCAAGATGATTAAAGTGCATTACATTTATCATTAGATTCTTGTAAGGAGCATGCAACCTAGATCCCTTGCATGTGCGGTTCACAATATGATTCGAGCTCCTTTGAGAATCTAATGCCATGGCTAATCTAACAGGAAGCTGAGCTCAGGCGGTAATGCTTGGCACCGCCCCCCCGCCCCCCACTTTCTGTGCAGGCCAATCATGGCCTGGGGTTGGGGACCCCTGCTCTAGTCAGTAATGAGATAAGGTACTTGTGCCAGAATATAAATCAACACATTGCTTCCTTTATTAAAGACATCTTGTTATTTTTAAAAAGTCAACTGAGCCAGTATGATTAGTGATGTAATTGATTTTCATTCTGGCACAAGCCTCTTTCATTCTGGACAGCTCACAAATAGTTAATGGGCCATGCTTTGAATAGCCTTCCTCTAAGCAACATTTATAAATATTGATATTTTATAACTGTTTACATTTCTTCTGTTTATTTTTGAATTTTCAGTTTGATATCTTGTCCTTATTCATTGTTGTATAAACAACTGTACTTTAATTTCAAGTAGTAGTAAAATTATTTGACTTCAGTTTGTGGGGATTATTATCAGTTTATAATTTTATAAAAGTAGTTTAAAGAATAATTGTAAATTTTACATAAATTACAACTTCCCTGCCATGGTTTATTAAATAATAATATTGCTTGAGGCATATAGACAGACATTATTATGAGTATTCCAGTAAGAAAACTACATCAACTTGATCATTCTGGCTAAAAATTAAAAAGCACTTTTTTATATCTGTGGTTGTCATTTATTTCAAAGCATTTCTAAATCTATTGTTCTTGAAAGTATGTCTGGATGTTCTATCCTTTGACATAGGTCATCTATGAACCCTCTTTGTGTCTAATAAACATATCTGTAAAGGCATGTAAATCTGAAAACAATTATTCACTGGCATCAAGGAATAATTTTTAGAAAATGTCAATGAATGAATTTAACTGTACTACATGTTGCACTACAGTGCACTACATGTTACACAAAACATGAATGAGGGATTCTTCAAGATATTTATAATCTGGTTGTAGACTAAGGAACAGTCAGTTCTCATTATGCATGGTAGTTATGTTCTATAAAGTTCCCACACTTTAGTTACTAATCATTGCTCCTTGGGGAAATACAGAGTTAGGTTCCTGCAAGGCTCTGTTCATAGCATTTTAAACAATTGATCAATACATAATTTTGTGTATTTCTATTTAATCGTACTTCATTTAATATATATTGTTGGTTCATTAACATTGAACTAACAGGCAATAGCACTGTAATTCATGCCTGAATGAACTTACCTAATGTGTTTTTGAGGGAGAAGGAAAGGAAAAATGATTGGAAAAATTCAGACTGCAGAAGCAGCCTGCCTGAAAAGTCACACAGCAATAGGCAAAAAATAAAACAACCTTGGGAAAAACTCAGGCTGCACATGGACAGGTAAGAAGATCAGGCTGTAAAACACAGATAAGCAACTCGGGCACAGAAGGAGGGGGCAAGTGTCCTGGGTAACACCAAGCTTCACACATACAGTGGGCCCCCGTAAAAACAGTGGGCCTTAATAAGCACACTCCTTTCCTTTAGGCACACTAAGATAGGGAAGCCAGAAGTGGATGTTGGTGGGGGATGTCCGCAGCTGCAAGAAAATGTCTGGGAATGCAGGAAACTCTCCCTCCCAAATAAGTGACACAAAGCAGCACACAGTAACAGATTAAGAGTCTGCCTAAGTGATCAAGGAATTGGGTAAAGGCTGATAGAAACTCTGCTCTATGCAGATAGCACACCTGGTCCCAACGAAAGCTTCAGGCCCTAGGAAGATAAGATGCCCCCTTCCTCACTAGCCCATGTATAAAAACCGTGACATTTTTACTGGAAACCCGCTGGGGACCCCTCTCTGACAGCTGTTCTTTCCTTTTGCCTATTAAACTCTTGCTCCAGTTTCTGTGTGGGTTTGTCTGCAACCTCAATTTCCTTGGCCGTGAGACCAAGAACCTTGGTATTTACCCCAGATAATGAGGCTGCTTCTTTTTGGGGGCTCACCCAGGCTTTGAAAGTGAATTCATCAGAAGGGTAAGGTAGCAGACTCTCTACTTTCACTTCCGAGGCTTCTCATCCTCAGTTTTTATTCTCTCAAAGAACTATCAAAAAACGAGGCATCTGTCTGCTGATTAATGAGCCACAAGGGCTAGCTGCTGGTCTTAAAGATTCAAATGTCAGGCTTGCAGGGGAGGACTTGTCCATCCCCAGTGCCCTCAGGGTGCTGGGAATGTTGGCTCTGTCCAAACCAGTTTTCTGTCACAGAGAACTTTGCTGTTGCATGGGGCTGGAAGAGGTCCTGGAGCAACTGAGAATTTCTGACCATGGTTACTCCTGGACTGACCCCAGCCTCCGATTGCCCAACCAGGTGTTGGCCATAGGATCACCAAGCTTTCCTATGTAAACTTTAGTTTTCTCCTTTCCTTTCCACAGTCACTGTGTCTCTTATGCTCTCTCTCTATGCACTGCTGCAGGGGTTTTTACATCCTGGGGAAGTAATTCAATTAGGCAAGTTTAGCAAGCACCTTAGCAACCAGGAATGCAGGTCAAAGGATTGCTGTTTTTGTGACTTTCTACAGACAGGAGGACTTCATAACCCACATCTCAAAGACTACTTAACTCCTAATGACAGCACTTCCTGGGGTTGGGTAGGAGGTCACACCCTGCCAGTGAACATCTCTCTTTCCATCCGGGCTGTTTCCTTTCCCACATGAGGAGCTAATACTGCCCAGTCAGACTGGATAGCCCCTCTATGAGACAAATTAACTTTCTCCTGCTAGGAGGTATGCTATGGGAACAACTTGCCACATGTCAGACTTCACTCTCTGTCCTTTGTTTAGAGGGCATATGGAGGCAAAGTTACTGCCTGGTATTTTGAGGCTTACATAGCCACCTAGTGGAATGAGAATCCTCTCCCTGGGTGACCTGTATGCCCTTTGCCAAATGCCTCTAGTTTTCCAGTTCTTCTCTTTTTCACATCTGCTAGAGACCAAACGTTATGCCCCCTCTGCAAGCAGGAGATCTCTGCTTTCAGGAGTGAGGAGAAAAATGTCCTCCAAAACCAAATTTTAGTCTCAATACTCTCCATTAACAGGAAGGCCACCAATTGACCCTTATGTTCTCTTGAGACACCTATTCTGCCTACAACTAGAATGGCATCTAAATAGAAAGGGGATTTTATGTCTGGAAGTTAACTAGAACCACCACCTAAGAATACATTCTCTAGTCTGGTCCATAATAGCAGAGTATAAAGCTCAGTCCAGTACACTCCCTCCATTAAAGGGCCTTGCTCAAATGCAACTGTTACATAATCTCTCCCAAGACTCATCCATCAAGGAGCCACACAGGTCACACAAGTCTGGGAGATCAAAGGACAGTCACCAGGCAGGGGACTAAGGCTACATGGGTATGTGTGACTATCCCCATTATTTAGCTCCTCTGGGACCATGGTTTGAGGATCATGCCTGCAACCACTGGGTGGCACACACAGTGCTGGGACCCAGTGACCAAGGAGGGAGAACAGTCAGGGGGACGTTCCCACTGTCTTCCCCTCTACCTTGGGTCATACCAAAAAGAACAAGGAGACTGAGGAATGCCTCTTCTCTTGTCTCTTTTCTAGGATGGGTAGCAAGCTATCTTCAGCCTGCACTCCTCTGGAGTGCATTTTGAACCCCTTTGACCCCAACACTCATTTTCTTTTGCCCAAGGGCATCCCCTTCTTACCATCTCAAGAATGAACAGACCCGGTCAGCCAAATGAAGCCTTGACTTTAATCTTATTCAACAATTAGATCTTTTCTGTAGACAGAAGGGCAAATGGTACAAGGTCCCCTATGTACAGGCTTTCTCTGCCCTGCGAGACAACCCAGACCTTTGCAAGTATTGCACAATTGACTCAGCCCTCTTAGCAATCATATCAGGCAGGTCTGTGGAGAGTAGTTCCCCTAAGTCAGAAGAGCAGGTTTTAGAGGAACCATTGGAGGTGGCTTCTAAGTGCCCCAGTCCTTCCAGTTTCCCTTATCCAGGGACCCCTCCAATTGTGCCATCAGCTCCTCTAGCTCCACCATCTCTGAAACTCCCCATTGCCCCAGTTTCACCCTACCCCTACAAGAAATGCCAGATGGAAGGGGTACCACTAGGGTACATGCTCCCTTCTCATTACAGGACCTTAGGGAAATAAAGGGACACTTGGGCAGCTTGGGCAGATTTTCTGATGACCCCGATAGGTATATAGAGGCTTTCCAAACTTTAACCCAAGTGTTTAATCTAACATAGAGAGAGATGCTGTGCTACCTTTAAGCCAAACTCTGTCACAGAAAAGCATTATAGGCAGCAAAAACATTCAGAGATAAACAGCATATCTCCTATAGCTGGTCTAAAGTTCTTTTTTTTTTTTTTTTTTGGACCAAGTCTCACTCTGTTGCCCAGGCTGGAGTGCAGTGGTGCCATCTTGGCTCACTGCAACCTCCACCACCCGGGTTCAAGCAATTCTCCTGCCTCAGCCTCCCGAGTAGCCAGGATTACAGGTGTGTGTCACCACGTCCAGCTAGTTTTTTGTATTTTTAGTAGCAATGAGGTTTCACCATGTTGGCCAGGCTGGCAGTCTAAAATTCTTGAAAGGAAAATGTCTAAAGAGAGACAGGATCCCCATTCTCAATAGAAAGAGTGCCCCTTTAAAACCCGTAAATGGAGCCCTAGTGATCCCACAAACAAATGGCTAAGAAAACACTTTCTAATGTGCATTTTAAAAGGCTTGCAAAGAACCAGAACAAAACCTCTTAATTACTCTAAACTGTCCTTGTTGAACCAGAAACCAGATGAGAACCCCTCCGCCTTTTTGGAAAGGCTGAGAGAAGCTTTAATAAAATATACCTCCCTGTCTCCCAATTCCATAAGAAACAAGTTCATTACTTAGGTAGCCCCTGATATCAAAAGAAAGTTGCTGAAACAGTGTCTGTCTAAAGATCTTCCTAGTTTTTCTCACCCTGAAGTTAAAACTTTGCAGTGTGTAAATGCCATTCTCCTCTGTGTCCCAATCAAAGAAGTCTCAGAAAGGCCCTGAGGCTCTCTTCAATTTCTTAGAAAGGGAGTATAGGGTCTCAAAATCTAAAGCTTAGTTCTGTCAAACTTCAGTAAAGTACCTAGGTCTAATCTTATCAGAAGGAACCAGAGCACCAGGTGAGGGAAGGATTAAGCCCATTTCCTTTAATAGTTAAGGGGGTTTATTCATCATTACTGAATTTTGCAGTCTGTGAGTACCTGGGTACAGGGAAATGGCTCACCCTTTATACCACCTCATAAGAGAAACTCAAACAGTTAAAACTTGCCCCCACCCCCTTTGGAAACCTGAGGCTCAAAAAAGCCTTTAACTAGCTAAAGCAATCCTTACTTAAAACACTAGCCCTCAGTCTTCCCATAGGGAAAGCATTCAGTCTCTAGGTATTAAAAAGGAAGGAAATGGCCCTGGAAGTTTTAACTAAGGCTTGACGTCCAGCTCAACAGCCAGTGGGTTACTGAAGCAAGGAACCTAACTTGGCGGCTAAAGGATTGTCAGCCTGCCTCCAAGCAGTTACAGTGGTGGCTTTGCTGGTGCCAGAGGCCACTAGGTTAACCACAGGGAATAATATAACTGTTTAACCCCCCACAATATAGCAGCACTGCTGTCCTCTAAGGAAGGGCTCTGGGTAACAGACAATTGCCCACTTATGTATCAATCCTTGCTGCCAAAAGGATCTGCAGGCCAGTTGAAAACCTGCTCTTGCCTGAGCCACTTTCTCCCGAAGAAAACTGGAGAACATAAACATGATTGTAAACAGGTAGTGGTGCAAACTAGGGGAAAAAATGGCAAGAATCACTGTTCACATTCTCTGTAAAGTTTTAATTAAGAAAAAGGATTGTCTTAAAGAGTGTTCAGCTTAATTGAAAGTGGATATCCAAGCTATGGGTATATTTAAAAGGCCTTTATGTTTTTCTCTTCATAAATCTTGTTTTCCTGGAAAAGGTTTTTTTCTCAGCCGACTGAATTACTTTTTTCACTATATGTTGCCCCTCCTGGTGCACACATGAAAGACCCTAGAATAACTTCTGGTAGCCTGGGACTTCTTGGGAAAACAGAAAAGGTGACACAAATCCCATTTTGGGAAAAATCTCCGTTTTCCTCATGGAACTCCTGAAATTAGAGGTGAATAAGTACCTCTCAAAAATCTGTCTTTGTCTTCTGTCTATACCTATTTATTAGGTCCTGGAAATTGTATTCCTAGTCCTGTTCTTAAAGGGCCTCACCCAGTGGCCAATAATCCAACTAGGAAATTGGCAAATGTTAATCGTATAACTACTGGATCTTCTGCTGTTTGTCTGTGTGATTACATATGTGTTATGTGTGTAATGTCTTTTTAAAAAGAGCTCTGATTGGCTTAAGAAAAATAAGCACTTAAATTTTTTAAGGAAAAAGTAAAAGCTGTGGTACCTTTCAGTTCACGTGACTTTAATCTTTAAAAATAAAAAAAGTATTAGGAATTATTGGTAAAATATAAATGTCTTCAAGGTGTAAAAATGTGGTCTAAATTACACAGGTCAGATACCAGATTTGCTAAATGTTTTAAGATTGTAAACTGCTTCTTTAGCCTTTAAAAACTGTCAGCTTGCCTGCTTCACAATTGGTAAGGCCTGGGAACATACGGAAGTAACTATGCCCCTAACTACGTGGAAAGGAATCAAACTTTGTCTGCATCTAGTACATAAAGAAAACAACCTACCAGGTTTTACATTACAGTTAAAAATTGCTAAGAATTACCATTGTGCCATGTAATTGAAATTACTGAACATGGAATTGCATGCAAGATGTGTTAAAAACAAAAAAAAAGCAGTAAAAGATATTTCTAGTTAAAGATTATAAGAAGGCATAAAAATGTACATTTTGCCTAGAAACAAAGGATTGTCTTAAATTAAAATAAAGTAGAAGGTTTAAGCAAATTGTAAAAAGATTATAAAAATTAATCTTGCAAAGGAAACTCTGTGTGAACATATTTACTAAATTCAAAAGGGTATTATATGATTTTTTTTCTGTAAATTAAACACTGAAATAAAAGTGCAACAAGGTTTTCTTGGATGCCAATCCCTTCTTCAGCAAAACTTGTCAAGGGTTATAACAGGTGTGTAAAAATGTCACCTCATGGTCAAACTGGTTAAGATTAAGTAGTATTGTCTATAAGGGTTCATTAAAAATTAGGGTTAATATTAATAGCAAACTAATGCAAGAGTGAAATTTAACTTTCTCTCTTGAATAGGATTTTCATGTAATAGAAAAAGCTGATGAATGGTTTTTGCTTTTTCAAATTTTTGACTCACCATTTTGGCAAAACAAATAACTTATGGTAATCTAAAATTCTATTTCATAATATCAAGTGTTTTAAATTTAAAATATATTTAACAGGCTTCCCAACATCAAACTTTAGTCTCAAGGTTGTCTTTCCTGACCCCTGTCTTTTGGCTGCTGCAGAGAGCCCTGGAGCATCTGGAACATCTGGTAAACAGAATTGTAACATGTTTGGCACATAGAATTGCCAAAATGATGTTTAATACTCTTCAGGTTATATTTTAGGGAATAATATCAACATATGTTCCAAAACTGTATGGGATGTCCAAGGTTCTAATGTCTGAATATGTGCTATTAATCACAATTAAGTTTGTTATGTTGGGTTATTGTAAGCCATGGAAATAACCAAATTTGTCAAGCATGTTCTTGACTGTAACCACCCTGGACATTTTGTCATTTATGGGGAATTGTTGTCTTGTTTTATCTTCTTCTTCCTAAGAAAAAAAGTTTATAATCAGTTGTGGAACTTTAACAGGTGCTCTTAAATACAGGTTTCTGATAACAACAAAAAAAAAATGTACAGAATTCATAAAAAGCTGAAACATTTACAAATATCAAGCAGAAAAAGAGTTAACTGATCAGACTGAACTAATAGAAAACTAAAGCAATATTCTTGATTTATTCTTGGAACATTGCTGATCCTTATTTTATTTTTCAAAGTCAAGGAAACTTGTCTTGAGCTAGCTACAGCCTTTAACAACTAAGTAAAGTATACTCCTGTAAACAAAGTTTCAAGCATGTTTGTTTCTCTCTGCCTGGTTCCTCCAGAATTCAAAAACTGGTTGTAACAATATAGTTGTTTGCATCAGTGCAATAAGAATTCATTTTATTTTGCAACTGGACACAATTGGAAAAACTGGTTGTTTTACCAAGGCTTTGATTGGAAGGGTGTGTTTCCCTCTAAGAAGTCAGGCTTGACTTGCAGAACCAATAAAAGCCCCTTGGGAAACTGGCCTCATTCCTTGACTACACCATCTCCATACAGGATTCCTAACCTGCCGTGAGTAAAGAATGTCACTGGACACAGGAAGGGGAACATCACACACCAGGGCCTGTTGTGGGGTGGGGGAGGGGGGAGGGATAGCATTAGGAGATACACCTAATGTAGATGAAGAGTTAATGGGTGCAGCACACCAACATGGCACATATATACATATGTAACAAACCTGCACGTTGTGCACATGTACCCTAGAACTTAAAGTATAATTAAAAAAAAATTTAAAAAAAGAATGTCACTTTCTAACAGGCCTAGGAACTCCATGCTCTTGGAACCTCAAGAAGGAAGTTTACCCAACTCACAGGTATTTGAAGGTACAAACACATGTCTGGGCTGGGCTTTAGAAAGTCTTATCTAAGATTCCTTATGGAATAAAGTTCCATCAAAGCCAATCTAAAAGGCCTATGTGGCTGGGCGCAGTGGCTTATGCTTGTAATCCCAGAGAGCCGAGGTGAGTGGATCACCTGAGGTCAGGAGTTCGACATCAGCCTGGCTAACATGGTGAAACCCTGTCTCTACTAAAAATACAGAATTAGCTGGGCATGATGGCAGGCGCCTGTAATGCCAACTACTTGGGAGGATGAGGCAGGAGAATTGCTTGAACCTGGGAGGCAGAGGTTTCAGTGAGCCAGGATTGCACCACTGCACTCCAGCCTGGGCGACAGAGTGAGATTCCATCTCCAAAAAAAAAAAAAAATTAATTAAAAAAAAAAAACTATGTAAAAATAGTTATTCTTGTTGCACTTTATGCAAATAATCAAACCAAGTTTAAAACTAAAGTCTATTTTGCAAATGACTTAGTGCTATCATAATTTTTTAACAGGTATGAGGACTGGAAGAGGGAAAATATGTTCCAAACTTATCATGAATCTATTTTTAACTTCTAGTCTCATTAGTTGTTTTTAAGTTTTTGCCTATGTTTTAAACTAACCATGCTTATTCCTTTGAGCCAACCACCAATCTCCAGATGTGGCTCAAAGGAGACAAAAAGGAATGGGTAATGTAAAAATCTGGATCAATATTCCAGTTCTAAGCAATTATCCTGCAGATCCTGCTGGGAAACAGGAATAAATAGGGTGCCCATAACCCAAAAATCTTTTTGGAAGGATAAAATCAAGAAAGTTGAACAAAGCACAAAGCCAAATCCCATACACCCAAATCTTTGTTTGTTTGTTTCTTGTTTGGTTGTTTTTTTGAGATGGAGTTTTGCTCTGTTGCCAGGCTGGAGTGCAGTGGCTAGATCTTGGCTCATTGCAACCTCTGCCTCCCAGGTTCAAGTGATTCTCCCGCCTCAGCCTCCCGAGTAGCTGGGACTACAGGCATGTGCCACCAAGCACAGCTAATCTTTTTATTTTTTATTTTTATTTTAGTTTAGTTTTTTTTTAGTAGAGACAGGGTTTTACCATGTTGGCTAGGATGGTCTCGATCTCTTGACCTCGTGATCCACCCGCCTCGGCCTCCCAAAGTGCTGGGATTACAGGCCTGAGTCACTGGGCCCAGCCCATACACCCAAATCTTAACAGGCATAACTATAGCCACCAGTTATCAGGGAGCGTCCGCAGCCTCAAGATTTTTAAGCTTACCCTTAACCTCCTTGTCTCCTAATAACCCAAATTATTTCTTTTTGCCTAGAGGCTATCAAGCTCCAAGTGGTAATGCAAATGGAATCATGCATAAACGTGCCTTTCATCTGAGGACCCTTAAACCAGCCCCTGGAGGAATCCTAGCTGCTGTTCCACACACAACCCGCCTCTCCAGCAGGAAGTAACCAGAAAGATTAACGCCCAATCTGCCTAACAGCAGTTAGGGTTTCCTCTCCTGAGGAGGGGAATGAGGGAGAAGGAAAGGAAACATCATTGGAAAAATTTAGACTGCAGCAGCCTGCCTGAAAAGTCACACAGCAACAGGCAAAAAATAAAACAGCCTTGGGAAAAACTCGGGGTGCACCTGGACAGATGAGAAGATCAGGTTGTAAAACACAGATAAACAACTCGGGCACAGAAGGAGGGGGCGAGTCTCCTGGGTTATCACCAAACGTCACACTCATACAGTGGGCCCCAGTAAAAACAGTGGGCGTTAATAAACACATTCCTTTCCCTTTAGGCATAGTAAGATAGCGAAGCTAGAAGCGGTCGTTGTTGGGGAATGTCTGCAGCTGCAAGAAAATGTCTGGGAACAGATACAGAAACTCTCCCTCCCAAATAAGCGACACAAAGCAGCACTCAGCAACACAGACTAAAAGTCTGCCCATGTGGTGAAGGAATTGGGTAAGGGCTGATAGAAACTCTGCTCTATGCAGATAGCAAACCTGGTCCCAACCAAAATTTTCGGGCCCTAGGAAGATAAGATGCCCCCCTTCTCACTAGTCCATCTATAAAAACCCTGACATTTTTACTACAACCTGGCAACCCTCTCGGGACCCCTCTCTCTGTGACAGAGAGCTGTTCTTTCCTTTTGCCTATTAAACTCCTGCTCCAATCTAACTCTGTGTGTGTGTGTCCGCGACCTCAATTTCCTTGGCCGTGAGACCAAGAACCTTGGTATTTACCCCAGACAACCAGACTGCTTCACTTTCTCTGTTAAGTCACAGTAGAGTCCTCTTGTGCATAGGACCACTATGCAGAACTTCAGTACTATACTTCGGGGTCATTTTAAATAGTGAAATCACTAATTAAAAGCATCAAAATGTGAAAAAAAAAAAAAAAAAAAAGAAGAAGAGCACTAAATTGCCCACGGAAGGGCGTTTGTTTCATAGTATGAGAGCTGAAACAAGAAGGCAGAATGTCATCTTGCTCAGCCTCAGAATGAGTTGTGTCTGATGACTTGAATTTCTTTACCACTCTGAATATGTCGGCAAATGACCATAAAAGAACCATACAGGTTGATTTTGGAGCTCCAATAAATTTTGGCAAGTAGGTAAATTCACAGATATGGAAAAACAGTTGATTCATAGGAGTAACAAGGGTCAACTGTACATAATAGAATTACCAGGTAAAGGATATGAGGTGTGATGAGAGATAAATGGTGTGCAGATCTTGACAATTGTTTAATCTGTAGGAAAGAGAAATTGGTCTGTGTTGGAACTTTTAAATTATAAACACTTCCCTTTGAGGTTCCATATTTTCTTATTCTGACATGTATGCATCTCCAAATTTTTCACCTTCACCCAGATCTTATTCCTCGATTCTGAGGTTTAGATACGATACAAGTAACTCCAGACATAAAATAGCTCTGCGTAAAATTATGATCATATTCTCCCTTTCGGTATCACCTCCTCACCCAAACTTCCTGCTCCATGTTACCTTCCTTAGTTAACATAGTACTGTTCACCCACACATCAACTGGAAATCTCTACATGTCGTTAAAAAGTTTGTGTTTTCTTACAGCACCCTTTCCAATTAGTTGTTAACTTCTATCACTTATATTTCCTTAATATATTTTATAGCAATCCCCTCTTGATTCCTGCTAGTAGACAGTCTTTCGTCTAGATCTAGATTGTCTAGATCATCTAGAAAGGGGTCAGCAGACTTTTTCTATAAAGAGCCAGTTATTAAATTTTACAGGCTTTCCAAGCTAGACCCTGTCACTACTCAACTCTGCAGCTGGAGCGCAAAAGCAACCATAGACAATATGCAAACAAAGGATGTTCCAATAAAACTTAATTTACAAAAACAGACATAAGGACATTTAGTTTCTTAACCTCAATCTAGATTATTGCAATGATGGTTTAACTAGTTATCCTAGCACGAGCATAATTAAGATGGAAAGAGAGGCCAGGAGGAGACAAGGCAGTACAGTGTCATAAGCTAAGGGAGAAACAAGTCTCATCTGAATTAACTTTGTCTAACAGACTTCCAAGAGGAAGAGGACTGATAGATGATCATTAGATATAACAATTTCACTTGAATGGTGAGTTTGCAAGTGGTTAAGAAAATGTGAAAGAAGAGACCACAAGTACAGATTATTCTTTCAAGAAATCTGGGAGAAGAGGAAGAGAAGCATAGTTTAAAGAGTGTTTTAAAAATGTTTTAGGATGGGGAGGACTTTAAAATCTTTGTGGACAAAGAGATAGGGGTCCACATGGAAGCAGCAGTTGAAGTGCATGAGAGGGCAAGATGATCAGTGATAGAAAATGCTGGACAGCCAGGTGTGGTGGTTCACACCTATAATTCTAGCGCTTTAGGAGGCCAGGGTGGGAGGATCACTTGAGCCCAGAGTTTAGGACCAGCCTGAGCAACAGGCTAGACCCCATTTCTACAAAAATAAAATAATTAACTCTGCATGGTGGTGCACACCTGTAGGCCCAGCTAGTTGGGAGGCTTAGGTGGAAGGATTGCTTGAGCCCAGGAATTTGAGGGTTTAGTGAGCTTAACTGCACCACTACACTCCACCCCAGTGACAGAACAAGACCCTGCCTCTAAAAAAGAAAAGGGCCAGGCGCAGTGGCTCACATCTGTAATCCCAACATTTTGGGAGGCCAAAGCGGGTGGATCACCTGAGGCCAGGAGTTTGAGACCGCCCTGGCCAACATGATGAAACCCCGTTTCTACTAAAAGCACAAAAATTAGCCAGGCATAATGGTGGGTGCCTGTTATCCCAGCTACTCAGGAGGCTGAGGCAGGAGAATTGCTTGAACCCCAGGTGGTGGAGGTTGCGATGAGCCGAGATCACGCTATTGCATTCCAGCCTTGGTGACAAGTGAAATTCTGTCTCAATAAAATAAAATTAAATTAAAAGAAACACATAAATAAATAAAACAGAAAAAGAAAAAAACAGAAAAAGTGATGAGACCACAAGCAAAAAATGGAGGGGTCAGCCTTGGGTAGAGGAAGGAAGAATATTTTTCTTCTCATGGACAAAAATGAAGAAAAAGAAGGTGGATGATAATAGAGATGTGAAGTAGAGGGCTAATCAGTTTCTCCTTTACTAAGAAGATTGCAGCCAGTCTTCTGCTGAGAGTGAAGAAGATGAAGGTGGGTGTGGCTTGAAGAGAAAAAATTTGGCAAAAGGTGAGAGACAGTATGGTCCTTGAACAGTGTGTGTTAACACTATAGAGCTTATAATCTATCAGGGGAGACAGACATTAAATACCAAATATTTTCATTTATGATTAAAGAGCTTATTGAATAATCGTTGGAGCCAAGCAATCTTTGTGATACTAATTTATCATATCTGCCTGTATTTTCCCTTTTCCATCAGAAGGCTGTCTGTCTTTACATCAGGGGAGATATATTATTTTACTCAAAATGGGGGGAAAAACTTGAAGCTTTCCTCTGGGGCTTTTATTTGCAAATACTTTAATCTATTGGGAAAAATACAGTTTAAAAAGAATAGAAAAAGCTCAGAAACAAATAAGAAGAGATCAATCTCTGGATTTTAGAGCAGTGTCAAGAACCTTGCCCAGTTCCCTCGTACATGTTGAGAACATCACAGGACCTTGTAGAGAACCGTCCAACACCAAGAATGTGGCTTCCAGGGCTAAGATAGAACCAAAAGTTGTGTAGGGGTTAACATTGCCTCTGGAATGAGCATGGGACGGGGAAGAT
The DNA here is from genome assembly GCF_049350105.2 of Macaca mulatta. NCBI lineage: Eukaryota > Metazoa > Chordata > Mammalia > Primates > Cercopithecidae > Macaca > Macaca mulatta. Next base: position 101,086,343 of record NC_133417.1, on the reverse strand, counting down.
AGCATTGTGCCTGAGAAGAGTATCTCATGTGGGTCTTATTACAGCTATTCTTTTATTTTGGACAACAACGGCATGAACCGAACGTTTTTCACTATAAAAGCAGTAGATTTCAAGTAACTAGTTCTAACCATGTCTCTTGGTGGAAGCTGAAAGTATAAAACCACAATACAAGTCCCTGAAGGTAATTCTACCATTGCTAAGGGCACTGTAGGTTGGCCAACTCACCAGTCATAGCCAAGATCTTTCTCCCTTGCCTGCCTCCACTCTAGAGGCTATTCCAGCTCAGCTGGAGTTAGGGATGAACTGGAAGTCTGGTGGGTGGCTTCTGAAAGGCTTTTGATTCCTTGATGAAAAGCAGAAATGCTGCTGGCAGCCTTATACCTCCTCACCTTGTCCTCAGGGACAAGGCAATGTTAGAGATGCTGGCCCTGACATTATTGACCCACATAAGTCACTGGAGCAATAACAGCAGTCATCTCCTTCTTGACTTTTCAGTATATGATCAAAATAAAGATCTATTAGATTAACCTATTTTCTTTTGTGTTTTCTATTATGAGAAGCTGAAAGCATCTTAACTGACATAATTATCCATGTTTCCCAAACTCACATTCCTCATAATGTGGCAAAGGTATGTGGTACTAAGCATACTGTGCCCAATTATGTTTTGGGAACACCATATTTAACAGTGTTAAATGTGCATTTTTACCGCAGGATCCTTTAGAGACTTTTACACAAGAAATCCTCAAATGAGGATGGCAATATGTAATGTGTTTCATAATTACTTCAACCATACTGACATCTTTTTAAGTATTAATCAGGACACTTATTTGGAAAACAAGGTACTAGCTGTCAAAGCAATGTGGTCCAATAATCTCCAAAGATCTGGCTTATCCCAGAATTGAATTCAAGTTATTTTGTGGGAAGCCATCAGTTCTTGTACTGGAGAAGGGCCTGGGAAGGCCAGGCTCTTAGAAATTACTGATCCAAGTAAGACCATTTCAGTAATTGTCTTCGTAGCACTGCAAGATTCATACCCTTGTTGGAAAGCAGCAGTAGGTTCCAATACAACATGCTCTGGTTCTCATGGGCCCTCAATATCTTGAAGCTTGAATTTCTTGGTACAAAGTCATTGTCAAGGCCTTCTGCTGGGGACTCAGCTTGGCCATGCCTTGGCTTCCAGAACCAGGAGATTGCACTCTCATGCCTCTTTTAACTCTATCAATTTACCTCTTTTGCAATATTTTCCATACCTGAAAATAAGGGTCTTTCCATATCTTATGACTTGTTTATCTATCAAAGCTTTCTAGTGAGAATAGGGAAGTTCCAAAATTTTCCCATATAATTTACACACACACACACACACACACACACACACACACACACACACACGCATGCACTTTTCCATCTTTTTAGATGGTAATGTAAGTTTTTCTTGCAGGAAACAAACCAATCATCCAGCTTGTTGAAAAGTCCTTCCCTGTAAAACACCTTACTAAAGGGGCTGGGTGCAGAGGCTCACACCTGTAATCCCAACACTTTGGGAGGCCAAGTCTGGTGGATCACTTGAGTCCAGGAGTTCAAGACCAGCCTGGGCAACATGGTGAAACCACGTCTCTACAAGAAATACAAAATTAGCTGGGTGTGGTGGCGCATGCCTGTAGTCCTAGATACTTGTGGGACTTTGGTGGGAGGATCACTTGAGCCCAGGAGGTCAAGGCTGAGATGAGCTGAGATCATGCCACTGCTCTCCAGCCTGAATGACAAAGTGAAACCCTGTCTCAAAAATAAAATAAAATAAACTAGATTACTAAAGAAAATTTTCAAGAATGCCTCCAATGGACAGGGTAGGTGCAAGTGTGGTCGAGTCAGATGAATTGTCTCTCACGTTTAGGTCCTGTGCCAACCCTATGCTGTGGTCAACTCCCAGAATAAGCAAAAAATGGATTATTTTATAATTAGTTGCTAGGATTCCACTCTCTGTGGTTTCACCACTGGAATTTAAATTTAGTGATGGCAATACCCCTTTGAAAGGCCAAAGGAAAGATATATGCTAATTATACTGATATTTCTAGCCAGATTGTAAAATGCAACTAGGTCACCAATTACAGACACAGTTCCAAGTGGACAGTCGCTCCAGCTATACTGAATAACAAACAATGGTTGCAAAATATATGTGGGGAAAAGTATGACAGAATTATTGAATTAACAAAACATAGATTATCCGTGTTCTATAATGCATATCACAATCCTTCCTTACCATGTATATATATCAATAATCATGAATAAATCTATGAGGCTTCATGATCTTTTCTCATTTCAGCCTGGATCATTTTATGACTACATTTTGTCATTTTTATAATTGAATTAATTGCCTGTATAATCATAGAAAGTCAAATTCTGTAGATAAATTATTGTAGTTTGTTTCTTCTTTTGAAAGCAGTCGTTAGCCCAATTTAATAAGAACGTGATTGAGTTTTAAATTGGGATTTGCACAAAAAGTCCTCTGAAATAAGTGAATATCTAAGTAATCACAAACTAAAGACCATAGAAAACAAGTTTAAAAGGAGAAAAAGAGCTTGGCCATTTATTTAGAGGCCTTTTTGGCTGCTTTAACCTGTGTGAACATCAACTACTTCTTTCTTTTACAAAGCAGCCGTAATCAGCTGTTTGCTTCTTTGATTCGTTCTGGTACTAATTCATTTAATACTAATGATTAAGCATGGGATACTACAAATAAACCTGTCCCCTTTCTTCCCAGAAATAGAATAATTACAATGGCCAATGGCTAGGGACTTTTTTTATTACTAAATTTGCTAGAGATTTAATTATTTTGGCTGGGCTCCAGTACCCTTGAACAACATTAGAAATAATCCCACGATATTGCATCTAAGTAGTCAATTAAATTTCAGAAGTTGTTTACAATATACGTTTTTATGAAATGGGGTGTGTGTGTGTGTGTCTATATAGAAATAGTTCCTGTAAGTATGTTTATATTCTGAGACATATGATATATAAATTAAAAGAGAAAGAATCAAGTTTTCAAGGGCCCATTATGAATCAGGAATTATATGTGGCTCTTTTATTCAAGATGTTTCATTTAATCTCAACAACCCTGCAAATCAAATATTATCCTTATTTTGTAGGTCAGAAAACTGAGTCTCAGAGAGGTTAGACAACTTTTCAAAGTTACCTAATTAATTACCCTAAGCTGGGATTTGAGCTCAAGTTTACCTGACTTCAAAAGGCTTTGCCTTTCCTATCACACCAAATATTAATTACATTTTCTAAGAAGAAATTTTTAAACTAGGAGAAAATGATTGGAATCTGCATAATCTGTATTTTTAAAAAAAAGTTTGGAGTAAAATTTTAAATTTTCATATGTTTGTTTAAAAAACCAAAAATGTAGCTGGAGATGGTGGCTCATGCCCCTCCCAGCACTTTGGGAAGCCAAGGCAGGAGGATCACTTGAGCTCAGGAGTTTAAGACCAGCCTGGGCAACACAGAAAGACTCCATCTCTACAAAAAGTAAAAATAACAAATTAGCTGTAAGGGGTGGTGCGTGCCTGTGATCCTAGGTACTCACGAGGCTGAGGCAGGAGGATCCCTTGTGCCTAGGATGTCAAGGAAGCCATGATCTGTGATTACTCCACTGCACTCCAGCCTGGGCAAAAAGGTGAAACCCTGTCTCAAATAAATAAATAAATAAAATTAAAAATAAATATTAAATAATTAAAAATGTATCATTCATGAAGTCAATTAAAGTTAAAATAGAGTACTCTAAATTACAATATTTGCTGCATTAACAGAATGTAGTATTTGCTAAATAGAAGAGAGAAACATGAACAATTCACTACAATGTTTCCTGGTATGCCGTTTGTACTATACAAATAGGTGTGCAGATTGTCTATATTCACACACAATTTACTATATGTGGAGCAGAAATTGGTATAAAATGAGTCTTCTATAATTCTTTATTTGTAATGTCTGAAAACTGTCTTGTAAAGACAGATTTTTTTCCTTTTCTTTTTTTTTTTTTTTTTTTGAGGCAGTGTCTTGCTCTGTTTCCCAGGCTAGAAACTGCAGCCCTGAATATCTGGGCTCAAACAATCTTCCCACCTCAGCCTCCCAAGTAGTTGGGACTACATGTGCATACCACCATGCCTGGCTAATTTTTTTAATTTTAGCTTTTGTAGAGACAAGGTCTCACTATATTGCCAAGGCTGGTCTCAAACTCCTAGGCTCAAGTGATCCCCCAACCTCAGCCTCCCAAAATGCTGAGATTACATGTGTGAGCCATGGCACCTGGCCTATTTTGCCTACTTTAAAATGGAATGATTTGTCTTTTTAGAAAAAATTTGTTTTTAATTATTTATTTATTTTGAGGCTGGATCTCACTCTGTTACCCAGGCTGTGGAGTGCAGTGGCACATCGTAGATCACTACAGCCTCAACCTCCTGGGCTCAAGCAGTCCTCCCACTTCAACCTCCTGAGTAGCTGGGACTACAGGTGTATACCACCATAGCCGGATACTTTTTTGTTTTTTGTAGAGATAGGGTCTCACTATGTTGCCTAGGCCAGTCTTGAACTCCTGGGCTCAAGTGATCCTCGTGCCTCAACTCCCAAACTACTGAGATTATAGGTGTAAGCCACTGTACCAGGCCTGTATTTTTATGATTGAATTGTAGGAGTTCTTTGTATGCTCTAGATACAGATAAGTCTCCTTAATTTTCGAGGAACTACATCAAAGAAAACAAATATTAGATAAATCAGAATGTCTGATGTCGGCACTCAAAATTGAGATGTACACATAGTCACAGAAATAAATAAAGGTAAAATTCTTTCATACTTTAACCGGGATGGTTTCTCATTAATTGCAATAATAAAACATTCCAACAGTGTACAGATATACAAAAGAGAGAAAACAGTTAAGCCCGATATGGTGTATTTGGGTAATGAAGCATGATTATGCCTTCAAAATGGCAACTATGTTCTCCATGACTTCCGAGAATTTCTGTGATACATTAAGTGAAAAAACTTCACTTATGCAGTACAATCTCAGCTAAGTTTTTAAAATCATGTAGAAAAATATCAAGAAATAAAAACATGCCAGTATCCACTGCCATAAAAAAAGAATGAGTTTATGTCCTTTGCAGGGACATGGATGAAGCTGAAAACCATCATTCTGAGCAAACTAACACAGGAACAGGAAATCAAACACTGCATGTTCTCACTCATAAGTGGGAGCTGAACAATGGGAACACACATGGATACAGGGAGGGGAGCATCACACACTGGGGTCTGTTGGGGGATGGGGAGCAAGGGAAGGGAGAGCATTAGGACAAATATCTAATGCATGTGGGGCTTGAAACCTAGATGATGGGTTGATGGGTGCAGCAAACCACCATGGCACATGTATACCTATGTAACAAACCTGCACGTTCTGCATGTGTATCCCAGAACTTAATGCAAAATAAAAATTAAAAAGAAGACAATATGTCAGTATGTTACTTATGTCAGCACCTGGGCAGTGGAATGATAGGTGACTTTTTTTTTTTTTTTAATTCTTTCCCGTTGTCTCTGATGAACATGCCTATCTTTTATAATCAGGCGTTTGATGGGAGAGGGTGGCAAAGCTGTCTTAGGAATAGCACAAAAAGTGCAAAATGAAAATAATAGATTGTCTTTAAGGAAATATGACGATTTTAGAAGTATTTCAGGGCTTTCTGTTATATCTTTTTTGAGTAATCCCCCCAAAATAGGGTGATTTTTACCTGCAACATCCCACAACCATTTATCTTGGATTTTATTTGTCCAAATGTTTCAGTGACTTCTTGGAGGGTAGTTAGGCACACTGAGACACGTTTCCCTGCTTGGAAACAATATCTTACAGTATGAACGCCCCTCTCGATTTTGCAATATCTATGAAATCCTAATTAACGACGAATTTTCTTTGTTTACTTTGATTATTTGTCTGCTTGCTTCATATATTATTAAAAAGAGGCCCATAAGGCTTTGAAAAACATATTTCATGCCACAATAACTCCATGCAGCTTGTTTTTCTCAGAGGCCAAGGATATTCCCATGATGTAGACAAGCAATGGCTCTCTGGCCTCAGTTCTCGCAACTGCTATCATTTCAAGAGAAACCACTAATTGCTGAGGAATTCACCGGGAGCTAAAAAAGATCTTTTCTTCATAACATACTCATTGAGACCTCTTGCAGATTTCTCTTGTTCTCAGACCCCGAGTTCTCATTATTCACTACAGCTCTCATTCCTTACTCTCCACGTGAATGTATTTTCAGGCAAAACTGCTTTTGAAAAACAAAATGTTCTGGTGGATTTGGAGCCACAGTGACACACTGATACTGGCACAGAGCTGAGGACACACATCCAGAACTACTGCTTGTAAATGTGATAGTAATTTTACTAAAAATAAGGGCGTTCTTTGCAATTTCTAGAGGTATGGATAGAGGGAAAAGTGCCCTTTCATTTCCTGCTGTGTGCTGATGTTTCAAAGCCTCCACATGAATTAAAGTTCCAATGAGATTTGCCATAGCGGTTTCTTGGGAATGTCCATAAATATTTTTTTTCTTTGGTTTTTGTTCTCAGCAGAAAGTGTTGTTTGTGGTTATCCCTTTTCTAAATTATATCTCTTTTTAAGATCTGAAAAATGAGCTTTTGTGTGTTTCAGGAAGTAAACAACTTTTTTTCCTCTGCCTTGTACAGGACTGTGAGGTTTTACTTTTGGACCTGGAGCTAGAGTTTTCAATTACTGATTCTACTGGAAGGTGACAGAGAACTCACTAATGTTTTCCTCTTTTAAGTAAACTTTTTCTGCATTTTTCCTGTGAGCGCTCATTGTTTTAGCAGGTTAATTATTTCACCACATTAAATGGTCATTGTTTCCTATCCCCAGTGCACTGAATAATTTACAACATTTCCTTGTATTGAGAAGACTCTTTGCTGGACTTCAGGAATGTTTACCAATTTGTTCAGATTTTCACCCATCCAGGGACTTAAAAGATTTTACAATAATAAATAAATAAATAAATAAATAAATAACTTTAAAGGAGGAAAAAGAATTATGCAAATCAAAGTGAATACTCTGAAGCCGTAACCCCTGCTGGGCTCTGGGTCACAAAGCAGTGAATATATTACTCTCCAAGGCTTTGCAATATTAACTATGGTGTACAGCTCCTGTTTTCTTCTACTCCATTTTTTTAAACAAAAAATTCCTTAAGGCAAACACACACACACACACACATACACACACAGGAAAATAAAGTAGGAATGCAAGGGCATTTGCAAATTCAATTTCTTGCACTTTTTATTCCTTGGGGAACATTGAGGAACGTGGGAGGTTGTTGACTAATCTTGCTATTTGACATCAGCCGCATAGGACTGAGCAGGTTTCAAATGCACCAGTCATGTGATGAACTTATTGATGCTAATAATAGCTAAAGCTTATTGAGTATTTATTTGCCAGGTACAAGGTAAGTTCTACCCTTGTCACTCCAGTTTTCATTTAAATCTAAAACAACAGGCAGAGGTAAATATCATTATCTCTGTTTTACTGGAGTTAAATGAGTCAGCGAAGGTAACATAGCTGTCTTAGTCAGTTTGTATTGCTCTAACAAAATACCGTAATCTGAGTGGCTTAAACAATAGAAATTTATTTCTCACAGTTCTGTAGGCTGAATGTTCAAGATCCAAGTGCTGGCCGATTCTGTTCCTGACTGGCAAACAGACGCCTTCTTGTATCCTCCTATGGTGAACAGAGAGCTCATCTCTTTCCTGTCTCTTCTTACAAGGGCACTGATCCCATTCATGAGGGTTCTACCTTCATGATCTAATTACCAAGACCCCACCTCCAAATATCATCACCCTGGGAGCTTCAACACATGAATATTGGGGGAGAGACAAAATTCAGTCTATACAACAGTCAGTGAAGGACAGAGGCAGGAATTTAATGCAGGCCACCCTGGATAGCAAGAGGGTTTGCTTTCTACCTCTGTTATTTTGGATTCAACTACAAAAGTACCTACATCTGTCATTAGTTCCTGTTACTTCCATGTGCTTCCTATGGACAGGAGTGCAAGTTTGCAAATCTCAGCTGTCCATTGAAATAGTGCATAACCACTTCATGTATTATACAAAATGTTTAACAAGGGGCACTAGAATTCTATGTGTTTACAGTGTTTTCAACAAATATTACATTCTATATTATTTGGAGCTCAATTGACAAAACTAGCAGAATATAAATTTTAACAAAGTTATTCTAACAGGGATTGTAAGGTGAATGCCAGTATCTGTTTGCTTTAATAGCATTTAGAAGTTTATAGGAGTTTAAAAAGCATTATATTATATTTCATAAATGTTTTTCTTAAAAGTATTACATTATATTTTGTAAGTATTTTTATTAAAGTGGTAAATGCATTTACCACATAAAATACAGAAAAACAAAAAATGAAAAAAATTTAAAAATCAACTTAGATTCATATATTTAGTGATAATCACTGCTAACATGTTGGTTCATCTCTTTCTTTTACTTAACATATCATAAATATGGCCAGGCACAGTGGCTCATGACTGTAATCCCAGCAGTTTTGGAGGCCAAGGCGGGTGGATCACTGGAGGTCAGGAGTCCAACAACAGGCTGGCCAACATGGTGAAACCCTGTCCCTACTAAAAATACAAAAATTAGCCCAGTGTGGTGGCACGGGCCTGTAGCCGCAGTTACTCAGGAGGCCGAGGCAGGAGAATGGCTTGAAGCCTGGGAGCGAAGGTTGCAGTGTGCCAAGTTCACGCCACTGCTTTCCAGCCTGGGTGACAGAGTGAAACTCTGTCTCAAAATAAATAAATAAATAAAAGAGAAAAAGAAAAAAACAAATATATTCTTGTCACAAAACATTCTAACATAACATTATTTTTAATGATTACATACATTACATTGTATGGGTATAGTATCCTTTGTTTAACCAATTCCTCATTGTTGCATGTTTCATTTTTTAAACTAAACTAATTGTTGAAAACAGAGCAGCAATTATCCTTGAAGGCAAACATTTGTGTACATTTATGATTATTTTCTTAAGATAATTCCTTACAAGTAGAATTTCAAGGTCAAAGGATACATATTAGGATTTTTTCCTTCTGGGAAAAAAATACTTTTTTTTTTTCAGCTTTTTGATCTATCTATAGTGGAAAAATCATACCATATTAAGGCCCACTGGCTAAGTAAGAGTGCCTGTTTCTCCACCCTTGTTAACATTGGATATTACCAATTTTCAAGTCATTACCAATTTAATAGGATAAAATAGTATTTTGTCTTGCTTTATTTTTCATTTCTTTTATCACTGTGAGACCAGGCATCTTTTTGTGGTTTATTAGTCATTTATATTTCTTCTCGAATTACATTTTGAGAAGCAAGATTTTAAAATATTTTTGGCTCAGTTTAAGCAATACCAAATATCCTGATGATAGGTCAAAAAAAAAAGTTTAGGCTTTTTTCTGGAGTCTTTTTCCTTTATTTAGAGGCCAAAACCGTAGCCTTTTGCGTTGGTAGGGTAGCTTAATGTTGATGCCATCTAGGTATGGCCTTGGGTAGCTTGGTGGGCTTTTCTGCTGAATGGATATACACATGGTGGGTACTAAATGAACATTTGAAGAAATGTGCAAACTAATGACTAACATGACCCAAAGTAGAACTTTTTCTGACCTGACCAAAAACTAAAATGCTGAGTTGAGAGGTTATTTGTGGCTACAGAAATATTATTGGCAGGTAGTCTGGGGCTATCAAATTCAGTTTCATTTGTAATTGAATTAGAGACCTACATTCTTTTCTCCAAAGAGACTAGTATACTAAATCCTGCCTTTGACATTTGATAGTATTAAACAGGATTCTAGCCAATGAACAAAGTTTCTATTTATGGAAAATGTCAAGGGATAAGCATGAAAGGGTAGTAATATCATTATTTTCTATCTAACTAACTGAATAATTGAACATGAAAAGTGAGAAAATTTCTGCCAAACAATAACAAATGTTCCGTCCTGAGAAGCTGGATTAAAGATTTGTTGAATCGTAAAAGATCCAACACAAATGCAAAACAAATATTTCATATGTGGGCAATTACAGGTAAAGAGAAAACGCCATGGAAACATGCATATGTTTCATGCAGAATGAAAGGAGCCTGTTCCTGAATGGCCAAGATAAATCCAGCAATTAGTCTCCTCTTTGTGGTTCGTGTATTTTTCAGAATTTGAAAATTGTTATTTGCAGTTGGAATATCCATACCCCGTACCTTGCCTCATCACCCCTGCACATGCATTCATGTCACACACACACACACACACACACACACTCTCTCTCTCTGTCACACACACACACACATACACCCCCACACCTGTCTAGGACTGCATGTTCCTCCAGCATGAATTACTCAAAGTAACACATACTTTGCATGTCAGGCCTCCAACACGAGTCTGGCACAAAGCAGGTACTCACTAAATGTAAATGTGGATCATGGAATGAAAGAAGAAACCTGCCAAAGCACTCCAGAATAAAGCATTCAGGAGGCAGTCCTGGCATTGTCACCTCTATCTGTGAAGTGAGAAGACTGAGGCTGAGTGGAGACTTTCTCAAGATTATATAGTTAATGATAGAGCTAACAATTGAATGCAAAGATGCTATTCATAGAAAGAAAATTATGGTGTTTTAAATACAAAAAATACCTGTTTCTGCATTTTTGAGTCTACTCCATATCATGAAAGTAATTTAATAATATTATAAAGGTTATTTTCCATTCTATATACTTTGTTTCATTTCCCAAGTAATTCAGAGCAACCTATGACTGTGCAATGAGGTGGGGAACAGAGGTGGCGATGGTGAGAGAGAAAGAGAATAAAGATCAAGAACTGTGAAAATGTACGCTAAAATTATAATAGTTAACATTTAGTAAGTGCTATGTGCCAAGCATCATTCTAAGTGCTTGCCATAGATTAACTCATTGAATACACACAATGACTCTGAGGTAGATACTACTATTATCCCAACTTTACAGTTACAGGAACTGAAACACAGAGAACTCCAGTATCTTTCCTAGGTCACAGAACTAAAAGATGGTGAAGCCAGTATATAAACCTAAGCAGTTATAGCCCTTGATCCTATGCTCAAAGCACTATATATTATTCTGCCAATATATCCTTGGGCTATATTATATCCTAGTGATACGGTTCAGCTGTGTCCCCAGCCAAATCTCATCTTGAATTCCCATAATCACCACGTGTCCTGGGAGGGACGGAGTGGGAAGTAATTGAATCATGGGGCTGGTTTCCCCCATGCTGTTCTCGTGACAGTGACTGAGTTCTCACGAGATCTGATGGTTTTATAAGCATCTGGCATTTCCACTGCTGGCGCTCATTCTCTCTCCTGCAACCCTGTAAAGCAGTGCCTTCTGCCATGAATGTAAATTTCCTGAGGCCTCCCCAGCCATGTGGAACTGTGAGTCCATGAAACTTCTTTTCCTTATAAGTTACCCAGTCTTGGGCAGTTCTTTATAGCAGCATGAGAACGAACTAATAGGATCTGTACTTCTCCAATTTTGGTCTCCTGACCCATACCCTGAGAGCCTATGCCCTAAATCTACCCTCACACAGGGTTCTAACAGCCGAATCCTAGGCTCCCCTCTCAGGCTTATTACACTTCCACTTTGGTAACTGAGTATTTATTGAGATGAACATTGGACAAAGCTTTTTGATTTCCTCAGCAGGAGGGTTGATCCATATTAAGCTCCAATTTTGAGCTCCTTTATTTACTGCTGGTGTGATCTTTGGGCAAGGCACCTATCTTTGTGCCTCAGTTTTCTCATCTGTCAAATCTGGATAATATTATATGTTTAGTGTGAGTGTTAAATCTGACCATGGGTGAAAAATATTAGCACAGTACCTGTCACATAGTAAAATTAATTATTAAATCAATGTTAGCTGTTATGATTATTATAAGAAAATATAATACTTTGAGTTTGTTACCTTAAGGCTCAGTTTGGTCAGATACTCAGAGAAGACTAATCAGGACTAAGAAAATAAAATCAGGCCTGGATAATATAACCACTAACTTTTTTCAGTTTAGTCTTAATTAACCTCTAGCTTTCCATTCAATTGCCTCACCTTAATTGGGTAAGTCTGGCTTATCCAGACGCAGGTATAACATATCTATTGAATTTATTTTTAATCTGCAAGCTTTCTAGATCAGTTTATTGTTTTTACATTTTAAAAGTATAAAACTAACTATAGAAATTTAGAAATTGGCCGGGCGCGGTGGCTCACGCCTGTAATCCCAGCACTTTGGGAGGCCGAGGTGGGTGGATTGCCTGAGCTCAGGAGTTTGAGACTAGCCTGGGCAACACGGTAAAACCCCGTCTCTACTAAAAATACAAAAAATTAGCCAGGGGTGGTTGTGTGCACCTGTAGTCCTAGCTACTCAGGAGGCTGAGGCAGGAGAATTGCTTAAACCTGGGGGGCAGAGGTTGCAATGAGTCGAGATTACGCCACTTCACTCCAGCCTGGGGGAAAGAGCGAGACTGTCTCAAAAAGAAAAAAAAAAGAAATTCAGAAATTGTAGAAATGTATGTATAATGCGAAAAAAGTCACTCATAATCTCCTATTTTAATAATGGTGAAAATGGAATGAATCAGAATTATTGGTTTATGGCACATATTAATCACTGGTCCATGCATGGCCATTCTTCATTGTTTATTCATCATGAAATGACATAATAACAAAGACCCTCTGCCCTGTCCAAAAGTAAAATGTTTATGTCTCCTGTACTTGTTTTCCCTGGTGCCTCCTGATCCTGTGCCTTCCTGCCTGAGGTGACTGTTATCCCCAATTTTGTGTTTCTCATTCCTTTTTTTAGTTTCATAATGCACACATGTACACCTGCAAACACACATGTATGTGTATATGCGCCTAAATAATATATTTAGCTTAGCTTTTTTCCGAACTATCAACAGGCAGTTTTAATATGTTATCGAGATACTAAAATTCAACCATATTGTTTTATATGGCTGAAGTAAGATCAAATGCCAAATGCAATTTTGCCTTTTGCCATCTACATGTCCCTGCACTTGTCATATTTAAGAATTTTCTCATTTTATCATAACTGTTGCAAACAGTAACATCTCATTCAGTGGTTGTATCATAATTTGCTTAACTATCTTGCCATTACTGGCTGTTTAGATTATTTCTTGTCTTGGCTAGTATAATTACCACATGAACAAACATTATTGAACATAAATATATTTTCTGAATTTTGTCTTATTTCCTGAAAGTGACTTCCGCAATCAGAACCATTGGGTCAGATACCAAAACATTGTAGGACTCTTGTGTATTCTGCCAAATTGGTTTCCAAAGGCCTGAGACTAATTAAAACTCTACCCGCAATGATTCAACATTCCATAGAAATGTCAATTTAAAATCTAGAGATTCAGAGGAAATCATGTGTTCAGAACTGCTTGGCAAGAATAAATCAGCCTGGGAAAACTAAATGCAAAGAGGAAGTACATTCGTAATTATCAGTGAACTATTTTATTCAACTCCTTTTGGAAATAGTTATAACAAGAACAGTTTTAGAGTCAAGTTCTGAAAAGAAGAAAATCTGGATCATTACTCTTTACCACATCAAATATTTATTTGGAGCCATCCAGATAAATTACCAATATTTTCTTTCTAGACATTTCATCTGTTTAAATGTAGCCGTAATTAAAACAATGTACTGCTGTGATGAAAATTGTTTTGCTTTAGGAACTTTTGTGTTTTATGCTTTGTATTTTACCATAAATTAGCCTTTTATTTCCCTTTATGTGTTTCAGGATTTTGTGTTCCTGAAGGCATTCCTTGGTTTACTTTGTATGATATAGTTTAGTTCTAATAGAACTCAGATGAGGGGAATTTTTTTAAAAAAATCTTTATTTACTCAGTATAGAAATTCCTACTGTTCAGTAGATTATTTAAAACCATCTCAATTTCCCTTACAGTGCCAAGCAGCATAATGATACCAGCATTTTCAGGCATAATTGTCTCTCCTAGAAGGAGTCAATAAATTTAACATGAAGTTTATTACTATCCCTACATTTATGAAATGATTGATGAAAACATTTGGCTGTATTAAACCAATAGATAAATAGTTTTATACAATAGTCTGTATTGTAGAGTATTGTATAAAATTAAACAATAGTTGTATACAATAGACTGTATAAAACCAATAGCAGTAAAATGGATAACTAGTGATTGGGAAAGTCCACTAGCCAAAACATAGTCTAGGCTTACAAGTGTAGAATGGTTATAGCACAATATTCCATATATACTTTTGAAAGAAGAGGTTAATGTAGAGAATAGTCAACATAGTTATACAAACAGTAAAAATGTTGGTCTCCAACTAGGGAAAGCCACAGGATTTTGATTCCAAGTCAACTACTTGAAATCTCACATTTTCCCTCTAGTTGATATCAGAGTTTTATGCCACAATCTGTAGTTTATATTTTTCTGTTGGTTTCTTTCCCACATACACATTATTTATCATTTTGTTTTTGTCGGCCGTTTATTTAGGTTTGAGTGCTCTTTATATTATTTAATTTTATACCTAAAATAATTTTTTGGATAAAATCCCCCTGCAGTTTTTATCATGTATCAGGCATGTATTTCCTAAATTGTTATCACTGTCTTAAGAAATATAATTAGAGAGCCACCCCTATGGGAAAGGTTAAGCAATGGTAAGGGGTGGCTCTCTAATTGCTCTTTTCCTGTTACCATATCAAATATTTATTTGGAGTCATCCAGATAAATTACCAATATTTTCCTTCTAGACATTTCATCCATTTAAATATATCCATAATTAAAACAACATATTGCTATGATGAAAATTGTTTTGCTTTAGGAATTTGTGGATTAGCAATGGTTTTCCTCTCTGTGCCTAAATTTCTTCACCTATAAAATGGGAATTAAAAACAGTAGCACTTCCTATAGCTAAGGTTAAATGAATTATGTAAACTTCTTAGTATGACAGGCACAAAGAAAATGTTATATGAAAGTTAGTACTTTTATTTTTATATATCTATGCCTCATGAAATCTCCAACAGATTGTAAATATCAGCCCACATGGTTGAGAACCAAACTATAATACAATAATATCACTGGAGGCGCAAACATTGACCCTGAGTTCAGTAAACATTTATTTAGGGCTTACCCTATGCAAATAAAAATATAAATTAAATGAATGTTTCAGTAGTCAGAAGATCCTGAGCAAAAAGAATACGAATTATAGACATTTGCACACCTTGCCTAAAAGAGCCCTCATTTACCTTGGAAGATTGTTCTGTCTGGTAAGGTTGACTGCTCACAAGGAACCTTGAGGAGGGTGTATAACAGACATTGCTATTTGCTAATTGTGCTATCCTTCTCCCCTCTTCTTACTCACTAACACAACCCAGGAACTAGGCCAGCACATCTTTCAAAAGAGGTCAGACCTTCAGTTGTCCCAGGAGGTGAATCTTGATTCTATGCCTCTTTCAGCAACTGGTTTAGAAATGGCTGAATGACTCCATTCTTGCTAATGCTATGAGAAGCAAAGCCTACTGGGAGACTTGTTGGGAAATATTCCTGGTACTTTAAAAACGACACAGGAAAGAGGAGGTTTTCTCTTCCAACTTTTAGACATTAACGTGTAAAGATATAGTGCTCAGAACTGCAGTAACCACTTTTGACCATGAGTGTAACTGCAGCAACCGCATTTGACCATCAGTGGGCCAACCCAAAAAGGTAAACGTTTGTACTGAAAAAAACAGAGCAAGGAATTGGGGAAAAAAAATCCTGGATCTTTGATGATGTCATTGAGCTGTTGAATGAACCAACTTGTAACATCCTGACTCTGTTACTCTTTTTTTTAAATATGTGAGACAATAGATCCCTTCACTGTAGAAACCATTTTGAGTTCAGTCTTCTGTTATTTGCAGCAGAAACATACAAACTAACAAAGGGAGTTAGGGAGTATGTCTCAGCTGGTTAGTCAGGTATATTAATTTCCTGTTGCAGGTGTAACAAATTATCACAAACTTAGTGGCCTAAAACAACGCAGATGTATTCTTTGACAGTTCAGGGGTCAGAAGTTTAAAGTTCGTCTGTAGGCAGGGCTGTGTTCCTTCTGGATGCTTCAGGGAGAATCTGTTTCCATGCCTTTTTCAGATTCTAGAGACTGCCTATATTCCTTCGCTTGTGGCCCCTTCCTCACATCACTCCAGTCTGTGGCTTCCATTATCACATCTCCTACTGTTGACTTTCCTCCTTTTTATAAGGATCTTGGGCTCTCCTGGATAATTCAGGATAATCTCTTGATCCGATCCCTAATGTAATCACATGTGCTAAGTCCCTTTTGTCATTGAACTAAATTAATATTTTCATAGGTTCCAAGGATTAGGACATGGACATCTTTGGGAAGAATAGTCATTCATTATTCAGTCTATCACACCAGGTGAACTAAACCAATCCTAGAGACAAACTCTGGATGAGAGCTGCAGTCACACCCAGCTCACCCATGTACTTAGGGGGAGTACATGGGGCTTTGGGAAAATGGTTTTTCTTCCTAGTAAAAGAAAGCTTGATATGACTGAGCAGCTAAATCAACCCACCCTGCAACCCTAATTTTGGACTTCTTGTATAGAGAGATGATAAATTCCTTATTGTTTAAACCCCATTAGATATAGTGAAAATTGCACCAAAAAGCCATCCTAACTGGTCCTCCGGGGTAAGAACCTGAATTTACTTTCAATTTCTGGAAGAGTATTATAAGCTTGAAACTATCAACTCCTATATAAGTTGAAAACATAAGCATTAATGGTAGACCGTGGGTATGGAGGAAATTGTGTTCATGCAAAAGGAATGAATGTGAAGAAAAAGCCCTGATCAACTGTAATTATGATCTCCTCTATATTACTTTACTACTAGCCGGCCATGCCAGGTGTCTGCCATCATCTTTCTCTTTGCAAGTGAGTATCTTTGTTCCTAGTTGGTGTCTCTAATTTAGCCCCAAATGATCAATCCTTCTTGCCTCATCTCTATAATAACACTTGACGATTAAATTGTGTCTTTACTATGTGCTAGGCACTGCTTTAAGAGCTTTGCCTGGGTTAAATTAATCATCAGGATGAAACTTTGACATTGTTACTGCTGATATTCCCATTTTACAGGTGAGCAAATTCAACTGCGATTTCTTCAATGCCCCCAGTTTAACATGGATGCTTGTTTTCTCAGCTCGTGTAGGAGTTGACAGTCTGTGGCTCATAACAGTCTTCCAGAAGTTGAAATAGATTCAGGTTCCTACCCCTGAGGACCAGTTAGGATGCTTTTTGGTGCAATTTTCACTATATCCAATGGGGTATAAACAATAAGGAATTTATTATCTCTCCAAACAAGAAGTCCAAAATTAGGGTTGCAGGGTGGATTGATTTATCAGCTCAGTCATACCAAGATTTCTTTTTCTAGGAAGAAAATACTTTTTCCAAAGCCCCTAAGCAGTGTTTCTTTTTTTGGCATGATCCCTACACCATTCACAGGCAAAGGGGAATGGATGATCCATGACTCCTCTCTGAGCCTGAGCCTAACTACCATAAGCATAGTGTTGCCTGATCCCTGAACAAAGCCTGGGGTCTACTAGCAACAGAAAAGTGAGGGAACCAAAGGAGCCTTACTCTCCAGGACATGTGCATGCCACCAGAGTGCAGAATGTAAGCTGTCTAGCATGCATATGAAAAACATAACTCTAACGCTGACCCCAAGGTCTCTCCTGCTGTGTGTAACTAATAGGCCCTGTGACTGCTTACTGCTGTGATGCAGAACAGACTTCACAGGTGCTCCTCTGCTGGGACTGGTGTGGCAGCATGGGAGGCAGGGGCATACTATCACCATGACTGAGCAGAGTATTATTGGAAACAGTGTTTGACGCCCTTCTTATTGGTGCAACTCAAAAGGGCAATGTAGTAAACAGTTCCAGACAAATTTGAAGACAAGAATTTTTTCATAAGTAAGGAAAAAATTCTCACAACAAGCCAAATGTGCATCTTCAGATAGGAGCCTTTCATATTTACTGGAATTTCTTAAAAAGTAACTTTCCACGTATTTCCCCCAAAATAACCTATTTCACTAAGAGTAAAGCATGTTATCTTCCCTGAACAGAGTAGAGCTGAGTTGTTGACAAAAGAACTGAAACCTTCACACCCAAGCAGGCTCAAGGGACTTGGCCAGAACTGATTCTCAGATAGCTCAATCCTCCCTCCCTCTCCCACAATAAAGGTTCATGTCAAAATCACACTCTGAACATTTGACTCATATCTCATGATTATTGAACATACTCTTCCTGTACCAATGTTCCTGTGGACATTTGACCATTTCCATGTTCATTAGGAAAAACAGGATTGTTTAGCCTGAAGGTTTCATCAAATAGATATACATATTGGAACCAAGGGTCTCCTCTTGCTCTCTGAACATCCAAACAAAGGTAGGAGCAGCCTCCTTACCGTTGATCAATGACCAGATAAACAGCTGTCTGCTGAGGAGGGCTTCTGCAGCAATGGCTTAGCCCACACCTCTGGCACAAGGAAGGGTGGATGGGTGGGCTGCAATTAGTTGGCATATTCAAAATAATAAGAGACAAGTGGCAGGGAACACCTCTTGTTTTGACTTCAGCTTGCATCAGTGTGGCTCTTGACTGCCATTTCTACTTTTCCTGTGTAGATCAGAGGCTCTAGTCCATACCCCTAGGAAGTGCAATAGTGCCCTTTGTACAGGTGGAGAGCTCCATCTTCTAGTTTGAGTCAGAATGTGTTCTGTGCATAAATACAGCATTACAGGGAGTCCAAGAGATTTCTTTCCTTCTTAATTTATGCATAATAATTGTATATATTCATGGGGTATATAATGTTTTGATACATATAATGTATGATGATTAGATCAGGGTAATTAGCATATCCATCATCTCAAACAGTTATCATTTCTTTGTGTTGGGAACATTCAATATCCTTCCTTCTATTTGAAACTACATATTGTTGTTAACTGTAGTAGTCCTACAGTGGTATAGAACACTAGAAACATATTCCTCCTTCCTTGCTCTAATTCTGTAACGCTTAACAAATCTTTCCCTAAAGGTTTCTGATAACTCCTAATATGGGAGTTGGCAGAGTCAAAAATGAGGTTAAATGGAGAATTATTGGCTTGAGGACTATGAAGACTTTTTTTTTTTTGACCCATTTGGTTCCACGTGTGCCCCCAGATCTCTGGTGCTGTGGAGCAGTGCCTGTGCTGTGTGCTGCACACCTCACTCTCTTGCCACCTTCCCTGGTCTCCATCAGGACTTTACCAAAACACTCAGGTGCTGTGGCATCTGAGAATGTCCCTCTATGCAGTGTTCATCCATGTAGTGAGATAAGGGAGGTGCTGGAAACAATCGTTCTCTCCCTCTATGATTCCTGCAAGTATTGCTTTGCAATTGTGCTCACCACCTCGAAAAATCACATGGTGCCCCACTGGCAGCTATATGATCATTTCTGTAAACGAAAGTGAGAGGTTATCGGATTTGCCTAGTTTAGTGTGAGTCACTTATATGCCTGGGAAATGAAGTCCTATCCTGTGTTATTGATATTGGAAACTGCACAAAAGGAATGAGTCTCTGGAGTTTAGAACTCACCTCATGAATCTCACACCAACCAGTGCTGTCCTGGCTTTTCATTGGGATGGAATGAGAATCAAGTCCCCATGGTGGAGGTTATCATGAAAACCCCAGATTTTAATAGAGAGGTAATTTGAGTACATAACATATTGAACTTTAATATTATGCACTTGAAGGAAAAATATTTCCTTTGTAGTGGGCAGCCTCTATTATGTTTTGGAGGAATTTTCCAGTAAATCATCTAACAGCTGCTTTACTGTACAGGCCTTGAAATTGTATCTGTTCATTGGTTACAGACGCTTTTGCTTTTGGAAACTTCACATGCTTCTCTTTACCAGTAATATTTTGTTTCCAAAATATCAGCTCCTGGGGAGGATTTAATAAAGGCTGACCCAACAAGACATGTTTTTAAGCAAACCTTTTGGATGTCTTTGGCTAGGAACCATGTCCTATGTAAGTATATTCTATGTAAGATTATTACTAAAAATCCAAAACGGCAACCTATGGAGATTTTGTGACAAAAAGAAAACGCTAACCATCTCTGAACCTAAAGGCATTTTGCATCTGTGAATGTAGAAACAGTGATTATAGTGGGTGCTAGTAGAGGTATAGAATGTATGTGTGTGTTTTGGAAGAGTGGCAAGGAAGAAAGAATGGGACAAGCATTGGCAAAAATATGGCTGGTGGAGATTCTTTCCTTCAGAATGCAGATTGAAGACACCCTTCATAGACAGGAGCCACTGAATAAACACCTCTAAAGAGGGTAGAAAGAGAATTGCTTGCTCAATGCCATGCTAACTGAAATGAGCCTGCAATTCTTCAAAATATGTTCTATTTGAGGGTTACCTGGAAGATGCCTATTTCAGAACAGAGGCATGATGTGTTGATTTCTGGAAGGCGCTCCTGGCCAACAGGAATTGAAAAACTGAAAAAAAAAAATGGAGGCTGAAAACTCACCAACCATGACTTCAGTTAATGGGGCAAGTCATTATTTAAGTCGTTTAAGAAAGAAAGATTCCACATGGACAGTGCATGAAGACAGTGAACAGGGTGAAGGAAGAGCAAAAAGCTTTGCTCTAAGGGGCCCATCTGACACTGGCCACAGGTCAGTATAAGGCCGAGGAGAGGAGGGCAGGAGGCTTAGCTTGGAGTTGGTAAATGAAAGAGTTTTCAAGGAGATTTTCCAACAGAATTTAGAGAGAATAAGAGCAGAAGAGGGGGCTATTTATGGAAACGTTTGCAATAGGTGAATAGTTTGCAAATTATTGGAGAACCTGCATTTCTTTTTGTCTCATCTATTTATTTTAAGTCAGAATAATTCTTTATTTTAAAAATCATATGCATTGGCATATTAAAAGATCAATAAGGAAAATAGTTCTTTCCCTCTTAGGTTCTGTAGCACTCAAACCAATGGAGATAAAAATATCAGTCTGATTACTGAAAACAATTATTTTGCAGGGTTTGACTATATAAATAGTCAAATAGACATGCTAATACTCAACTTCCTCAATCTTGGCCTGTATTCAGCCCAATCAAGGGAAGTTTGGGGTACTTTTACCCATGATTCTTGTGTCACATTAACTGGGGACATGGAGAGAAGAAAAGAGAAACTCGTAGTAATTACAGGTTTAAAAAGTTTTAAATAGATAAGCTCTAGTCAAATGAAACCAATAGATTTTACATAACAATTATTAGGGGGTAGAACAACAGGACAAAAGAGTTACCTCTTTGAGTGAAGATCATTTACTTTTAAAAATCTGTGACTTTCACATGGTAGCACATGTAGAAAATCATAATCATACACAGTAGTAGAAAAAAATGGATGAGTCGGCTTGAAGTTAGAGAAGTTAGCTTAGGGGCTCTGGCTTTCAGAAGCCCTTCACGGACTTGGTTCACCTGTAACCCAAGGTTGTGGTCCACTATGTACACAATACGGGATCTGGGCAAGCTGCTTGGCAAGGTCAGCCCTAAAGGATCTGCCACGTATTTTCTTATTGTCCTTTTTGTGATGATCACGTAATTTTTCTTAATTTGTTAACCAGTGATGTGTCTTTCCAATCATTCCCTGATTCTCTGACAGCAACTGGGTGTCTTACAATGTAGTTCAGTTCTGACACAACCCAGAATGAGTGCAGATTCCACAGGTTAAGGGCTCAGTCCCACAAGACCACCCTCATTTCAGACACCATTGGTAAGACCTGGAGGCTATGCATACTTCTGACTGACCAGCTATCCATGTGGGGCTCCCTACGACCTCCACTTTGGTTTAATAATTCACTAGAATGACTCACAGAACTTAGGGAAGCTTTATAATTATGATTACGGTTTTATTATAGAGAATACAATTCAGAAATTGAGTATTGAGTGTGTGTAGGTGGGGGCGGGGAAGACACGGAGCTTCCATGTGCTCTACGTGTACCACCATCCCAGCACATTGATGTGTTCCCCCACCTGGAGGCTTCCAGAGCCTCTTGTTCAGAGTGTTTAATCAAGGTTTCATTACATATACATGATTGACTAAATCATTGGCCAGTGGTGATTCAACAATCTCCAGCCTCCCTCTCCTCCCCAAAAGTGGCTGAGTGGGTGAGTGTGTAAGGCTGAAAGTTCTAACACTCTGATCCCAAGCTTTGTCTTTCCGATGATAAACTCCCATCCTGAAGCTATCAAGGGGCCCTGCCTTGAGTCACCTCAGCATGAACTCAGGTATGACGGAAACAAGCTCGTTATGAATAACAAAAGACACTCTGTCCCTTAGGAAAATCCAAGGGTTTTAGGAGCTCTGTGCTAGTAATCTGGGACAAAGACAAATACGTTTTTTATTATGCAATAATCAAAAGGTAAATTAGTATATTTTTAAAAATCATAAACAGTTCTTTCATTCTTTAACTGCTTATATTTTATATACCATTTGATTTGGTATACTTGTTTTGGGTTTTCTTACCGTAAAAATGGCCTATAGTTTTCCTTGTTCATATTGTCATTGTCTAATTTTGTTAGCAAGGTTCAACTGGGCTTGTTAAATTAGTTTGGGATATTTTCTCTTTTTCTAGTCTTAGAAAGAGCTTGTTTAAGAATAGAACTGTATGTTCCTTGAATGTTTCATTGAATTCACATATAGAACTTTCTGAGCTGGAGTTTACTTTTGAGAAGTGTCTTAATTACCATGTTAAAAGAAAAACTTTAAACAAATTAAATTTAATGGGATTTAGTACAGCAAAGAATAATTCACAAATCAGGCAGCCCTGAACCAGAATAGGTTCAGAGAGACTCCAGTGCTGCTGTTTGGTTGAAAAATATTTATGGACAGTAAAAGGAAAGTTATATACAGAAAATGGAAGAGAGGTACAGGAACAGTCAGATTGACTACAGCTTGGCAGTTGAACACAAGAGTAGGTTACAATTTATTTACACATCCAGTTAGGTTACAGTTTACTACATACGGAGAAACCTTTAGGCTGAACTTAAAATACATATGGAGGCAGATTCGGTTAAACTTTTAACAACCAATTCAATTGCAAAAATGATTATAAGAGCATTCAGATGTTCTATTTATTCTTGAGTCTGTTTTGCTAAGTTATATTTTCTAGGAATTTGTTCATATCATTATGTTTTTAAACATGTGGATGCAGTTACTTATATTTTCTTATGTCTCAATACTTTCTGCAACTGTATTTATGCTCCTCATTTGAATCTTCACACATTTCATTTTTGCTTAAGTACTAAGGCAGAAGGTGTAGCTTATAATTCAATGGAATTCTTAATGTGAGCCCTGACAAAAGTATTTTCCCTTTAGATACTTTGTGTGTGTGTGTGTGTGTGTGTGTGTGTGTGTGTGTGAGTGAGAGAGAGAGAGAGAGACAGAGTCTTGCTCTGTCACCCAGGCTGGAGAGCAGTGGTGCGATCCTGCCTTACTGCCGCCTCCTGGGTTCAAGCGATTCTCGTGCCTCAGCCTCCCGAGTCGCTGGGACTAAAGACACGCACCATCACGCCCAGCTAACTGTTGTATTTTTTAGTAGAGACAGGTTTTCACATGTTGGCGAGGCTGGTCTCGAACACCTGACCTCAAGTGATTTGCCCACCTCGACCTTCTAAAGTGCTGGGTATGAGCCACCCCGTCTGGCCTCCCCTTAGATACTTATGAATGACACTAATTTCTGCCATCTGCTCCCATACTGTCTCCCTAACCCAGGATGTAATACTGGTTTTGATATTCCTTCTTGGCTGGGGGTGGGGAAAGTTCTAGATGCTTCCACCTGGCCTTCTACACTATGATAGCCCAATGTGAGGTTGTGTTAACTGCCAAGTATGCCAATCCCAAATATTCAGTAGGATAAAATAAATCTGCCTATAGAAACAGAACAAGAAATAAACGTGATGGTGAAATTAGTAGATAGGATTTTAGAACCATTATTATAAAGATATTCAAATATTTAAAGAAAAACATGAACATACTGAGAAAACAGAGTATTCAACAGAAAAATGAAACATTTAAAAAAGAAGCAAATAGAAATGATAAAACTGAAAAATACGGCATATAAAATGAAAACATCACAAGATAGGTTTACCATTACTGAGGCAAAAACTTGAAGACAGGCCACGAGAACTGAAGCAGAGAGGGCAAAGATTGAAAAAAAGTGAATGAAGCCTCAGTGACCTGTGAAACATGTAGTCTTTCTTTCTCTCTCTCTTTGGATGGATGGATGGATGGAAAGATAGATAGATACATAGATAGATAGATAATCAAGAGGAAGGAGAAGGAACAGATTGGAGCAGAGATACATTTAAAGAAATACTGGTATAATATTTTCCAAATTGAATGAAAAATATAACCCAATAACATTGATGAATATGAAGCAAGATGAACACAAAACTGCATCATCTCATAATCAAACTGCTAAAAGTCAATGATAAAGAGAAAATATTAAAAGCAATCAGAAAAAAGGCACATTACATATAGGTAAACAATATCAAGAATAATTGCTGACTTCTGAGAAAAATACAGCCCAGAGCAGTCTGAGCTCTGTGAGGTGTGCACAATTCATCAGGCCCAGAGAGACAGGAGTATGGGACTTCAGCCACACATCCCAAACCCTTCCTGCACCCATGTTCAGGCATGACTGTTTAAAGGTATTTTGTTCCTGACTAGGCATGGTGGCACGTTTGTGTCTGTTGTCTTAGCGACTCAGGAGGCTGAGGCACAGGGATCCCTTGAGCCCATGAGGTCAAGGCTGCAGTGAGCTGTGACTGCACCACTGAACTTCAGTCTGGGCAACAGAGCCAGACCCTGTCTCTAGAAATATATATATATATCTCCACTTGTAATTGCTGTAACTGCTGCTAACCAGAGCATATATTCAGAACAACTTGAATCCCTATGCTCCTGGGTTGCAGTGCTCAAACTTGGCTTAAATAAACTCTTTATTAATCTGTCCTCAGTTTTTTTACTTTAGGTTGACACTTCTCAGTAACAATACAAGCCAGAACTAATGGACACTTTTGGCCCATCACTTGGACCACTTCAGTCCATGTGTATCACTTCAGATATGCTGTCTGATGTTCTTACAGACAGAATCTGTATAGTGCTATTTCTAGCCAGCCTCCAACCCCAGGAATCTGGCTTAAATAAATCCAAGGAGTAAAGCCAGGAACATATCATATGTTATGGAAATTATGCATCAAGTGGAAAAATATCTTAGATTTGTGGGAATAATTTGATATATGTTCTTATTAATCATCAATGTGCTATATAACAGAATGCATGCTGCTTTAAATTTTAAACCTATTCATGGGGGGAAAAAAAAAAACTTACCACCTGGCTGGGTGCAGTGGCTCACGCCTGCAATCCCAACACTTTGGGAGGTCGAGGCAGGTGGATCACCTGAGGTCAGGAGTTCAAGACCACCTGACCAGTATGGTGAAACCTTGTCTCTACTAAAAATACAAAAATTAGCCCGGTGTGGTGGCGTGCAACTGTAGTCCCAGTCACTCGGGAGGCTGAGGCAGGAGAATTGTTTGAACCCAGGAGGTGGAGGTTGCAGTGAGTCGAGATTGTGCCACTGCACTCCAGCCTGGGCAACAAAGCAAGACTCCGTCTCAAAAACGAAACAAAACAAAACAAAAAAACTATTCGTGGCTAATAATCTAATGTGTTCAGAAAAGGAACCCTAGTACAAGAAAAAGAATTCTGTGTGAAGAACTGTGTGAAGAAATTATGATATGGAAAGTCAGAAGATATTATACATTACTTGTTCTAAAGCATCCTGAGAAAACGATATTAAGATCTCAGAGGTAAATACCAAGAAAAAAATAATGATATAAGTTTCAAAAGTAGTAAAAGAAATGAGTTTAGGCCTGCCACAGTGGCTTACACCTGTAATCTCAGCATTTTGGGAGGCCAAGGCAGGAGAATTGCTTGAGGCCAGGAGTTCGAGACCAGCCTGGGCAACACTGGGGGACCTCATCTCTACAGAAAATAAAAATATTGGCTGGGCATGGTGGCACACACCTTGATCCCAGCTACTCAGGAGGTGGAGGCTGGAGAATCACTTGAGCCCAGGAGGTCAAGGTTGCAGTGAGCTATGATCACACCACTGCACTGCAGCCTGAGCGGCAGAGTGAGAGCCTGTCTCGGGGGAAAAAGAAAACAAAAACAAAATGAGTTTATTCAGGCTGCAGAAGTTCAAGTCGAAGGAAAGCTTAGAAATTTTATTTACATCAAGATAAAGAACTTTAAAGCATACGATTATTAAATATTTCATTGGAGGGGAGCATTTAATGACAGAGAAAATACTTATGATATTATACAGAAATAACAAGTCACATATTAGTAATGGATGTGGTATCATCCAGTAATAGAGGAAGTAGGCTTAAAGATAATTTTTACTTTCTTCCTTTTGCTTTTTTGTATACCACTATACATTTTCTACATTAAACTTTTTTTAGGTTTGTACATTGCTTAAAAATTTTTATTAGACTTTATATTTTTAGAGTAGTTTTAGCTTTACAGCAAAATTGAACAGATGGTGCACAGACTTCCATATGCACCACCACCTCCTACCACCCACAAGCACAGCTCCCCATTATCAACACTGCCCACAGAGTGGCATGTTTGTTACAATTGATCAACCTATATTGGCACATCATTATCACCCACATTTTATAAACGTGTTATTTTTAATTAATACATTTTATTTTTTGAACAGTTTTAGGTTTCCAGAAAAATTAAGCGGAAAGTACAGAGAGTTCCCATATTCCCCTTCACTTTCCCTCACCCCAGATTCCATTATCAATAATACTAGTGTTAGTGTCATATAGCTGTTACCCTAATGAGCAAACATGGGTACATTATTAACTAAAGTCTATGGTTTACATTAACGTTTACACTTTGGGTTGTACATTCCATGGTTTTGAAAAATGTATATTGATCTATATCCATTGTTACAGTATCAATTCATTATTTTTATAATTAGAGAAAAGGTTATAAAAACAAAAGTAATGATTATTATATAGATGATAGTGATAGTATCTCAGGCTCTAGAGATAAGCTATTGCTTAATTCCACTGAAAACAGAATAGCTCTGGGAGTTCATTTCTACTTATTTCTTCTTCTAATAATACCAATGGCTTAACCTAGAAAAATATCATCTTTCCCTGTTAATTTATGTATGTACCCTTTGGGTCTGAGAAGGCAATTAATTTCATTGAGGTCATTCTTTTTTTTTTAAATAGAACAAAATTGGAATATTTTTACATCTTTTCAATTACATGTCTAAAACTATGCCAGGCACTTTTGGGGGACTCCAGTGCCTGAGATGATGAGAGAAGACCTTGTACAGAAGATGATCTTTGAACTAGAACTTAAAGAATAAGTAAAAATGGAAAAAGAAAATAAGAAAAGGAAAAGGAGAGTAGTATCCATGCAAACTGTGATGGTTAATACATTACATTGGAGGGCTATACTATGTGAATTCTTGTTAAAAAAAGAATAGACCTCTGTTGGATGGTTGAGTAAAAGCTTAATTGATAGAGTGCCTTTAAGTTGGGTTGTGATAAAATTAGACAAAGAAAAATACAGAGGAAAAGTAAAAGTAAACTCGGTCACCTGGGTGCGCTGGTTCATGCCTATAATCCCAGCACTTTGGGAAGCCAAGGTGGGCAGATCACTGAGGTGGGCAGATCTTTTGAGGTCAGGAGTTCAAGAACAGCCTGGCCAACATGGTGAAACCCATCTCTACTAAAAATACAAAAATTAGCTGGGTGTGGTGGCAGGTGCCTCTAGTCCCAGCTACTAGGGATGCTGAGGCAGGACAATCGCTTGAACCCAGGAGGTGGAGGTAGCAGTGAGCCAAGATCATGCCACTGCACTCCAGCCTGTGTAACACAGGGAGACTCTGTCTCAAAAAAAAAAAAAAAAAAAAAAAAAAAAGTAAATTCAGTCAAAATGTGGAGGATCAAAATCTGAGGAGTGGTTCTATGATAAGTAATACAGAGACTGCATATAGAAGAGGTTTGTGGGAGATAAAGCTTGGTTGGTGACAAGGAAGGACTTGATGGATAGTCTTCTGAGACAGGGTTTGATCACACCAAACCTTAGATGGAGTCATTCTGTATTATCATTTTCTGCATTTAAATCTGTATATTAGATAGACTGGGGACAACAACAACAACAACAAAAAGATAGAAAGGCCCATACAATTATTTAGGTGTCCAGAGCCTACATTTAAAAAGTGGCATAGGACTAGAAAGAAAGGATGATCTGTAAGACATTTCTATGAAAAAGTAGTATCAGGAACTAATGACTTGTATTAGTCTGTTTTTTCATGTTGCTGATAAAGACATACTCAGGACTGTGAAGAAAAAGAGGTTAATAGGACTTACAGTTCCACCTGGTTAGGGATGCTTCAAAATCATGGCAGGAGATGAAAGGGACTTCTTAAATGGCAGCAGAAAGAGAAAAATAAGGAAGATGCAAAAGCGGAAACCCCTGATAAAACCATCAGATCTCGTGAGACTTATTTACTACCACAAGAACAGTATGGGAGAAACTGCCCCCATGATTCAAATTATCTCCCACCAGGTCCCTCCCACAATACATGGAAATTATGGGAGTACAATTCAAGATGAGATTTGGGTGGGGACACAGAGCCAAACCATATTATTCTGCCACTGGCACTCCCCCACCAAATCTCATGTCCTCGCATCTGAAAACCAATCATGCCTTCCCAACAGTCCCCCAAAGTCTTAACTCATTTTGGCATTAACCCAAAAGTCCACAGTCCAAAGTCTCATCATCTGAGACAAGGCAAGTCCCTTCTGCCTATGAGCCTGTAAAATCAAAAGCAAGCTAGTTACTTCCTAGATACAATGCGGGTACAGGTATTGGGTAAATACAGCCACTCTAAATGGGAGAAATTGAACAAAACAAAGGGGTTACAGGGCCCATGCAAGTCCAAAATCCAGCAGGGCAGTAAAATTTTAAAGCTCCAAAATGATCTCCTTTGACTCCAGGTCTCACATCCAGGTCACGCTGATGCAAGAGGTGGGTCCTCATAGTCTTGAGCAGTCTGCCCCTGTGGCTTTGCAGGGTAAAGCCCCCCTCCTGGCTGCTTTCATGGGCTGGTGTTGAGTGTCTGCAGCTTTTCCAGGCATACAGTGCACGTTGTCGGTGGATCTAGCATTCTGGGGTCTCAAGGATGGTGGCCCTCTTTTCATAGCACCACTAGGTGGTGCCCCAGTAGGAATTCTATGTTGGGGGGCCCCAACCCCACATTTCCCTTCCACACTGCCCTAGCAAAGATTCCCCATGAGGGCTCCACCTCTGCAGCAAACTCTGTCTGGGCATCCAGACATTTCCATACACCTGAATTCTGGGTGGAGGTTCCCAAGACTCAATTCTTGACTTCTGTACACCTGCAGGCTCAACACCATGTGGAAGCTGCCAAGGTTGGAGGCTTGCACTCTCTGAAACCAGAGGCTGAGCTGTACCTTGGCCCCTTTTAGCAACAGCTGGAGCGACTGGAACACAGGGTACCAAGTTTCTAGGCTGCACACAGCATGGGACCCTGGGCCCAGTCCATGAAACCATTTTTTCCTCCTAGACTTCCGGGTCTGTGATGGGAGGGGCTGCCATGGAGACTTATGACATGCCCCGGAGACAATTTCTCCATTGTCTTGGGGATAAACATTTGACTCCTTGTTACTTGTGCAAATTTCTACAGCCTGCTTGAATTTCTCTTCAAAAAATGGATTTTTCTTTTCTACTGTATTGTCAGGCTGCAAATTTTCTGAACGTTTATGCTGTTTCCCTTTTAAAATGGAATGCTTTTAACAGCACCCAAGTCACCTTTTTAATGCTTTGCTGTTTAGAAATTTCTTCGCCAAATACCCTAAATCATCTCAAGTTCAAAATTCTGCAAATCTCTAGGGCAGGGCAAAATGTCACCAGTCTCTTTGCTAAAACATAACAAGAATCACCTTTGCTCCAGTTCCCAAAAGTTCTTCATCTCCATTAGACCAACTCAGCCTGGACCTTATTGTTCATATTACTATCAGCATTTTTGTGATAGTCATTCAACAAATCTCTAGGAGGTTCTAAACTTTCCCAATTTTCCTGTCTTCTTCTGAGCCCTCCAAACTGTTCCAACCTCTGCCTATTACTCAGTTCCAAAATCACTTCCACATTTCTGGTATATTTTTGGCAAGACCCCACTCTAGGTACCAATTTACTGTATTCGTCTGTTTTCACACTGCTGATTAAAGATATACCCGGGACTGGGAAGAAAAAGAGGTTTAATTGAACTTACAGTTCCACATGGCTGGGGAGGCCTCACAACCATGGTGGGAGGCTAAAGGCACTTCTTACATGGTGGTGGCAAGAGGAAAATGAGGAAGGTGCAAAAGAAGAAACCCCTGATAAACCCATCAGATCTTGTGAGACTTATTCACTCCATGAGAACAGTATGGGGAAACTGTCCCCACGACTCAAATCATCTCCCACCAGCTCCCTCACAGAATATGTGAAAATTATGGAAATACGATTCAAGATGAGATTTGGGTGGGGACACAGAGCCAAACCATATCATGACTGGAGTTGAATTTGAAAAACAGAGAAAAACAAGATGAATCCAAGATATTGAGCTTAGAATACTGGTGAGACTGAAGGTGAAATTTAAAATATGGGGAGGAAAGAGCAGTCTTGGACCTGTAGTTTTGGACAGTAAGGTAATTAGAGGAAAACATCATGGGGGTAATTGGACATAAGAGAAAGGCATCCAAGTGAGAGAGAACATAGCAGGGAACACAAACTCAGGAACCACAAGCATCAAGGTGAGAAATGAAACTTTGAGAGTAGATAAGCACTTGGCTGAGAACTGAAGGGAGAGGGTTCCCCCAGGCCTTTAAGGGATATCTGGAAAGGGAGGAACAGGGATGGAAGAAGAGCCAGAAAAGTGTGAGAGAACTAAGGGAATGAGGCTAGACAATCATGACCAGAAAGGAGTAATTTTAAGGAGGTGACAACATCAGCTTCTGAATAGTAGTTAAGAAAAATTAGAAGGGGGTCAACGACATTAATAATAAGTTATTTCAGTGGACTCTGGAAATAGAAGCCAGGTTATAGAGGGTTTCCAAAGAGATCAAATGGTGGGGAAATAGATTCTAAGTGGGTAATGACCACTCACTTGAGGATTTGGGATTTGAAAGGAAGGAGAAAATGATGTAGAATTAGAAAAAAAAAAAATGTTGATTCAGCATATATGTTAGCAGCTAAGAAACTTGTGAATGATTAAAAGCAGAAGGGAAGGAATCTATTTCCATATTCTTTTCTGCATATATTTTTTATTTTAAACTTATAGCCATAGCCTGGTGTGGTGGTGCACACCTGTAATCCCAATTACCCAGGAGGCTGATGTGGGAGGATGGCTTGAATTTAGGTGTTTGAGACTACAGTGATCTAAGATCCTCTTACCTGAGTATTCTTTTGAAAATATATTACCAGGCAATTATTTTGAAAAGAATGTTGTTTCATTATAATTTTTACTATTTGAAAGTATAGTCCTGTATTGTCTTCTTGAAGAACATGCAACCTTGCCTAGGTGCTCCTTAGGGAATCCTGGGTCCACTGCAGAGTGGAGTCATACTGCAAGTGGGTCACAGAGCTGCTAACAAGCAGTAAGAATTTAGGATTATTACTTTTATTTTTTTCTTGAGACAGTCTCATTCATTTGCTCAGTCTGGAGTGCCGTGGCACGATCTCCGCTCACTGAAACCTCCACTTCCCAGATTCAAGTCATTCTCCTGCCTCAGCCTCCCAAGTAGCTGGGACTACAGGCACACACCACCACGCCTGGCTAATTTTTGTATTTTTAGTAGAAACGGGGTTTCACCATGTTGGCCAGGCTGGTCTTGAACTCCTGACCTCAAGTGACTCACCCACCTTGGCCTCCCAAAGTGCTGGGATTACAGGCGTGGGCTACCACGGCTGGCCAGGGTTATTACTTTTCTGTGTTGTAGTTTGACACTCAGGAAACAGGTCATCCATTTCCTGTTTGATTTTTTATCCTTCATGAGGAAGGATACATTCAAATTCCAGCTTCAGCACACTTTTATTCTGCAGTTTGAATGATAAATAATAAAACTTCAATTTCCGCTTCAGTTCTCTGTATCATAAAAATGGAGTTATATTTACAGATGTCAAATTATCATGCACACATTTCATGACCAATAATAAGATTTGACTAAGGGATTTTCAAAGAAAAAATGATCTACTGGTGATGAATATTTATCATATACTCTTTGCTACATTATATCGTAGTTGATGGCCATTACTTCATGGCAACTGTAATTGGTTCCAACTGAAAGTGAAACTCAGCAAAAACCATGGCCTTGATCTGGATGGTGAAACACACAAAACTATGGCATGAGTACCAGAGTAAGCCACACAAATAGAAGCCTAATATGTTATATATTTTAGTTCTTTCTTTTAAATAATCTACAATTTTAAGGAAAAAGGTAATTTTCAGATGCTATCAGCAAAATAATTCAATCTATATCTACACACTTATACCCTTGATGAGTTCTGTTGTCAAACTTCATGCAGCGAAATAAATTGAAGGAAAACTGCCATGGAGTTACACTGAAGTATGTATTGAATGTCTACTTCAAGTGGAGCATTGTGAAATGTGCTAAAGTGAAAAACTATCAAATAGGGCATGACTTCTGCTTTAAAAACCTACCTAGTTGGAGAGACACAGGTAAATGAAATGATTAAGTAGAAATGAAAAGAACGTGTTGTCAGATGATTGAATTGGATAAATGTTATAGGTGTTTGTAAAGGTGATTTCAGTTAGGCTGGGAATGCCTTTTGGGGAAAGGAGAATTTGAACTGGACCTTTATGGGGGTGGGGAGGTAGAATTTACATTTATGGAGGGAAAACGGAAGTTATTCTCTTCTGGGACAAGAGCCCTTACCTGACTTACAGTGCCCCTCTCCCTGCTTCCAAGCCCATATTCAAGAGTAGCTGATCATGGACCATGTAGGAACTGCGTGAGATTCTATACCTAGCCTAGTGGTATAGAGTTGTGTAGAGCATAGGGCAATACAGCTCTGACCACATGTACTCTTGCAAGTCTGCCTTACAAATGTGACCCAGGTCAGGTTCGCACTTATCACCAGCACTTGGCAAATAACTTCAGAACACATAATCTATGAGCATATGATTTATAAAACCATTTTATAATATAAGGTATTTCAGATAGAAGGAAAGAGGAAGGCACAGGGAAGTTGGAATATCTGCTTTGTGCTAGGAACTAAGCTAGATGCTTCTCATAATTATCTGAATTAATGCTCACAACAATTTTAAAAGGTTGCAATTCCAATTTAGAGAAAAGAAAAATGGTCATTTACAGATGCAAAGTAACTTCTTCACTTTCACCAACCAGTAGAGACAAAGTCAGGATTTATACCAACTCTGATTCCAGAAAACAGCCTTTTTTTCTACACCATAATCCTCCCCTAGAGATAGAAAATATATTTTTTCTCTTTAGTTATCAGAAGCACTTTAGTGTTGAGGTTATGGAAAAGAGAACTTATTAGTTACAAGGTCAAATAAAGTATTTGGTAGGCTAGGAACTGTTGGACAGGGCTCACACTCAATCTTTGATTGGAAAAAAGGACTTTTTTTTTTTTTTTTTAAGCATGTTTTAAGAAAGATTACCAAAGTAAATAAAGAGAAAGTTTTCTAGTTGCCCCAGGCAATCATGAAAACACTACATATCTATGTGATTACTTAGCAAAGTTGAAAAGCATTTTATTGGGCAAATAAAAAGTCCAGAATGAACTCTGTGCCCATGACCTTTAAACCACCTGAAAACCATGGAACGTGATGAAGTACAGCACATTCTCAAAGTCCACAGACATAAGGTCGAGAGGCAATTCTTTTGACACTTGGCTTACGGTAAGCCTATTACCGGAATTCCAAGGGAGGAAGAGTTGTTTCTTCAAATAAAAATTAGCTGGTTTATATGCTGTTGCTTCGCATTGCCCAAGATAAAAATGACTAAGGTCTCACCTGAAAACATAGCACGTTATTAGCATATATAAAAGCCTTTTAGCAAAACCTGGTTTAAAAAATAAATCAGGCTACTTTCTAAACGTACATAATTTGTTCCAGTGTTTTTTGTTTTGGAGACAGGGTCTCCTTCGGTTGCCCAGGCTGGAGTGCAGTGGTATGATCACAGCTCACTGCAGCCTCAACTTCCTGGGCCTAAGCAATCCTCCCACCCCAGCCTCCCAGTAGCTGAGACTACAGGTGCATGCCACCATGCCTGGCTAATTTTTGTATTTTTTGTAGAGACAGTATCTCACCATGTTGCCCAGGCTGGTCTCCAACTCCTGAGCTCACGTGATCTGCCCACCTCGGCCTCCCAAAGTGCTGGGATTACAGGAGTGACCCACCGTGCCCGGCTTGTTCCAGTCTTATAATACGTGATGATATTTCTTGATGATTATAAAAAATATCAAACTTTAAAATACTCTATGATTCTGTGGTAAGAGTAGTTCTATAGGAAAAAAGTAAGGATTTTTCTCTTTTCCTGATTTACAAGTGACTTTATCTCCCTCTAGTGTTCAAAGAAACTAATGCAGTCATTTGTATTTTTTCAGAGCTGGTTGTGATTAGCCGAAGGTCAATGTGTGGTAATAAAGCAACATCATTATTTGTTTTAATGGGAATTGGTCCATACATAGCTCAGGGTTTTCACAAACAAATACCACATGCATGAACTGTCAACCACATTTTGTAGGGTTCTTTTATATCTTAGTTATCTATTATAACTCTAACTTTGTACTTGCATAACTCTTTGATAAAGGGTTGACAAAATATGTAATTTTTAAATTTCAAGTTTCAAGAAAAAGAAAACAAGAGCCCCCAGGGCTTGGTTCTTAAACCACCTTTCTTTCTTTTTTTATTTATTCTCTCTCATTTGATGATCTCATCTCATCTCATGGCTTCAATGGCCATCTATATTTAGATGAACTTTGAGTCTATACCCTGACAGGAGCCGCACCCAGACCAGGATGGTTTCCTGCCTCCTCAACATCTCACCTGGATGCCTACTAGGCAACTGAAACTTAACATGCTTAATACTGAGTTTTTAAGAAATAATCCCACCAAAAAGTGGGCAAAGAATATGAATTAGACAGTTCTCAAAAAAAGATATACAGTCAATAAAAACATGAAAAAATGCTACACATCACTAACCATGAGGGAAATGCAAATTAAAACCACAATGTGATACCACCTCACTCCTACAAGAACAGCCATAATTAAAAAGTCAAAAAACAATATATGTTGGTGTGGATGTGGTGAAAAGGGAACACTTTTACACTGCTTGTGGGAATGTAAATTAGTACCACCATTACGGAAAACAGTATGGAGATGCCTTAAAGAGCTAAAAGTAGAGCTGTTAGGTAGATAGTTAGACATTAGCAGCTGGGAGGAGGTGAGAGAAGAAAGCAGAAGGGTGTCACTAAGACAGGCCCTGGCCCACCTAAGTTCAGCCCTCAAATCACCTTAACTCCACCCTAATGGACAGAATTTGTGGTAAAGACTATGGCCAGCACATCCTGGGGAAAGAAAAACTGCGGCACAGATAAAAATTCCCTAACATGGCGCATGCCCAGTCCATCTAGGCCAGGGGTTTTCCAAGCTTTTGGCTTCCCTGGGCCACACTGGAAGAATTGTCTCAGGCCATGCATAAAATACACTAACACTAACACTAACAATAGCTGATGAGCAAAAAAAAAAAAAAAAAAAAAAAAAAAAAAAAAAAAAAATTTCCAAATCAGAGCTGTCCTGGGCTGCATTTGGACAAGCTTGATCTAGGCTATAACCCTAGGTAACCCCATCCTTATTATACAGTCATTATAGTAAAATTTACATGTGGTTTTGCCCCCCTGAGTGGGCTTTTCTTAATGAAAGTTCGGGCAAAACATTCTGTTTAACTTCATCTATGTAACCATAAACTGCCAATCAAATGACGTCATCCTGTCACTCAAATACAGCCCAAACCTCAACTCCTCCCCACAAACCCCATAAAAGCACCCTGAGCTCTGCAAAGAGGGGCTGATTTCACTTTGCATAAGTTGGCCCACTCTCCCTTTGAGAGCGTATTACTGTGCTTTAAAAAACTTTGCTTTGAGCTTGCACTTTGGTGTCAGTTTGCATTTCTTTGCTCACTATCACAAGAACTGAGATTGCTGGGCTAGAGTTCCAGCTCTGTTGATCTTGGTTAAAGGATCCATCCCAAGGCAGAATCCCCGGTAACAGAACTATCATTCGATCTAGCTGTCCCACTACTGGGTATCTACCCAAAGGAAAAAAAGTCATTAAATAAAAAAGACACAAGCACACCCACGTTCATAGCAGTACAATTCACAGTTGCAAGAATATGGAGCCAACATAAGTGCCCATCAACCAATGAGTGGATAAAGAAGATGTGGTATATATACACCATGAATGCTTCTCAGCCATAAAAAAGGAATAAAATAATGTCTTTTGCAGCAACTTGGATGGATCTGGAGGCCATTATTCTAAGTGAAGTAACTCAGAAATGGAAAACCAAATACTGTATGTTCTCACTTGTAAGTGGGAGCTAAGCTATGAGGACGCAAAGGCATAAGAATGATGGACTCTGGGGACTCAGGGTGGAAGTTGGGAGGGGGTGAAGGATAAAAAACTACATATTGAGTACAGTGTACACTGCTCAGGTGACGGGTGTACTAAAATCTCAGAAATCACCACTACAAAACAACTGAATTTTATATTTTATTTCCTTCTTTCCTTCCTTCCTTTGCCCTCCTTTCCCCCTCCCCTCCCCCTCCCTCTCCCTCTCCCCCTTCCCCTTCCCTCTTCCCTCTTCCCTCTTCCCTCTCCTCCCCTCCCCTCTCCTTTCCTTTCCTTTTTTTTTTTTGACAGTCTTGCACTGTTACACAGGCTGGAGTACTGTGAGGCGACCTCAGCTCACTGCAGCCTCTGCCTCCTGGATTCAAGTGATTCTCATACCTCAGCCTCCCAAGTAGCTGGAATTTACAGGCTTACACCACGACACCCAGCTAATTTTTGTAGCATGTTGGCCAGGCTGGTCTAGAACTCCTGACCTCAGGTGATCTACCCATAATAGCCTCCCAAAGTGCTGGGATTACAGGCATGAGCCAACGTGCCCAGATGAGTTTTAAATTTTCTTTCACCTTCCAACATGTCTTCCTGCTTCCTGGCCTTCCTCATTTTAAGGCACAACCATCCACCAAGAGGCTCAGGCAAAAAAAAACCCTAGGAGTAATTTTACCTTATTCTCCTCCCTTACATCTAGTCGAGCAAGTCCTGTTAGATTTTCTTCCAAAATATATCCCTGATTTGTCCTCTGCTCTCCATCTCCATTGCCTCCTCCTAGTTTAAGCCATCATTGCTATTTCCCGAGCCTATTCCAGTAGGCTCTTAATTGGCTTTCCTGCTACCACTTTTGCCCTGTTTCAGTTTATGATTTCTCCATGTAATTAAAATAACATCCTTCCTCACTATGTTCCTGGCCTTCTTCAGGTCTTTGGACTTTTCAAGCTCATTCCCTTACTTGGACCTTTGATCTAGCTGCTGCTTACTTCCTGGGAAACTCATTTCCAAAATATTTGAATGGCTGGCTCATTTTTGTCATTCAGATCCCAGCTCAAATGTCTCCTGGAAGATGTGTTCATTGATAACAGTCTCTCCTATTACCTTGTTTCATTTTCTTTTTGGACTTTTTACTAACTCAAATTATTCATTTATTAATTTACTTATTTTTTCTCACTAATTTTCCATTTCTCTTTCCTAGAACAGAAACTGGGATCTTGGCTGCTCTCTGTATCTCCCGTGCCTAGAATGGTGTCTGGCCTACTGCAGGTAGGAAATATTAGTTGACCGAGCAAGATGAGGATAATGAGGACAAGTATCAGTTCACAAAGAAGCATGACAAAACAAACAAAAACAGATTCTGGACTCTTTTAAGTTGTACATTTGATTTTTCCAACCTTATACTCCATCCTA
Organism: Macaca mulatta; assembly: GCF_049350105.2. Taxonomy (NCBI): domain Eukaryota; kingdom Metazoa; phylum Chordata; class Mammalia; order Primates; family Cercopithecidae; genus Macaca; species Macaca mulatta. The sequence goes on along the minus strand of NC_133417.1, from coordinate 101,048,053 downwards.
AGGTAACAAAAAAGCTGCCACACTGCCTCAAAGGAGGATGTAAAATAAGCTCCAGTACTCCTTGCTTCCTTCCACACATGCTACAGTTTCAAAACTAGGAGGTAAAAAAAATAAGTAGTAACAAATAACAACATAAAAAGTCAGAACTCAGCAGCTGCATAAGCTTACATAATATATTTTAAAGGAAAATAAAACATAGTCTTGTAAAAAATTCCCTTAGAATCAGCACAAGTTTGGGTATAAAATTCCTAAGCAAACATTTGGTTCATGTCTAATAAAATCATTTTAGCAAAAAACATCCAAACCATGAGAGAAAACACAAGATCGTAAATGTAACTGAAGTTCAAGCTCAGGGAACCGAAATATCAGCAAGTCAGTTTCTTTTATTTGATCTTTCACATTTGGTTAAATGGAGGAACCAGTTTTAGTCCCCAGATACCTTCTTTTAAAAAGGGCTTCCATATTTATAGATTAGTAAACCAAAAGCATACAGACAGCTTTACCCAAATCAAGCACTAAGTGCAAAAGAGGATCTTTCAAGAGACAAATAACAAGTCTGATAAATTTCCTTTTTATAATTTGTGAGCTACAGTGGTCCAACATGTCTAAACAAAAACTTCATTCAGAACATTTTGAGAACTAGATTGATTCTTGTCAGGATTTTGAGCTGGTCTTAACCTGAACAGTGGTGACAGAGATTAGTTTGCTTAGTTCTCCCATCTCAGCACTCAGTAGAATTGGTGACATTACTGATTATTGTGAGAATTACTCTAAGAACTCAGTCCTGAGAGCCACATTCTTCTTGCTTGACAGGGATCACGATAACTGACAAATACAAAGGAATTGTCCTTGCCAATTTTTTAAAAAGTACTTTCCTTCCATAATTCTGGCAAGATACCCACCCAAAGACAAATTTAGAAACAGGATTCTGCAAATCAGAGGTTGACTCCAGGGGAGCTATATACGGCGGCCTAGCGGAGGCAATGTAGCAAGTCGGAAGAGCCTGATGTTTGTATATTTCAACGATGGCTTTTGAGATTGAAGTGAATGGACAGTGAGATAGAGGATTGAAAAAGGAAAGCTGGCAGATGGTAAAGAGTGGAAGGTGAATGACTAATGTTTAGGCTCATCTCTGTCTTGTGCTGCTGCTGTGAATCCCTCAATGTCTCCTGGCCTGCTCATGTGGACTATGACCCTCCGTGAAGCAATCCAGTTAACCTTGAACTTTTGCCAAGAATCTGAAACTCCTTCTAAACATCTGGGAACTGCTGGGACTAGTTCTTTTGGCATCAGGTTGGCAGCCACTAAACCTAGTACACCTTTATATCTGTTGGTTATTGCCTATAGAATAAACCCTTGAGGCAATCTTGTTTTTTTCTTGTACTCTTTCTAAGTGCTTTCTGCTTCTGAACCCCCTAGTACTTTACTGGCTTTCAAATCTTATCACTGTACCCTTAGGCTATGAAACAAAACTAGGGCTTCAACCCATTCTCAGAACTCTATTCTTATCTCCAGGTCTTTAATGAAATTTGTCTCTCCCTCGAGCCTGTTTCTGTGTAGGCTTTTCCATTCTTTCAAATTTGGGAGATGGGGTCTGCAACATTTATCTTCTGTTTTCCACTATGAATTCCTACGAATCTTAGGCTCATAGCATCTCCTCTCCTTGACTCAGCTTCATTTGTTGAAGACATTGGCTCACAGTTCTCCCCTCCACTCTGCTACTTCAGCATCCATGGGAACAGCCATAGCTTGAGGAACTTAGTTCCTTGATCTTCCATGGCAAAGTCCTTCACTTCAGTCCCCACTTCTGTGGGCACACTGGGGACATTCTCAACACCTGGAATTGCTCCACTCCTGAAATCACAGAGACAATACCCTCACTCCTTCACTTTGTGTTTTGAGAGTTAGTTTCTCCCACTATGTCACCCTCTCTGAGACCCTCTTCATCCCATTCCCTTTCTCCGTATTTAACAGTCCTTTCTTCCTCTACTCATTATTTTAGTTTCTGTGATTTTTTATTTCAACTTCACTCTTATCAGATTCTTCATTCTCTTGCTCTGTCCTCCTGTTATACCAGCCTGGGAAAGACACTGTGTGTTTGTCTTCTCTGAACCTAAGTCTGGTCTGTTGAAGACCTTTGGAAAGGGGTGCAGAGCCAAGTGGATTGTCGCTGGCGCTGATTCAGAGGCTTCAATTTCAGCTGAGCTTTTCCTCTATTTAATCACTTTTGTTCTCTCTCCATTTCTGCCACATAGTTATTGAAACTTCTTCCTCCTCAAATTTTTGACCATCCCCTGCCTCCTACCTTTCCTTTCATTCTTGGAAGGTGATTTTGCTTTCTATACCACAGAGAAAATAAAATTCATTTTTTTGGGGGGGGGGGGAGAAGTGTCCCCAACTACACACAAGCAAGCTTTAAACACCCATATTTCCACTCATCCTTCCTCCTCCTTCCTTTTACAAGGTGTTCTTACAAGATCTCTCCGTCTGAAATTAATCCTATGTCTTTTTACTTTTTTCTCTATCTTCATCTTCTCCCTTCCTATTTGCATTTAAACACAAACAAAACTTTCCTATTTGAAAAAATATAGTGCCTCTCTCCCTGAATCCTTTTAGTCCCCAGTCTCTCTCTCTTGTTCATAACCTAAACTTTCTGAAGATTGTCTATTCTGGTGGTCTCCCTCCTTTCACTCTTCAGCCTCTGGAATCTGGCCCCAAATCCTCCCACTGCATTGTACTGAAACTCCTTTGCCACATTCACCAATGACTTATTTGGCACTCTATCCAATGGATACCTTTAAATCCTTAGATTACATATTGTCAGAAGCTTTTGATACTGTTCTCTATATTCTTTTTCCTGAAATATTGTTTTTCTTGGTTTCTATGATTCTATACTCTGAGTTCCCTGTTATCTCTAGCTAACTTTTTCTCAGTTTTCTTTGCAGGATCCCCCTCTATCCAGTTCATAAAGATTGTTAGTGTTTAGGTATTAGTTTTTTCTTTACTAGGTTCCTTGCTGTTCTGTCCCTACACACTCCTCAAACCATTTCATGTATGCTCATGGATTCAGATGTCATTTATATGTTAGCTTCAGATCCATGTCCTTAGCCCAGGAATTATCTTCTGAGCTCTGACCAATATGTGCAATGTCTACCAGCCATATACACACTTCCATGTCCTATAGCTATCTCACACTCAACGTGCCCAATGCTGGACTCATCACTGTCTCTGTAAAGCCTGTTTATTCTTCTCCTTTTTTTTTACTCAGTGAATAATACCACCATCCATTCAGGTATCCAAAGCAGTAAAATGATCCTCAACCTACTTTTACTTTAAACATCTACTACTTAATGAAGTCATCTCCCGCATGTCTCTTGAATGTATCTGCTCCATTCCTACTGTCATTGGCTCAATTCCAGCCATACTCATCCCTCACTGTACTCTTGTAATAGTCTTCTAACAGGTCTCTCTGCCAGTCCCACCTACCTCCTTTTCTTCTACCATGCTGAAATTAGGGTGGTTTCTGTAAAATGGGAATATGTTCCTGTCATTTTTCCTTCTTTATTTTTGGCTTCAGTTTTCCTCCTCTTATTTTAAGGATATTTATAATAAATTTCTAAAATTATGGTAAAACATATATAGCATAAAATTTACCATTCTAATCATTGTCAAGTGTACGATTCAGCAGCATGAAGTCCATTCACATTGTGGTACAACCATCACCACCATTCATCTTCAATTTTTTTTTTCATCTTGCATAATTGAAACTCTGTACCCATTAAACATTAATTCCCTCATTCCCTTTCTTGGCCCTCCCTCTTCCAGTCCCTGGCAACCACCATTCTAATTTCTTTCTATATACATTTGGTTACTCTACCTATCTCAGATGAGTGGAATCATACCGTATTTTTTTTTATTTTGTGACTGGCCAATTTCAGTTGTCATAATGTCTTCAAGTTTTATCTATGTTGTAGCAGATGTAGAGATGTGGCAATGTGTCAGAATTTCCTTCCTTTTTAAAAGGCTGAATGTATATGCTACATTTTGTTTATGCATTTGTCTATCAAGGGACATTTGGGTTGCTTCACCTTTTGACTATTGTGAATAATGCTGCTATAAATATGAGCATATATATATGTTTGTGTCCCAGCTTTCACTTCTTTGGATTTGTACCAGAAGTGGAATTGTTGGATCATAAGGTATTTCTATTTTAATTTTTGGAGGAACTGCCATACTATTTTCCATACCAGCTGCACCATTTTACATTCTCAGCAGTGGTGCACAAGAGTTCCAATTTCTCTACATCCTCATTAACACTTGTTAATATTCTGTACATTAATCCTTCATCAGATTTGCAAATATTTGCTTCCATTCTGTGGATTTTTTTTTTTTTTTTTTTTTTTTTGAGATGGAGTCTCACTCTATTGCCCAGGCTGGAATGCAGTGCACGATCTCAGCTCACTGCAACCTCCCCCTCCCAGGTTCATGCCATTCTCCTGCCTCAGCCTCCTGAGTAGCTGGCACTACAGGTGCCCGCCACCGCGCCTGGCTATTTTTTGTTGTTGTTGTTGTATTTTTAGTAGAGATGGGGTTTCACCGTGTTAGGAAGAATGGTCTCGATCTCCTGACTTCGTGATCCACCCGCCTTGGCCTTCCAAAGTGCTGGGATTACAGGCGTGAGCCACCGCACCCGGCCTGTGTGGACTGTCTTTTTACTGATGAGAGTATTCTTTGATGCACAAAGGTTTTTTATTCTGATGCAACCGAATTGTCTATTTTTTCTTTGTCGTTTTGGTGTCATGTCCAAGAAATCACTGCCAAATCCAGTGTCGTGAAGCGGTTCTTCTAAGTTTTCTTCTAAGAGTTTTATAGTTTAAGACCTTACAGTTACATCTTTGATCAATTTTGAGATAATTTTGTATATAATGATTTTAGGTAAAGGTCCAAATGCATTTTTTCCGCATATGGACATTTAGTTTTCCCAACATCATTTGTTGAAAATAAATTGTTAAGGTCACTATAGTTTTGTAGTAAGTTCTGAAATCAAGAAATGTGAGGCCGGGCGCGGTGGCTCAAGCCTGTAATCCCAGCATTTTGGGAGGCCGAGAGGGGCAGATCAGGAGATCAGGAGGTCAGGAGATTGAGACCATCCTGGCTAACACGGTGAAACCCCGTCTCTACTAAAAAATACAAAAAACTAGCTGGGCGAGGTGGCGGGCGCCTGTAGTCCCAGCTACCCGGGAGGCTGAGGCAGGAGAATGGCGTAAACCCGGGAGGCGGAGCTTGCAGTGAACTGAGATCCGGCCACTGCACTCCAGCCCGAGCGACAGAGCAAGACTCCGTCTCAAAAAAAAAAAAAAAAAAAAAAAAAAAAAAAAAAAAAAAGAAGTGTGAGTACTCCAACTGTATTCTTCAATTTCAAGATTGTTTTGTCTATTTATGTCCACTTGAGGTTCCTCGTTAATTTCAGGATGGAATTGTGCCATTTCTTAGCATAAAACTTTTCAGTGGAGGTCAGTTGCTTTTGACATCCAAACTCCTGCCCTTTTATAGGGTCCTTTAAGATATACCACCTGCTTATCACCTCAGCTTCATCTCTAGACTGGCTCCAATCCCCTTTACCCAAAGCTACTCCGTCAACCTTTCAGAACCATTTTCACTACTTCCAATAGCTATGCTCTCTTGTCTCAGGTCTTTGTATGTGACCTGCTTTTTGCCTGGCATTCTTCGCCTGGCATTTCTTCTTCCTTCACATTTCAGCTTCCATATCCCTTCCATACCCTCCGTGAGAAAAATAGCTGGTGCTTTATGTTCTCCTTGAGGACTGCCATTCCTAGCACCGTCTCCACTACATGCTAAGTGCTTGCTTGGACACCCCCCTAGCCTGTGGCTAAAGAATTATGTCTTGGTCACATTTGGGCTTAGCACACCACTTTTCATGTAGTAAACCATCTGTGAATGTTGGTTTCAAGAATTGTTGGAAGTTTCCTTTACTGGTATTCTTCCAAAGGATAGTTTTCTAGAGTGTGAGAAGAGTCAACAGCACAGGGGTTGGAAGCACATGAATGATGAAAGGTGTTTACTGGCTCCTGCCTTTGCATGCTTTGTTCGCATTATTCCACTCGCCCACATTAGCAATGAAATTTGTAATCATTTCATTCCGGTGTTTCTCCGAGACCTCTGAGGGGTTAAGGCAGCGGTCCCAGGCACCCAGCTCAGTTAGAAGGAGGGTGCGGAACTGTGAGGATCTACTTCAGTAATCAGAGGATATTGGAGGGACCCACCCAGTGTCCTTGGTTGTTCAACGCACACCTTAGACCTCACCACCCTAGCAGGGGCGCCCCGGAAAGCTCCTCTTGCGGAGCGCGCGCCAGCTTCCGGGTCCAGCCCCAGAAGCAACAGATAACCGGAAATGGAACCTGCGCGGGCCTGTTGCTTAGCAACAAAGGCTGCCGGGACGCTAGACTGCCCTGGCGCAGAGGGAGCTGAGACCGTCGGCAGGTCCCGGCGTGCAGCCTCTATCGTTCTAGGGGGTGCTGCGGCAGGAGCGACCCAGAAGCGCCGGTGAGGCCAGCGCGTCCTCACAGCCATGAGCAGTGAGCAGGTGAGAGGGCTGCTCTTTGCCAGGCTCGCCGCCGCCGCGACGCTTCCCAGGCGTTTCAGAAGTGGTGGAAGCCCGTCCTGCCCACCAAACTCCCCAGCTGTGACTCCACGGTGTACAGCTTCCTTCCCTCCACTTATGGCCTGGGTTTCTGAGCGCTTTCCGCGAATGCCCTTATACGTTCCCTTCCCAGCTATTCGCCCTTGGTCGTCATAACAACCAAACCTAGCAGCCCAGTGGTGCGCCAGCAGGGGGAGCCACAGCCCAGAGCACCCCCAGAATGCTAATAGAAGTGTGCTTGGGTGAGAGGCGGCTATGCGAGGAGTTGCCACGGGTTTGGGTTCTAGGGTGGGAATCGAAGCCAATTCCTAGCCGTGTGACTTTGGGCAAATCTCCTAGTCTTTCTAAACCTTGATTCTCCCACCTCTTACGCAGAGCGGGGGAAACACCAGACACCAGAACAACTTTTCTTCTTTCTGAGGTTGTTGTCAATTTCAAATAAGAGACCATCCCATACCATAACAGTATTATACTATACATGAAAGGCCTTGGTAAGTGACAAATGGCACTTCTTAAGATGATATTCCCTAGTATGTGATAAAATATATATTTTGCAGTAGCTGCTTTTCTTTCTCTTTTTTCTTTCTCTTTCTCTCCTTTTTCTTCTAAGAATTCTTTCTTTATTGACTTAAGAGCAACTAACAGAAAGAAAGGCAGAACGATGGTCAATCGTCTTAATATCAGCACAGCATGAGAAGATGTTAAGCGTGGGCATTATTCTGGCTAACTAGAAAACAACCTTAGCTTTCTACGTAGTGATGAATAAGGAAAAAGACCCTATAAACTTCGTGGAAGAAAAACAGTTGTTTTTAAGCCTGCAAATTTCATTTAGCTTTTAAACAATATTAAACTATAATTATTTCTTTTTAATTGCTTTATAATGCTTTTTTCGGTAGTGTTAGAATTTACTGTGGAAACGGTATTAAGACGGATTTAGTCTCCTATCCATTGAGTTGTACATTACTCACAGAATTATGTGAAGATCCTAATTGGTTAATTAATCAAATAAGTAATTAATACCTGAAATGCCCAAGAAAATTTGGTTTGAGCCTTTTTTTTAAAAAAATAAGTGTAACTTAAGAACTGAGAAATGGACACTTTGGTTCATATGCTAAAGTATGATTAGTATTGGTATTAATAATAAAAGAGTAAATGAGCAAGCAAAAAACAAAGAATTCAGATACAAGTAACCAAAAACACTGAGCAATTGTTTAATACATCTTACTAGTATTTTTTTTCTACGTGATATTAATGTGATCAGATTTAATAACATTTGTTATCGTCACCATTATTATATATTGAGCAGCTTCTTTGCTTCTTGCCCAAATTTAGTCTTTGGTCAGATCTTGAACCATATCCTACGTTGTTAGAGTTTAAAATACACTTCTATCACATTTCCAATGGTATTTCTCAATGGCTATTTTTCACAATTCCCCTAACTTACCCATCTACAACTAAAAAATATCCACTAAAAACCAATCAGCCGTTAAGTTGTAAATTTTACTTCATCTTTATAAAAGTAGTGTTGGGAAATGACACCCTAGTCTCTCACTCCCCCGCCTGAAAGGTTGTGATTTACTGAAGAGGCAGCGGGATCTTAAAAGAATGGACATGATTTCCATTTTCCACTTACTGTTTTTGAACAGCAGAGGGCCCTCTATCACTGTTTTGGTTGATTTGTAATTTAAAAACTAATCTTGAGACTTTCATTTATGCTAATTTAGAGTGTAGTTTTCCTTTGGAAGGATGAAAGTTTTTATATTTTAACCTAAAACAAACAGAATGGATTAAACTTTTGGAAATGCCATTTTTTATGTGACATTTACTTGTATATTCATTCAGTTTGAGAAAGTGAGCAGGTGGTAAAATCGTATTTGCTGAAGGAGATTTTAACATATTCATCTCATTAGTGGAAGGTTGAGAGTGACATGGAATTTTTCAGGAATAGCAGTCTGGGCTTTTCTCTTAAATTAGGTATTTAGAAGAAATATAAATCTTTTGCAATTGCTCATTTCATTTTTAAAATGAGTTAAAACTTTAAAAGGCATTTTTAGTATCAGTTGAAAAACTTTCAGAGGTTTAAAAGCACAAATATTCAAAGACCAGGAAGCTCCCCACAGATATACTACAGATTGTGGGCAGAAAAGAGGAAAAAGCTGTCGGTCTTTTTCTACCCCAGCACTTTTTCTAGTTATGGAATCAAGTAATTTGTGTTTATACGATGTTATGCTCATTCCGTTTTCCTTCATCATGTTTTTAAAGTGTCATTGCTTAAAAAGGGGAAAGAATGAAAAAAGTTGGATATGAGACCAACAGCAGGGTGATAACTTTAACAACCACAACTCAAACATGTGACAATTGACAACTATATTTAAATCAGTACTACTAAATTTTGAGAGGTTTTTGTTGATTTAACCAGACACATTTATAGATTCTAGTCATTTGATCAGGATAGTTAATATTTGAGCTATACCAAGTTTATGACATCTCTTCCAGTAGTCAAGTAGGTGAAAATCAGCGAAGTAAAAACAAAATGCAAAGCCGAACTATTTAAGGAAGACCTAGACTCTTTAGCAATTTTAAGTTTAGAATGTAAAATTATATTAGTCAGAATCCTAACAGAAGACAGATGGCATACTCAAAAGGACTTAACTGAAGAACGGTTATAAAAAGACCATTTGTAGAGGTGTCGGTAAGGTTAAGGGGACCACGAGGGATAAAGAGACACTCAAGGATTAACAGCAGTAGGACAGTAGGATGCCATTACCATGGTTAGGCCTGATTGGTCATTGAAACTGAACATTATTCTCAGACCCTGATGAGTGCTAGATACTTTGAATGGTAGCTTCCTGACAGGAGCTGAGGTCTGGAAGAATTCAGCCACTATCAGAACTACAGAGAATAGGAAAGACTGGGAAACAAATATCCTAAACTTTCTGTCCTCCTGCTCTTCAGTCTCCTCCTGGTGACTTTTCTGGTTAATCCCTATCAGAAGTCAGAGAACTGAGGGCACAGATGATGTCCATCTGTAGAATTCAACCTCCCACGCACAGAGCAGGAAGAAGAGGGTAAAGACTTGATCTGAGGCAGAGTACAACCATCACAGATATTATTATAAATGGATGCAATCTTCATAGACAGTTCCCTGTCCATAAATCAGTTGGATTAACAGTTGTTGAGGTCCTAAGATGAATTTTTCATTTAAAATATTTATACCTAAGAATAAATCTAGAAAAGACATATGACACCCTTATGAAGACTACTACAAAATGTTTCTGAAGGATATGCTCCCAGAATCTGAATAAGTAAAAAAATATATTGTGCTCAAAAGAGAGAAGACTCAGTATTCATTGTGTTCCTGTCATTGTCCTAAAAAGTTTATGCAATGTAGATCCTAAATTTCACATGGTAGGAAAAGATCAAGATTGTTTATGATAATTTTTAAGAACAGTAAAGTGGAGGGAATTGCCCTACAGATTTCAAGACCTATCAGGAATCATAGTAAGTTAGGCAATATAATAATTGGGTTTTTTTTTTTACAGATAATAAACCAATGGAATTAATGGGACAAAAACAGAGATCCACATATATATTTATGTTATATATACACACACATATATGTGTGTATATATGAGATACATGCCTAATTGTGTGTGTTTATACTAAAATACATGCCCAAGGAGTTCGCTGAGACATCTTTTGTAATAGAGAAACATTGGAAATAAGTTAAATGTTCATTTGCTAGGGAATGGAATGGATACATTGTACTATGCTCACAGAATACTATACAGCTGTGAAAATCATTGAGAAATGTGTATTAATGGGGATAAATTTCAAAAACAATATTAAAAAATAGCATGTTGCAGAAGGATACAAATTGTGTGTGATGGCATTTATATAAAATTAAAAACATGCAGTAACAATCTTAGGTTGTTTGACAATCATATGTAGTAATAAGTGTAGTAAAAATTTGCTTAGGAATGATAAACACAAAATTCCAGGATGGCAAAGAATTGGGTTGAAGATACACAAGTGTTCATGATATTTTCTGTATGTTTGAAATATTTCCTAATTTTAAAGAGAATGAGACGTGAGTAAATATAGATAGTGTGCACAATCTTGGTACAGGAAACAGATAAATTAATTGGGTGATAATTGGAGTGGAAAGCACAATCAAAGAAGGTTTTCCTTTTCTATTTATTTATTTATTTGTTTGTTTATTTATTTATTTATTTATTTATTTATTTTGAGATGGAATCTCGCTCTGTCACCCAGGCTGGAGTGCAGTGGTGTGATCTTGGCTCACTGCATCCTCCACCTCCTGGGTTCACGCCATCCTCCTACCTCAGCCTCTTGAGTAGCTGGGACTACAGGTGCCTGCCACTATGCTCAGCTAAGTTTTGTATTTTTAGTAGAGATGGGGTTTCATCATATTGACCAGGCTGGTCTCAAACTACTGACCTTATGATCTGCCTGCCTCAGCGTCCCAAAGTGCTGCGATTACAGGCATGAGCCACTGCACCCAGCCTCTTTTCTTTTTAAAAATAAACATTCTTGGAGCTTCCAGATAGCTGAACAGAAAACCCTGAGCCAGGAGTCATGGCAGCCAAACCCAAGCTCTACTACTTTGGTGTCAGGGGCAGGATGGAGTCAGTCCTCTGGCTGCTGGCTGCAGCTGGAAGAGAGTTTGAAGAAGAATTTATTGAAACAAGATAATAATATGAAAAGTTGCAGAAGGATAGACACCTGCTTTCTGCCAAGTGCCTTTGGTTGAAATTGATGGAATGATGCTGACACTGACTACAGCCATCCTCAGCTACCTTGCTGCTAAGTACAATGTCTGTGGGAAGGACCTGAAGGAGAGAGTCGGGATGAACATGTGTGCTGAGGGCACCCTGGACCTGATGATGATGATGGCACTGGCCCACTGAGGAAAAAGAGGAGAACCTTGCTCAGTCATGAAGAAAGCTAAAACCCGGTACTCGGCCATCTTTGAAAATATTTTGAAAGAACATGGAGAGGATCTTCTCGTTGGCAACAAATTCAATTGGGCAGACATACAACTGTTAGAAGCTGTTTTAATGGTAGAAGAACTCAGTGCTTCTGTTCTTTCTGACTTCCCTCTGCTGAAGGCAATTTAAACAGGAATCAGCAACATCTCCAGAATTAAGAAATTCCTACAACCTGGGAGTCAGAGGAAGCCGCTCCCTGATACCCAATATGTTGAACTAGTTAGAAACATTCTGCAGTTCTAGTGGCAGCAGGTCACATGATGGCAAGAATTAACGATCCAATCGCAGTATCAGCACAGGCCTTCTGTAGTGGATAATAGAAGCAAACTGTAGATCCTAGGAGGAAAGTGTCTTAAAAGAACCAAACTGGTCAGGCGCGTTGACTCATGCCTGTAATCCCAGCACTTTGGGAGGCTGAAGCAGGCGGATCACCTGAGGTCAGCAGTTCGAGACTAGCCTGGCCAACATAGCGAAACCCCATCTCTACTCAAAATACAAAAGTTAGCTGGTGTGGTGGCACACACCTGTAATCCTAGCTGCTCAGGAGGCTGAGGCAGGAGAATGGCTTGAACCCAGGTGGTGGAGATGGCAGTGAGCCAAGATTGCGCCACTGCATTCCAGCCTGGGAGACAGAATGAGACTCTGTGTCAAACAAAAAACAAAAACTAAACCATGCTGCCATTAACAGCAGATGCTGATTAAATATAACATAAAAACAAAAATAAAAATGAACATTCTTTATTTCAATGTTGATGGGAGTTCTGTAGTATAAAGGGAGGCATTGCTAATTCAAGGAAGAAGGGATTATCAGAAAAGCACTGTCTTCAATAAAGTGAAAGGAGATGGAGGGATTGGTCTGTGATCGTAGGTGCGATGGTGTCCCCAACTGCTTGTAGATGAAGGATAGAAGAACAATAAAGGTGTGATTGTAAGTAGGTCTGTAGACTTAGTTACAGGGAGATGGAGGCATTCTCAAGTATTAAAATGATGATGTGTGAGAAACTCTGGAGATAGGTCATTACAAAACTTAGGACACCAAATTTATTAGAAAATCTCAAAAGTTTTGAATGTCAGAGATTAGTAATGATGCACTCAAAGTGAATCCGGTGGGACTGGAGATGTGATTTTCCTCGAGCAGTATATACCTACTTGGCTACAAGCATAGAGAAGGTAAGTAGTTGAATTCCAATGGGATTATGGTTTAGTTAAGTATGTACCAGAGGGAGTTGAGGGTATTTGATAGGGTGTAGTTGTGACTATGGACTGTAGAATCTAAACTGGGCAAGGAGGAAGAGAAGATAAGAGGGAGATAGATACTGAGAAGGAGCTTTGATATTAGAGGTCTCAATCAAAACAAAGAAATACAGGAGGGCGTCAGATCATACTTGCTGGGAGCAAAGGATGTGGTGATCAGAGAAAAGAATGTTTTAAAATCAAGATTTCACAAGAGCTGCCATATTTAATGATAAGATCCTAGAGGGGTTGCCATGAAAGTGGTTGGCAGAGATGAAGCAGAAGACAAGGTTACAGATGAGGAGGTTAAGCAACTGAGAGACTAGGCTGTTAGGTAGATTTAGTCACATGTATATTTTTAAGTCATTGAGACTGATGACTAAGAGTAGAAGCTTTTTTTTTTATTGCAAGTAAGTACAGTGGAACTCAAACTCCAAAAAATAAAACAGATTTTTTTTTTTTGGTTTGCTGAACTGGGAGGTCTAAGAGAATGGACATCAGAATAGATTCAGGTATGTAACAGACACACGATATAATCAAGATTCTTTGTCCTTTCCTTCTTCATCCCCCATTCTTTCTTTTTCTCCACCTGATCTCTCTTTCCACTCTCTGCTTTCTTTCCAGTTCCTTAGACCATGCTTATAATAATAATGGATATTGTGAGATGTTAGATCCAGGATATATATTGTAGGTAAAGCTCAGAGGGTTTGCTAATGAATTAAATGTATGATATGAGAAAAAGGGAGGAATGAAGGATGGTACCAGGGATTTTAGCTTAAATAATGGTGTTAATAGTGATGCCATTTACTGAGTTTAATAAAATATGGGGAAGTTCTGGTAGGGTTTGTGGGAATTTATTGATCAAGTGATATTTTGGACACGTTAAGTTAGAGGTGTCTATTTGACCTCTGAGTGGAGATAGCAAAAATCAAATATAGGAATGGGGACCTCAGGATAAAGGTTAATCCTGGGGAGATAAATTTGGGAGATTCCAGTATATGGATAATATTTAAAATATTTGGACTGGATCGGATCAATTAGAAAGGAAACATACCTGAGGACTGAGGGACGTCTGTCACACGAAGATCAGAACATGAGAAGGAACAGGAGAAATAAGATCAAGAGGTCTATTATACATCATGATGACTAGACTTCATAAAAATATATCCTTGAAAATTGCTATTAGAGTAGATTTTAAGTGCTCATACCACAAAAAGTAAGTATGTGAGGTAATGCACATGTTAATTAGCTTGATTTAGCCATTCTATGATTTATATGTATATCAAAACACCACATTGTACACCATAAATGTATACAATTTTTATTTGTAAATTAAAAAATGAACTTAAAAAAATGAGAAGGAATTGGTAACGAAAAATTTAAAAGTGTTCATCAGGAAGTTAGGAAGAGCATAAAAAATATAATCATTCTGGAAATTGAGTGAAGACAGTATACAAGAAGGAGACAGTGATCAACTGTGTCAAAATACTGTTAAAAGATTGAGTAAAGTGAGGCCTGAGAATTTACCACAGGACTTGGCATTGTGGAGGTAATCAGACCTCTTGATGAGAGTGGTGTGCAAGGATTAAATACTTCACTGGAGAACATTCTGGAGAATTTGGGAGCAGAAAAATCGGGCAATTGCTAGAGGGAATATAGGATTAAGGCTGATACTTTTTCAGATGGGATTTTAACATGTTTGCATACAAGTGAAAATAATAGAGAACAAAAGGCACATTAGAGAGAGAGAGAATTTCAAATTGCTGCTGCAAAAACAATGTCCTTTAGTAGTTGAGTGAAAAGATGTATTAAAGGCCAAGTAATAGAAATAAAAGTAAATACCACCTCCGCCTTTATAGGGGAAACAACAGCAGAGATAAGCAGAAAATCTTTAGACTGAGAGAGAAAAAAGAGAGATTATCTATGAATGGAGGACATGTACATTGAAAATAAACCTCATTACTTTGGAAAAGAGAGTTTGGGAGATAATGGACAGACTGTGAGTGGAGTATTTTTTGAATACTCTGCTCCAAGCTATCTCTCTTTATTGAATGGAAACATAGTTTTAATATTAACCAGAATGTTTATTTTGTGAGAGCAGAGACTACATTATAAATGAAGTCCTCATCTATACAATAGGCACAAAAGTGGTACAACATTATAAATGAAGTCCTCATCTATACAATAGGCACAAAAGTGGTACTACATTATAAATGAAGTCCTCATCTATACAATAGGCACAAAAGTGGTACAACACTACTTATTTTATAGAGTTTTTAAGAAAATTAAATGAGATATAGATGTCCTAGAACAACACTTGGCACTCAATGAAATAAATATAAAGTGTACTATAACCAATGTAAATAATTAATAATGAGTATTATGGGTTAAATGGTGTCCCCCCAATTCATACGTTGAAATTTTTACCTGCTGTATGTCAGAATATGACTGTATTTGTACATAGAGCCCTTAGAGAGATGATTAAGTTAAACTGAGCTGGTGATGGTAGGCTCTAATCCAAAATGACTGGTATCCTTATAAAAAAAGAAATTTGACATGACAGAGGGAAGATGATATGAAGACATAGGGAAAAGATGGCCATCTTGACAAAGAGTGAGACCTCAGAAAGCACCAACCCTGTTGACACCTGGATCTCAAACTTTGAGAAAACATATTTCTGTTAAGTCACCCAGTCTGTGTACTTTGTTATGGGAGCCCTAGCAAACTAATATAATGGAATAATTTGCATGTTTTGTTTTTTTGTGGTAAGTCTTCATAATCTACATTTCAACACAGCTCACTTCAGAAGGGCCACATTTCAAGTGATCAGTAGCTATAGGGATCTAGTGCATAGGACAGCACAGCTCTAAAGAAGAGAGGAATAGCAGATCTAAGGAGCAGCCACTCCATCTAGGTCTAAGGGGAGTGCTCAAGGAACAAACTTGGAAGATGTTGTAGTGAAAAATGTAGTAAAAGCCAAGTAATAGAAATAACAGTAAATACCACCCCGGCTTTTATAGGGGAAACAACACCAGAGATAAGCAGAAAATCTTTAGACTGAGAAAAGAGAGATTATCTATGAATGGAGGACATGTACATTGAAAATAAACCTCATTATTTTGGAAAAGAGAGTTTAGGGGATAACGGACAGACCGTGAGTGAAGTATTTTTTTGAATACTCTGCTCCAAGCCATCTCTCTTTATTTAATGGAAACATAGTTTTCGTTGTTGTTTGTTTGTTTGTTTTGAGATGCAGTCTCTCTCTTTCGCCCAGGCTGGAGTGCAGTGGCACAATCTCGGCTCACTGCAAGCTCCCCCTCCCAGGTTCACACCATTCTCCTGCCTCAGCCTCCTGAGTAGCTGGGACTACAGGTGCCCGCCACCAGGCCCGGCTAATTTTTTTTTTTTTTTTTTTTGGGTATTTTTAGTACAGACGGGGTTTCACCGTGTTAGCCAGGATGATCTCGATCTCCTGACCTCATGATCTGCCCACCTTGGCCTCCCAAAGAGCTGGGATTACAGGCATGAGCCACTGTACCCTGCCAGAAACATAGTTTTAATATTAACCAGAATGTTAAGGGAGCAGAGACTCTCTGCTCAAAGAGAAGAGCCATCCCTTTCCCAAAGCCTTTAGATTTAAGACCTCAAGGGAGAAAGTGTGACTGTGGCCCAGTGGATGCAAAAAATATTTGCTGAGGAGATGCAGGTCTGGGCTAGGAGGTGAAAACCACCTGCTGGGATCCTGAAAGTTTGAAAGGAAGTCTTCCCTCTGTGATGTAAGTGAAACTTGTAGAAAGCTGCCCACCGGGATGCTGGTGAAACTTGCTGGAGGGTGTCTGCCTCTGAGTCAGCCTCACACCATAGATTGACAAGGATGCTGACTGCTGGCAGCCACACCATGGGAGCTATGAGAAAAAACAGTGGAATCAGAAAGAAACCTCTTCCTCTTACAGTGCTTCTTGGCACCCATAACAATATGCTGGTTATCAAAGGAGAAATGTTATAATGTCCTGTTACATATCCCAAAGGAGGGCAAAAAAGGCAGATTTGGAGCTGAGAGGCAATAAATTGACAACTAGCCAGAAGCACAACTCATGTTATCTGCTTGATAGATCAGATTGTCATTTTCTACAAATGCTTCCTCTCACCTAGAAGAAACTTCTACCATGGAATTATTCTCTACTGCAAAGGAGGTTAGCACTTTTCTCTTAAGGTTACTGTTAAGAGGTTCAAATGTTACTTACAGCAACTTGCCGGGGGAGAAAAACCAGAATACATATTCACCTTAGGAAGTAGACCATTCTAGGAAAAAAAATGAAGTTTTAGTTATAGAGAAGGGAGGTGGGGCCAAGTAAGTTTTGAATAAATTAGATTCAGACAGACTCCCAGAAGATATGCCCAATTCCCCATTAAATTGTCTTGGAACCCTCATGAAAAATCAATTGCCCATAAATGTTTGGGTTTATTTCTGAACTCCTATTTCCTTGATTTCTGTTTATCCTTATTCTAGAACAATGCAGTCTTTATTACTGTAGTTTTGTAGTAAGTTGTAAAATCTGAAAGTGTGAGTCTGCCAAATTTGTTCCTCTTTTTCAAGATTGATTGATTATTCTTGATACATTTCCATGTTAATTTTATGATCAATGTGTTAATTTCTACAAAAAAGGAAGCTGGGATTTTGATAGGGATTTTGTTCAATCTGTAGAATATTTTCAGGGTGTATTGCATCTTAACAATATTAGTCTCCCAATCCATGAACATGGGTTGTCCTTTTATTTATTAAGAACTTTAATTATTTTCAATAACGTTTTATGGTTTCATTGTACAGGTCTTACACTTCTTTTGTTAAATGTATTCTTAAGTCTTTTATTCCATTTCCTGCAATTGTAAATGGAATCGTCTCTTAATTTCAATTTTGTATTAAATACAATTGATTTTTAAAATACTTATGATTACTGTTTTATTATAAGGGATATACATCAGGAAAAACCACATGAAGAGACACATATGGAGAGGCCTGGGAGGGTCCTGGGTGCAGAACTTCCATGCCCTCTCCCTGTGGAATTGGGATGCATTGCCCTCCTGGCACATCCTACATTCATTTGACTTTTGTGCATTGATCTTGTGTCCTGCAACCTAGCTAGATACAAGAACTCATTGACTAGTTTTAATATTTTTTGATGAATCATTTAACATTTTCTGTATACAAGATCATGCCATTTGTACAATATGTTTTAGAATATTTTGGATGATGTGTGCTCATAATAAACACTGTAAAATTTGGTTGAGTGAATCAATTTTAGCATTAACGGAGTAAACAGTTTTGTTTTTTCATGTTTTTCATACAGGATAAATCGTCCAGCAAAGAAAAATCCAAGATACCAGTAAGATTTCTACCACAGCTGTCTATGGTAATTTACCAATATACCATCATACTCTATTCTTTTATAATAATGTTTGTTTACTACTTTTCAAACTTGAAAGTAAGTTACTGAATTTCTGATTTTAAATTTTATACAATGTTAAATTCCATTTGATTCTTTTCTGATGGAGAAATTCTATGAGGTACATAGCTTAGAAAGAATAATATTAATAAAATAACTATAGGTTGTAATTTTCAAGTATGTACAGAATGGTTGGGTACAGGTTAGATTTTACAGAATAAAATTTGCTGTCTAGGTATGTTGATCTTAATGCTGTTGAGTTAAACTATTATAACTATTATAACTTCTACAGTTGAGTTTAAGTGGAGTTTCAATTCAAATATTATTTGTTTTGAAACATATTTTAAGAGCGCAGCATAAACTGTGTAATGGAATCTGGACTGCTTTATGCAGAGATGATTCCTAATATTTTGAAATTAAAAAACGTGGATGAAAATTATAAGTGTATGATCTTGGACATTTCAAAGTACATGTTTTAATTGTGTACCTATTTGTACTGATAATACCAAGATTACCAAAAGTTTCTACAAAATAGAATCAAAGCTTTTTCTTAGTTCTGCAAATAAGTATTTATCTTGTTTCTAGTTTATAAGTAAATCTGAAATAATAGATATTTTCTCTTTTAAAAAATTTGACAAATTTTAAAATTGAAAAAAAATGGTATTAGTTTTTTTGGTGTGTTAAATTTAAATGTACTTGCTGAGTAAATATTCAGTGGCTGAGTTGAATAATCTCTTCTAGCCAGCAAGGCATGTAATTGTCTAAAATGCTTTTGTTGGCTGATTTAAAACCTTATATTGTGCTCATATTTGACTGGCTCTTGTAATTTTCCTTCCGTATCCTTGTTTTATGTCTTTTAAAGAAATTAGATTTTTTTTTTTTGAGACGGAGTCTTGTTCTGTCGCTCAGGCTGGAGTGCAGTGGCCGGATCTCGGCTCACTGCAAGCTCCGCCTCCCGGGTTTACGCCATTCTCCTGCCTCAGCCTCCCGAGTAGCTGGGACTACAGGCGCCCGCCACCTCGCCCAGCTAGTTTTTTTGTATTTTTTTTTTTTTAGTAGAGATAGGGTTTCACCATGTTAACCAGGATGGTGTTGATCTCCTGACCTCGTGATCCGCCCGTCTCGGCCTCCCAAAGTGCTGGGATTACAGGCTTGAGCCACCGCGCCTGGCCAAGATTTTTTAAGAGATATTTAAAAACATTCGTTCATTAAAAAATTTTTATTTGAATATTAAAGTTTGTTCCTGGGTATAAGTTCTCCAGCAGTAATTAAGACGTAGAGTGATTTTCATTATAGACCGTCAGGCTTCTAGAGGTGAACGCTGTAGTTGAAACCGGCACTGGTGGCTCTCAGCCCCTGTGATCTGGTGACCTGATTCTCACCCTTTCTGCACACCTCATTCATATCCCTCCCATGAGTCTTCAATCTTTTATGGAACAAGATTAGAGTTGGACAATGAAAGGGCAGATGGAAATGAAAGAGGCACTGACTTACATGTTTTCCTAGCCTATTTTCCTGTGCACGAGGTATCTGAAACAAGGGCTTGTGGGCACGTAGTGTATTTGAGAAGCAATAATAAGAGATTGAGGAGAGTAAAACTAGGAAGAAGGAAAAGCCATACAACCATGGGCTATCAGTAGGCAACTGGTATGTCCTGCCATGTCCTTTGAGCTTATAGAATGCTTCCTGGAATTGATCACCTGAGGAGGGTCAAGGAATAGCATTTATCTGTCATCTTTCATCCTGTATTGGTGAAAGATTGTTCCTGGGGATGTTGAGTCCCATCCTCTCTGGTTGCTCATGTGTGTGAGCAGAGTGGGCTCTTTCTAGAGTCCCATACTATAGCATTAGAGGATTCCCACTGCAGAACGGAAAAGACTTTTTTCTTTCTTTTCTTTTTTCTTTTTTTTTTTAGACAGAGTCTCACTCTCTTGGCCAGGCTGGAGTGCAGTGGCATGATCTCGGCTCACTGCAACCTCCACCTCCCGGGCTCAAGCAATTCTCCTACCTCAGCCTCCCGAGTAGCTGGGGTTATAGGCGTATGCCACCATGCCTGGCTAATTTTTGTATTTTTAGTAGAGACGGGGTTTCACCATGTTGGCCAGGCTGGTCTCGAACTCCAGACCTCAGGTAATCCGCCCTCCTCGGCCTCCCAAAGTGCTGGGATTACAGGCATGAGCCACTGTGCCCGGCTGCAAAAGATATTTTCTTGTATGAGAAGTTAGTACAGAACTTTACTGCAGCCATATCTGGAATCCAAAGTGAGGCCAGCAGGATGTGAGGCATCATTTGCCAGATGATTTTCTGACACATGTGTGGCTCCTTGTCTTGGTTAGCTAGAGAAGCACTATTTGTAAGATGTTCTATGAGATACATATTCTGCACTGCAATGTAAGAAGGAAACATTAAAGTCCTCACTACCTTTCTTCACCTAGAGTGGTGATGAGACTTGGAGAAATAGCTCAGCAACAGAATGGACGATGCAGAGATCTTAAAAAGTCAGGGTGGTGGCAGTGATGGGGTGGTTGTATAGGAGGCTTGGGTTACATAGGGTGTTTTGGATATTTGTAGTGACTCCAGTACAATAGATGTCATTCAGATTACCTCTGTCCCTGATGTGAAAATTCCAGGGCACTTGGACTAGACATCCCAGAGTGGTTCCTCTCTGTCATCTATAACTGCATTCTTCTCAGGCCTTTGCCACACCCTCATTCTCCCCAAAGGGAGGGCTTCAACTCTGAGAACACCTATTGCACCTGTTAGCTTGAAAATGTTGTGCTCATATTTCCCTTCCCTTTGTGTAGCCCAATGGCAATTGTAGAAACCAGAACCATTTGGATTACAGCATTGTATATGTGTGAAACATTCCCCTAATCAGGTGCTTGTATTTCAGAAAGTACTATCTGAAGCTCATTGCACTCTTTGCTTTCTTTTCCTTTCCTTTCTTTTATCTTTAGTTATTCTTTTCTTAGGGCATGGTTAACCATTTTGTAATTTTTTTTGAGACAGGGTCTTGCCGTGTTGTCCAGGCTAGAGTGCAGTGGTGTGATCATGGCTCACTGTAGCCTCCACCTCCTGGGCTTACATGAGCCTTACCAGTAGCTGGGACCACAGGCATGGGTCACCACGCCCAGCTAATTTTTGTATTTTTAGTAGAGACAGGGTTTCACCATGTTGCCCAGGCTGGTTTTGAGCTCCTGGGCTCAAGTGATCCTCCTGCCTTGGTTTTCCAAAAGTACTGGGATTACAGCTGTAAGCCATTGTGCACAGCCTCACCATTTTATAATTTTCTAAGATAAAGCTAAAATGACTTTAAAGTCAGTTTTTCCATTGTATTAGTTCCTTCTCATGCTGCTATGAAGAAATACCCGAGACTGGGTAATTTATGAAGAAAAGAGCTTTAGTTGATTCACAGTTCCATATGGCTGGGGAGATCTCAGGAAACTTACAAACATGGTGGAAGGGGAAGCAACTTTCTTCACATGGTGGCAGGAGACAAGAGGGAGAAGAATGAGAGCCAAGAAGGGGAAGCCCGTTATAAAACCATCAGATCTTGTGAGAACTTACTATCACAAGACTAGCATGGGGGAAACTGCCCCCATGATTCAATTATCTCCCACCAGGTCCATCCCATGACACATAGGGATTATGGGAACTATAACTCAAGATGAGATTTGGGTTGGGACACAGCCAAACCACAGTCACTCATCTCTATAAGACTGATTTAGTAGGTGGAGGTGGGGTGGGGTGAGGGGTTAGGAGAACAGTAGAGGTAGGTGTACACATAATTCATAATTCAGAATATATATAGTTTATTTAAAGATAGGGTCTCTCTCTGTTGCCAAGGCTGGAGTGCAATAGTGCATTCTTGGCTCACTGCAACCTCCACTTCCTGTACTCAAGCGATCCTCCCTCCTCAGCCTCCTGAGTAACCGGGACCACAGGCGTGCACCACCATATCCCGGTTATTTTTGTGTCTCTTTTTTGGTAGAGATGGGGTTTCACCATGTTGCCCAGGCTTGTCTTCAACTCCTGAGCTCAAGCAATCCGCTCCCTTCTGCCTCCCAAAGAGCTAGGATTACAGGCATGAGCCATCATGTCTGACCAAAAATAATTTAAACAATAAAGAATGCTATGCATCTTCAAAGGAGAGTATACTTAACAGTTGGAGTTAAGAAATGAAATGTAAACTTTTTCGATTTTGATCTTAAAGGGCTAGATTTTAATGGGGAGATATTTTGGAACCTATTGGTGGCTCTGATAGGGTAATTAATACTAGCTGACAAAACAAATGGAAGTGGAAATCTCAGAGACTTAACCCAGCAAAGATTAGGCTTTGCTCACATGAAGTCTGACGGGGGTCAGGTAGTGCTCCATCTTATAGCTATGCCAGTGGGAACACATGGGCTCCATGGGTGTGAGATAGTGATGGAGGAGGCACACCAGCTCTTAACTGCCTGTCCCTCTAGCTCTTAACTGTGTTTCCTGTTGTGCTCACATTTCACTGGCCACACAAATCACATGGCTACAAAGTAGCTAAGAGAGGCTGGAAAATAGTTTGGAGTATATTGAGGAGGGCTTTGGAAACCAAGAAGAGTTGTGCCTACTTCAATAGGGGGCTTGAAAATGTTTCTGAACAGGAGAGCAGTATGATCAGAGCAATGCCTTAGAGAGGTAGAGGCGACCTTTTGTTACCAACATTTTCTGTAAATCCAGGCCCATGTCTCCTGTTGCCTGTGTCATTCTTAAAAAGCTACTAAACTAGCCTCACTGCTGACTCTAGTCCCCTGCTTCTCATGTATCCTGTTCCTATCATCAGAACCATTTATGAAATAGCCTTTTGTATGTCTCTGCATCATAAACAGGATAGCAATATAATTTATCATTTAAACTGAGATGCCATTGAGAGTGAAAGTTCTACTATTTATGCTTGGGCAAACTGAGACTAAAGGTGTAAACTGGGCCTGTCTTCAGCAAACTGAGACTAAAGGTCACCCTAAAAGGAGACTGCAATGGCTCTCTATTGCCAGCCTGGCCAGTCAAGCCCTGAAACCCATGTCCTCCATAATATAACAGCACCCACTTGTCTAGCTCTAGTTTGTTCTTCCCTTACCTTTTATTCAGGTTCCTACTCAAACCTAACCTTTGCAGAGAAGCTCTCACAACTCCGTCTAACCTAGCACTTTTCCACTCCTTCCCTCTCTATCCTTTCACACTGTTTTATTATTCTTCATTGTACATACTACTTTCTGAGGTTACATTATGGATCTGTTCGGAAATAACTGTCTGTACCTCCTCTAGAATGTGTACTCCATAAGCGGAGGGACTTAGTCCTTTCCACGACTATAGACTAAGTATCTTAAGTAGAGCCCAGCACATGGTAGGAGCTGGTAAACCGTTGTTGAATTAGGGAATGGATTACCTTCCCCATCCACTCCAACGCAGCCTCAAAGCCTGCCATTGACATTTAGACTCCAATTCTTGATGCACCCTCTGACTTCAGTAAGCTTTTTGCTGTTCTTCTCTGTGGAGATCCAGGTGTGCTTTAAGGCTTAGCTTCCACCCTTTTTCTTTTTGAAACGTTCTTAGAATACCCTGCTCCACATCCTCTCCTAGATGGAAGCACACTTACAAGAGCTGGCGAGTTTTGATTGGTGAGTGTCAGTAGTTCCTAGGTAGAACTTGTGATCTTGGAGTGATAGTTAGGCCCTTGCAGTTTTGGATTGGGCTTATGAGATAGTGTATCGGGCGATTGTTCTTGTATATGCAGCTAGCTGTCCTTCTGCTACTAGCTGTCCTTGTGATAGCTTCTGTTTAGGCAAATTGTATAAGAGAACCCTCTCTTTGTGATCTTTTTGGCTCCATTTTGTCAGGTTTGACACAGTGACTCCATTTTGAACCTGACAACTTTCACATCACCCACCAGGATGCCAGTGAAACTTGCTGGCGGGTGTCTGCCTCTGGGTCAGCCTCGCACCACAGGCAGGGAAGGTGCCTATGGATGAGGATGCTGACTGCTGGCAGCCACACCATGGGAGCCATGAGAAAAAGCACTGGAACCAGGAAGAAAGCTTCTTCCTCTTACTGTAACCCTTTAGTACCCTTCATGATATTATGCTGGTTATCAAAGGAGAAACATTTTAGGGTTCTGTCAGATTTCCCAAAAGAGGGCGAAAAGGGTAGATTTGGAGCTGGAGCTGAGAGGCAATAAATTGACAACTGGCCAAAAGCACAACTCATATTATCTGCTTTGTGGATCAAAATTGTCGTTTTGTTTTCTTTTTCTTTTCTTTTCTTTTTTTTTTTTTGAGATAGGATCTCACTCTGTTGCCCAGGCTAGGGTGTGGTGGTGTGATCTTGGCTCATTCCAACCTCTGCCTCCCAGGTTCAAGTGATTCTCTTGCCTCAACCTCTCAAGTAGCTAGGACTACAGGTGTGCACCATCACGCCTGGCTCATTTTTGTATTTTTAGTAGAGACAGGGTTTCACCATATTGGCCAGGCTGGTCTCGAACTCCTGACCTCAAGTGATCCACTCACCTCGGCCTCCCAAAGTGCTGGGATTATAGGCGTGAGCCACCACACCTTGCCCAAAATTGACATTTTCAACTCAACAAATGTTTCCTCTCACCTAGATGAAACTCCTACCATAGAATTTTTCTCTGCTGCAAAAGAGATAGCAACACTTTTCTCTGAAAGTTAATGCTGAAAAGCACAAGTGTGATTTATGGCTATTGGAGGGTGCATTAACCTGAACACATATTCACCTTAGGAAGTGGACCATTTTGTTCTGTCAATAAGGACAGAAATATTTTAGTGATAGAGAGGAGAGGTAAAGTTGTATAAGTCCTTGACACTAACCAGGATCAGATAACTTCTCAGAAGATGTGATACATAAAAGGTTTTGCATACTTTTTAAAGCTTTCTGATAAATATTGCTGAATATAATTTTCCTTTATTTTCTTGCTCTAAAGAAAATAATTCTGAGACAAACCTGAGAATTTTAAAAGCAGTAAAGTATATCTTTGAATATGTTGGATAATATGTACTTTTTAAATAATAAAATTTGGTTTAGTGAATCAATTTTAGCACTAACAGAGTAAACACTTTTTTCCCCTCATATTTTTCACACAGGAGAAATCAGCCAGCAAAGAAAAGTTCAAGGCACCAGCAAGAGCTTTACCACAGCTGTCTAGGGTAACTTATCCAAATATATTCTCATTGAATTTTTGTGCTTCAAAAAATGTCTATTAGATTTCTAACTTGAAAATAAGTAAGTGAATTCCTGCTCCACTTGATTCTCTTCTGATGGAGAAATTCTATGAGGTGTGCCTATTAGGACAAATAACTATCTTAGTAAAGTAACCATAAGCTATAATTACCTTTATGTGTAGAATATTTCAGTATTCTGAATGAACGACTTGCCAAGATGGGTTAGCAGAAGGAGTATCAGCATTGGAGTAAATAAAAAACAGCTTGGGGTAAAGCTTTGCCTCTAATGGCTCTGTGCCCTTTGGGGAGTCACTTATCTCTTGAGCCTCAGTTTGAGTTTGAAAATGAGCTGAGTTGATCTGATTATCTTCAAGGAGATGGCTCCTTCAGCAGAAAAATGCCATGCTACAAAGTATTTCTTAGATCTTGGAATCTTTTTTCATTATTTTGACTATAAAGTGTCATTGTCTTGTGGAAGAGGCAGTTAATAGGTGTTTTCAGTTGATAAAGCCCTGTACAAGTTAGATTTTAATGTAATAAAATTTATTGTCTAGTAATTATGTGGAGTTTAATGCCACCAAGTTACACTCTTGTGACTCCTGAAAGTTAAGGGGAGGGTCAATGCAAATATTACTATTTTTTAAAAATTGATAAAATATACATAACATAAAATTGACCATTTTAACCATTTTTAAGTATTCAGTGGCATTTAGTACATTCACATTGTTGCATAATCATTACTACCCCTCATCTCCAGAACTCTTTTCATCTAACTAAACAAACCCTGTCCATTAAACAATAACTTCCCATTTTCCCCTCCCCCAGCTCCTGGCAAACCACCATTCTACTTCTTGTCTCTATGTATTTGACTACTCTAGGTATTTCATATAAGTGCAATCATGCAATATTGGTCCTTTTATTCTGGCTTATTTCACTTAACATAATGTCTTCAAGGTTCATCCAAAGCATTATTTGCTTTGAAAGATATTTTAAAAGCTGAGAACAAACTGTAATACTGAATTTGTGTTGCTTCGTGCAGAGAAGATTCCTGATAATTTGAAATGAAGGACAGTTTCACTTAGGAAACTTGGACTAACATTGTTAGATTAATTATATTGAACATTTAAAAATACAAATTGTAATTGAAAATATACTTTTGTTGATAATGCTAAATTATTGTAAAATGTCTGCAGAATTGAGCCATAGCATGTTTTTCTAGCTCTGCAAAATCCCTCTTAAATTTTCTAGTGTAAAAGATTAAAAAACTGAAACAATAGACATTTTTTAGTTTGTTGTGGATTGTTAGTTTACAGATGGAGAAATATAAACTTAATTTAAATTTACTTATTGAATATCTGTGGCTGAGAGGAATGACAGTTCTTGCTTGTCGGTGAAGTATATAATCATGTAAAATCTTTTATTGACTGATTTAACCTGGTTTTGCATTCATATTTGGCCGTGTCTTGCAATTTTTCCTCAGCATTCTTTGGGTCTTATGTGTTTTAAGGGAGATCATATTTTCAACAGATATTTAGAAAATAAGCTATGAATTTTTTAAAAAACTACTTTATTTGAATACAGTATTAAGGTTTGCACCTGGATAGAATTTCTCCAGCAGTAATTATGACCTAGAGTGATTTTCATTACAGACTTCAGGCTTCTAGAGGTGACCCCTGTAGTTGAAATCAAGGATGACCTGGCACTAGTGGTTCCCAGCCTCTGGGAGCTGGTGACCTGATTCTCACCCTTTCTGTACAACTCCTCGTAGCACTTTTATGAGTTTTAAAACTTTTATGGAGCAATACGAGAGTTGAGAAATGGGAAGGGCGGGTGGAAAAATGGAAGAGCACTGTCTTACATGTTTTCTTATCCTATTTTTCTGTGTAAGAGGTACCTAAAGAGGTACTTGTGTGCAGGTAGTTTATTTGGGAAGTGGAAATAAGAGATTAGGGAGAGTAAAACTAGGCAGAAGGAGAAGCCAGTACAGACATGGACTTTCAAGTTGGTTTGGATTTGAAAGGGAGAGACAGATTAAATTGTGTTAAAAATAGATAGATTGTACTTTAAAATCCGACTCTCTGGGTTTATTGAAGAACCATAGGCTTCAACAACAGTAGGTTTGTGTTCTGGTATTGCAATAATTGGCTTGAGCGAATTAGTCATTGCGTTTTTAGAAGATGAAGGTGCTCTCTCCTCTGCCACAGTCCCCACCACACACTGTCGTTTCCCAGCATGGAGCCTGAGTGCCAAGAACCTATCATCATTAGCCTTCTCCCTTTTTATGACATCTGCTAAAATTGTGTATGTATAGTAATTTGTCACCCCTGCTTTAAACAATGGAATACATTTGTGAGTTGCCAGAGCAATCTAGGGTGGTTTACAGCCATGAGAACAGGAAGACCTTTTGGAGCTGGAATGCAGAGGAGACCAGCAGAGAGCACCTCTCATTAAAATAGAAGGTTTAAAGACACTTGACAATATCTGGGGATGAGGAGCAGATGCTCTAGAATGAAGACCCTGGTTTTAGGTAACAGACATTCACATCCAACCAGCAGCAGGACTTTTGCTAATGTCCCCCACATGGTGCACACCATGACCATTCACAGGCTTGAATAAGATCTGCTATTGAGTGTTTTCTATCCAGATGTTCTGATCTGTTTGAGAAAATGTCTGTGTTTATAAACACTCGCGCATTTCATGGAAAAAGGTTTTTTCTGATATTGTTTGTTAATGCTATTTAACTTTTATATTTTAGGTGAGTACAAAGCCCCACTGGCAGCAGGCAGCTCCATCGTTCCATTTGAGTATAAAGCAGGATGATGAGAGTTCAGAACCATTTAGTGTTAAAAATGAGCAGTCCTATGGTAAGAACTTCAATATTCTAAATTAGATTTAAGGATAATTTCTAGAGAGAGAGACCAGACAATATTTAGTTAATAGTGTAATAGGATTACAAAACCTAAATGACATTAATGTCAAGTAGAAAAAAATTTTCCCAAACATCTTCCCTCAGAAAATAATTGATTTTAGTTCTTAGTTATTTTAGGCTGTTGTAAATGCTCTAAGAGCTGATATTTTAGGAATTGGGATGTTGATACTAAAACTTTTGTTTATTTGGTCAGAATTTGCCTCCACATAAAAGACTGAGATTTTTCTAAGAGAGATTTTAATAAATTATATATATTTTAAATTTTTTTGTGGATTTTAATAAATTATGACCATTACTTCCAAATTAGTCATTTTAATGTTTTTATTAATTTGACTCATTAAATATAGTGTTTATCAGATTGATTACAGTTAATGTTAACTTTTTTTGTCATGGTTCTTTAAAGTTTCTCAAATAGTTTTGTATCATGTTTTTATCGTAATTTTAGTCTTCACTTTTAGAGAATTATATGTAAATATAATAGAAAATTTTTTACTATATTAATCAGGATATAAATCAGTGGAATATTCTTGAAATAGACGTTTCTAGTTATGATGATACAAAGAGGAGTAGTTTAACTTCCTGATAGTAAAAAAAAAAATTATACTTAGGATTACTTGAGAATGTAATTTTTTCTTTAAAGATTATTTAGCATCTTATTTTAAGCATGTAAAATGCTTTAGCTTACCTTTTAGATGAATAATCATGCTTTTTTTTTTTTAATTTAAGCTGAATACATGGAACGTTTTGGAAAAAAGGGCAAATTACCCCACCAAGTTGATGACAGTTATGCTGGACCATCTACTTCCAAATCAAAGGGCAAATCTCCACATAAAGAACGAGAAAACTTTAGAAGTACTCTTGTTAACGTCATTATGTAAGTTCCATAAGCTAACCAGTATGTGTTATCCACATTGGAGCCGCTGGCAACTGTTTAACCTAAGAATATTAGAATTCTATGCGTCTCTAAGGGTGCCTCAAAGGCTTGCTGGAATGAGGTCAGAGTATAAATAATGAATGAAAGAGATTGAGTTTAGCCCTATTAAGTGTGTTCCACTTTTAAATATCATGAGTTGTAAAGGTAGCAATGTTAATACTTGATGTTGGCTGAATTTCTGGGAGTTCTCATTTTAGCCATGGTAGCCAGTGGAGGATTCTAGCAGGTTTTTTTTTCCCCAGTCTTGTCTGCTCAGGTGATGGGGGTGACTTTTCTGGCATTGTGATTCTCCTTGTATAAAGAAGGAATTGGGGTGAAATGGTCAGCAGTGTGTGCAAGGCCTGGTCTTATCTGGGTCTCACTGTTTGAGGACAGTTCACAAAGAACAAGGAAGACTCAAGTCACCAGTTCCTTTTTGCCTTATTTCCACACAGCTTTGTGCTAGTTGCTTAGAATTCTCTTTAGTTTCATTGTGATTCTCAGGGTGTACACAATTTGTGGGACAAATGGGGTTTCATGACCCATTGTGATAAGTAACTCACCCGCAGGACCCTGTTCTACTGTTCCATGTGGGACTTTACTGGCTAGATGGTCATCTTGAAGGGAGGACGTGGGTACTGAGTGCTTACAAGGCTAAAGAAGAGTGTGCCGGAGTCCCATGCAGCTGGGTTGAGCATATGTGCCTCTTCTAGAGTGACTTTAAGTTTGCTTTTGCCAGGTGCCACTAGGATGTTACCAGCTTTCTCCACTTATATTGCTTTCCTGACTGAAGCACTCTCAGATCACACAAGCAGTATCATCAACACCCAAATCAATGGAGGGTAGAACTCTGGTTACGAAGTTTTAGAATAATTTTTTTTTTTTTTTTTTTTTTTTTCCTATTTAGAGCCCTGGCCAAGAAAGATAAGCTTTCTTGACACAACTTCCTGTGCCTGTTATTTTTAGTCCTCCCTTATTTGAGGATAGGGCAGATCTTGTTTCAGCTGTATATGGGATTTCAGTTGGAATTCCCCATTTCACTCAGGCCTATGGCATCATCTTCTTCCCCAGATGGGCATGAAAATCCAAGGCCCTGCCCCCATAAGGGCACCCATAGCCTTAGGATGGCCCTGCCTGGCTACTTAATTTTTTTTCCCTCCTGAGTATTCTGTTCCTTTCTTGTAAGCTCAGCTATACATTAAAAAGAAGCTTTGTGATATATTATCCAGTATTTATACAGTTGTATTGGGAGGTTTTATTTGTTGCTGTGTTGTAAGAAACAGAAGTCTATTTTAACCATTTTTTGTCATTTTTTAGTTGTGCCTTTTATAAACAGGATATAGATGAACTTACTGAAATTCAATCTTAGATTTCTGCACTTTAATTGCTTGTTTAATCCCATTTGTATTTATTGATATTTCTTATATATGTGGACTTCTACCAATATATTTTATGTATTATATTTATCATATGTTGCTTTTGCTTATTTTTTTCTCTTTTTCTGCTTTCTATTGAATTTTCTCTATTCTTCCTTCATTTTTATTGGTTTAAAAGCTATGAAATATATTTCTCTTCTTTTAATGGTTACCTTAACATTTAAAACTACATATTTAATTTATATTTCTTAAAGTTGAAAATTCATTTTTTTCTGTCTTTCTTCTGAATAACACACAAAAACCTTAAAATGATTTAATTTAGCTCTGAGCTTTCCTTTATATTTTCTATGTGATTATTGTTTAATATTTTAATTCCACCAAGTCCTTAAGTATCCATATTCTCTTTTTTTTTTTTAAGTTAACACTTACTTAGATTTACTAACATGATTTCTAATTTTTTAGAAAGTTGCTTTTGCATTCCACTTCTCATTTCTGGGTTCATTTTCTTTCTTGCTGAAGTTGTCTCTTAGTAGTTTACTCTTTCTTTCCACCTTCCTCCCTCCCTCCCTTCCTCCCTCCCTTCCTCCCTTCCTTCCTCCCTCCCTCCCTTCCTTCCTCCCTCCCTCCCTCCCTTCCTTCCTTCCCTCTTTTCTTTTCTTTCTCCTCCCTCTTTCCTTTTCCTTCCCTTCCCTTCTTCTTTTTCTTCCCCACCTCTCTTTCTTCTCTCTCTCTCTTTCTCTTTCTTTTTTGAGACAGAATCTCACCCTCTTGCCCAGGCTGGAGTGCAGTGGCATGATCATGGCTCACTCCAGACCCTGGGCTCAGATGTTTCTCCCACCTCAGCCTGCTGACTACAGGCACATGCCACCATGCCTGGCTAATTTTTTGTATTATTATTATTTTTTGTAGAGATGGGGTTGCACCATGCTGCCCAGGCTGGTCTCAAACTCCTGGGCTCAAGTGATCCCCTACCTCAACCTCTCAGAGTGCTGGGATTGTAGGTGTGAGCCACTGTGTCTGGCCAGTAGTTCTTTTAATGAGAATAATGAGTAGTAAACTCTAGATTTTCATGTCTATGAAGGTCTCAATTTCATCCCTTTTTCTTGAATTAATGGTTAAGTTGACTGTAGAATTAAAGAATAGTAGCGGTTTTCCCCCTGCACATCTGGGAAATGATAGATTGAAAAATATTAATGATTATCTTTTTAAAAATTATCATTTCAATAGGTTTTGGGGAAACAGGTGGTGGTTGGTTACATGGATAAATTCGTTAGTGGTGTTTTCTGAGATTTTGGTGCACCCATCATCTAAACAGTGTACCCTGTACCCCATGTGTAGTCTTTTATCCCTCACTCCCCTGCACCCCTTCCCCCTTGAGTCTCCAGAGTCCATTATATCATTCCTATGCCTTTGCATCCTCATAGCTTAGCTCCCATATATGAATGAGAACATTCAGTGTTTGAGTTTCTATTCCTGAGTTACTTCACTAAGAATAATGGTCACCAACTCCATCCACGTTGCTGTGAATGCTGTTATTTTATTCCTTTTTATGACTGAGTAGTAGTCCATGGTGCGTGTGTGCGCGTGTGTGTGTATGTGTGTATGTATGTATGTATAACATTTTCTTTATCCACTCATTGATGAGCATTTAGGCTTTTTCCATATTTTTACAATTGTGAATTTTGCTGCTATAAACGTGTGTGTGTGAGTGTCTTTTTCGTATAATGACTTCTTTTCCTCTGGGTAGATACCCAGTGGTGGGATTGCTTCATCAAATGATAGTTCTATCTTTAGTTCTTTAAGGAATCTCCATACTGTTTTCTATAGTGGTTGCAGTAGTTTACATTCCTACTAGCAGTGTAAAAGTGTTCCCTTTTCAACACATCCATGCCAACATCTATTATTTTTTGATTTTTAAATGATGGCCATTCTTGCAGGAGTAAGGTGGTATTGCATTGTGGTTTTGATTTGCATTTCCCCGATAATTAGGGATGTTGAGCATTTTTTCATGTTTGTTGGCCATTTGTATATCTTGTTTTGAAAATTGTCTATTCATGTCTTTTGCCCACTTTTGATGGAATTTGTTTTTTTCTTCCTGATATTTTGAGTTCCTTATAGATTCTGGATGTTAGTCCTCTGTCAGATGCATAGTTTGTGAATTTATTCTCCCACTCTGTGGGTTGTCTGTTTACTCTGCTGATTATTTCTTTTATTGTGCAGAAGCTTTTTAGTTTAATTATGTCCCATATATTTATCTTTGTTTTTGTTGCATGTACTTTTGGATTCTTGGTCATGAACTCTTTGCCTCAGCTAATATCCAGAAGTTTTTCTGATGTAATCTTCTAGAATTTTTATGGTTTCAGATCTTAGATTTAAGTCTTTGATCCATCTTGAGTTGATTTTTGTATAAGGTGAGAGATAACCATTATGTTTTGGCATGTATTGTTGACGAGAACTCTATGTGACTTTATTTGTCATTATTTTGTTAGTAATCTGTCTTTGTTCTCTCTAAGTTTTTTGGGGGGGAACATTTTATTTTCAAAGCCTCACAGGATTTTTTTCCCTTTTTTAAAAAAAAGGCTTTATTGAGAGTTAATTCACATACCACTAAATTAATCTATGTAAAATGTAAAATTTAGTGAGTTTTAGTGAATTTCTGTAGTTGCACAACTTTCACCAAAATCTAGTTTTAGAATACTTTTGTCATTTACAAAAGTTTCCACTTGCCCATTTCAATTAATCCTCTTGCCCACTGGTTGCCCCAGGCAATCACTAGTCTTCTTTCTCTCTATATACCTTTACCTTTTCTAAAACTTCATATAACTGCAATAATATATTTATTTCTGAGGTTTATTCATGGCGTTTATTGTGTTTGGGTTTTGACTAGTATGAATGATGCTGCTGTGAACATTTGCATGCATGTCTTCTTGTGAACATACATTTTCATTTCTCCTGGGCAGATAGCTGGGTATAGAATGAAGAGTTGTATAGTAGGTATATATTCAACTTTTTAAGATGTGCTAAATTGTTTTCCAAGGTGCTGTACATTTTATATTCCTACAAACAACATACAAAGAAGTTTCTAGTTTCTCTACCTTGCCCACACTTTGTTTTTATTTTATTTTGTTTT
Source organism: Macaca mulatta (assembly GCF_049350105.2). Taxonomy (NCBI): domain Eukaryota; kingdom Metazoa; phylum Chordata; class Mammalia; order Primates; family Cercopithecidae; genus Macaca; species Macaca mulatta. The sequence continues at coordinate 101,014,144 of NC_133417.1, read as the reverse complement.
GACACTGTAGCCATTCTAGTAGATGTGTTGTATCTTATTATGGCTTTAAGTTGATTTCCCTAATGGCTAATATTGGGTATCATTTTTTGTGCTTGTTTGGCATTCATGTATCTTCTTTGATGAAGTGCCTATTTAAATATTTGGCCCATTTTTTATTGGGTAGTTTGCTGCTGGTCATTTCATTGGAAGAGTTCTTTATACATTTCCTTTACAAGCCCATTTCAGGTATCTTTTGCAAATATTTTCTCCCAGTTTGTGCCTTAGCTTTTCACACTATTGGTACATAAAAATTTTATATATTTATGGGATACATGTAATATTTCAATATATGTATACATATATTGAAAATGAGGGTAATTGGCATATCTTTCCCCTCAAATATTTATTATTTCTTTGTGCAGATAACTGTTTGATATACTTATTTTCTTTATTTTGAATATATATCCAGCAATAGGATTTCTGGATCATATAGCGTTCTGTAATTACTTTTGCAACAACCTAATAATTCTATGTTTAGTTTTTAAAGGAACTTCCATACTGTTTTCTCTATTGGCTGTATTAATTTACATTACCACCAACAATGTGTGTGAATTCTCTTTCTCTACATCCTTGCCCGCGTCTGTTATTTTTTGTCTTTTCGATAATAGCCATTTTAACTGGGGTAAGAAAATATCTCATTGTGTTTTTGCTTTGCATTTCCCTGATGATTAGAGATGTTGAGCAGGTTTTCACATATCTGTTGGCCATTTGTACGTCTTCTTTGGAGAAATATCTATTCAGATCATTTGCCCATTTTTAATCAAATCATTATTATTATTATTATTTGTTGAGTTGAGTTCCTTGTATATTCTGGTTATTAATCCCTTATCCCTTGTCTATGCATAGTTGGCAAATATTTTCTCCCATTCTGTGGGTTGTCTTTTCATTCTGTTGATTGTTTCTTTTGCTATGCAAACATTTTTAGCTTGGTATAATCTTGTTTTTTTCTTTTGTTGCTTATGCTTTTGAGGTCTTACCCCAAAAAACCTTTGCCCAGACCAATCTCCTGAAGCATTTTAACAATGTTTTCTTCTAGTACTTTCATAGTTTCAGGTCTTAGATTTAAGTCTTTAATCCATTTTCATTTTATTTTTGTAGATGGTGAGAGATAGGGGTCTAGTTTTATTTTTCTGCATATGGATACTCAGTTTCCCCAGCACCATTTATTGAAGAGGCTGTCCTTTCCTCAATGTATGTTCTTGGCACCTTTGTCAAAAATGAGTTAAATATAAATGCATGGATTTATTTATGCTTTCTCTATTCTTTTCCATAGGTCTAAGTGTCTGTTTTTATGTCAGCATTATGCTGTGTTGGTTACTATAGCTTTGTACTGTATTTTGAAGTTTGGTAGTGTGACTCTTCCATTTTTGGTCTTGTTGTTGTTGTTAAGGATTACAGCTATTTGGGGTCTTTTGTGGTTCCATATAAATTTTAGAATTTTTTTTCTGTGTCTGTGAAGAGTGTTATTGGTATTTTGATAGGGAGTGTATTGAATGTATAGATTGCTTTGGGCAGTATGGCCATTTTAACAATAATAATGTTTTCAATCCCTGATTGCTTTGCATTTTTTTTTTTTTTTTTTTTTTTTTGAGATGGAGTCTCACTCTGTTGCCCAGGCTGGAGTGCAGTGGCTGGATCTCAGCTCACTGCAAGCTCCGCCTCCCGGGTTTATGCCATTCTCCTGCTTCAGCCTCCCGAGTAGCTGGGACTACAGGTGCCTGCCACCTCGCCCGGCTAGTGTTTTTTGGTATTTTTTAGTAGAGACGGGGTTTCACCGTGTTAGCCAGGATGGTCTTGATCTCCTGGCCTTGTGATCCGCCCGTCTCGGCCTCCCAAAGTGCTGGGATTACAGACTTGAGCCACCGCGCCCAGCCTGCTTTGCATTTTTTAATGGATTTTCTTCAATTTGTTTTTTTCAGTGTCTCATATTTTTCATTGTGGGTATCTTTCACTTTTTGATTAAATTTCTTCTTAGGTAATTAGTTTCTTAGCTGTTATAAATTGGATTGCTTTCTTTTTCTGAATGTTTGCTGTTGGTATATTGAAATGCTCCTGAGTTTTGTATGTTGATTATGTATCTTGCAACTTTGCTGAATTCATTTATTCTAATAATTTTTGGGTGGAGTCCTTTTTTTTCTTTCTAAATACAAGATCATGTCATTTGCAAACAAGAACAATTTGACTTCTACCTTTCCAGTTAGGATGTCCTTTCTTGATCTTGTGTAATTGCTGTGGCTAAGACTTCTGGTACAATGTTGAATAAAAGTAGTGAAAGTGGCAACCTTGTCTTGTTCCAGATCTTAGAGAAAACTGTTTTAATTTATCCCCATTTAGTGTGATGAAAGCTGCGGATTTGTCATATATGGTCTTTATTGTTTTGTGGTATGTTCCTTCTGTACCAAGGTTGTTGAGAGTTTTTTCATGAGGGCATGTTGAATTTTATCAAATGCCTTTTCCACATCTATTAAGATGATTGTATGGTTTCTCTTTCTTTGGTTGATGTGGTGTATCACATATATTGATTTATGAATGTTGAACCATCCTTGCATTTCTAGAATAAATCCCCCTTGATTTTGGTATATTATCTTTTTGATGTATTATTGGATTTGGTTTTAGTATTTTGGTGAGGATTTTTGTGTCTCTGTTCATTAGGAATATTGACCTGTAGTTTTCTCCTTTTGTTGTATCCTTATCTGGTTTTGGTATCAAGGTAATGCTTGCCTTGTAGAATGAGTTAGGAAAAATTCCTTTTGCTTCAAGTTTTTGGAATAGTTTGAGAAGAATTGGTGTTAGTACTTTAAAATTTTCATAGAATTCAGCAGTAAAGTTAACCAGTGTTGGGCTTTTCTTTTTGGGGAGACTTTTTATTACTTGATTCAATCTCATTACTCATTATTTGTCTGTGCAGATTTTCTATTTCTTCCCTGGTTCAATATTGGTAGGTTATATGTGTCTAGGAATGTGTCTATTTTTTCTAGGTTTTTGAATTTATTGTGTAGTTGTCAATCATAATAGTCTCTAATGATTTTTTCTTAGTCTGGTTAGTGGTTTGTCAATTTTATTCAGCTTCTTAAAAAACTAAATTTTAAAAACTTTTTTTGTCTCTTTTTTTTTTGATGCAGAATCTCACTCTGTTGGGTACAGTGATGTAACCTAGGCTCACTTCAACCTCCACCTCCCAGGTTCAAGTGCTTCTCATGCCTCAACCTCCTAAGTAGCTGAGATTACAGGCACACACCACCACCCCCAACTAATTTTTTCTATTTTTAGTAGAAACAGGGTTTTGCCATGTTGGCCAGGCTGGTCTCTAACTCCTGGCCTCAAGTGATCCAGCTACCTTGGCTTCCCAAAGTGCTGGGATTACAGGCATGAACCACTGCACCTAGATTTTGGTCTCTTTGATTTAGTTCAACTCTGGTCTTTATTATTTCTTCTACTAATTTTGGATTTGATTTGCTCTTGCTTTTCTATTTCCTTAAGATATGTTTTTATGTTGTTTATTTGAAATCTGTTTTTTACAGGTTTCTTACTGTAAACTTCCCTTTTAGCATTGCTTTTGCTGTATTCCATAGGTTTTGGTATACTATGTTTTCATTTTTATTTGTTTCAAGAAATTTTTTATTTCCATCTTAATTTTTTCATTGATCCAGTGGTTCTTCATGAGCTTAGTATTTAATGTCCCTGTATTTGTACTGTTTCTAAAGTTCTTCTTGCTATTGGTTTCTAGTTTTACTTCATTGTGTCTGATTTGATTTTGTTACATTTACTGAGACTTGTTTTGTGCCTAACATGTGGTCTAACCTGGAGTATGTTCCATGCACTGATCAGAAGAATGCATATTTTGTAGCTATTGAAAGGAACATTTGGTAAATGTCTATTAGGTCCATTTGGTCTATAGTGCAGTTTAGGTTCAGTGTTTCTTTGTTGATTTACTATTTAGATGATCTGTCCAATGCTGAAAGTGGGGAATTAAAGTTCCTTTCTATTATTGTGTTGGGGTCTATGTCTCTCCTTAACTTTAATAATATTTTCTTTATATATCTGAATGCTCCAGTATTGAGTGAGTATATATTTATAATTAGATCTACTTGGTGAATTGATCCCTTTTCATTATATAATGACCTCCTTTATCTCTTTTTGTGTTTTTTTGACTTAAAGTCTATTTTGTCTGATAGAAGTATAGTTACTACTTCATCTGTAAAGACACACATAGACTAAAAGTGAAGATATACCATGCAAATTCCAAACCTGTTTTTGGTTCCCATTTGCATGGAATATCTTCACTTTTAGTCTATATGTGTGCCTTTAGAGGTGAAATGAATTTCTTGTCAGCAGCATATAGTTGGGTTTTGTTTTTTTAATCAACTCAGCTGGTCTGTGTCTTTTAATTAGGGAAATTTAAACTGTTTATATATATTAAAGGTTGTTATTAATAGGTGAGGGCTTACTCCTGTCATTTTAATGATTGTTTTCTGGTTGTTTTATATGGCCTTTGTTCTCGTCTTACTGCTTACCTTTGTGATTTGGTGTTCTTCTTTAATAATAATGCTCCATTCCTTTTTCTCATTTGTGTATCTGCTCTTCTAGTGAATTTTATGCTTTAGTGTGTTTTTGTGATGATAGATGTCATGCTTTTGCTTCCAGATACAGGTCTCTCTTAACCATATCCTATAGGACCTGTTTAGTGGTGATGAATTTGCTCAGTTTTTATTTGTTAGGGAAAGTCCTTATTTCTCCTTACTTCTGAAGGATAGCTTTGCTAAGTATAGTATTCTTGGTTGACATTTTTTTTTTCTTTTAGCACTTTGAAAATATAGTCTCATTCTATCTTGGTCTTTAAGGTTTCTGCTGATAAATATGCTGTTTTTCTGTTGACAATTCCCTTATGTGTCACTTGACAAGAAAATTTTACAACAAGTTTTCTTGTGCTGTTTTTGGAATTCTTTGTCTTTGACTTTTGACAGATTAACTATATACGTTGTGCCTCAGAGAGGAACTTTTTGGATTGAATCTATTTGAGGATCTTTCTGAGTTTTGTATTTCTAGATGTTTACATCTCTTCTAAGACTTTGGAAGTTTTCAGTTATTATTTCATTAAATTAATTTTCTATGCGTTGCCCCATCTTTTCTTCTTCTGAAACTCGCCAAATTTCAATATTTGTTTGCTTGATGGTGTCCCATATGCCCCTCAGGCTTCCTTCATTCTTTTTGATTCGTTTTTTTTTTTGTCTCAATGGGTTATTTCAGAATACCTGTCTTCAAGTTAAAAAATTCTTTCTTCTACTTGATCTAGTCCATTTTCGAAACTCCTGATTTTATTTTTATTTTGTCTGTTGAATTCTTCAGTTTCAGGATTTCTGTTTGATTCTTTTTTTATGACATCTATCTCTTCATTAAATTTCTAATTCAGATTATGAATTTTTCTGATTTGTTTGTATTGTTTATATGTGTTCTCTTGTATCTTGCTGAGTTTTCTTGAGATCATTATTTTGAATTTCTTTTCAGGCGCTTTTTAGATTTCATTTTGTTTGGGGCCTGTTGGTAGAGAATTATTGTGTTCTTTTGAAGGTGTTGTGTTTCCTTGATTTTTTCCATGTTTCTGTTGTCCTTATGTTGATGTCTGTGCATCTGCTATAACTGTCACTTCTTCCAATTTTATGAAGTAGCTTCCATAGGAAAATACCTTTTCTTGTGAATGTATCAATATGTTAACTGGGTAGGGTGCTTTGGCTTTGGTTCTGGGTGGACACCATAGTGTAATGTTCATGTGATTACTTTGATTGTATTTGATATCAATGGTGTCTGCAAATTAGTTAGTGGCTAGGCTGTGGGTGTTTGTGGAGGCTGTGATGAGGCTTTGCTAAGGACAGGGACACCAGGTGGGCTAGTCCTTAGGTCCCTAGGTGGTGCATGGCAGCACTGGCAGGGGATGTGGTATGACTCATGGAGGGTAGTATCTGGGTCCCAGGAGGGGTGTGTGGGTGCTGGCAATGGTGGCAGTGGGCCAGGTGGACTGGTCCTTGGTTTCCTGGGTGGCATGCATGGACACTGGCAGTGTTGAGCCCTGGGAAGGCAGTCCTTAGGTCTCTAGGCAGAGCATGTGGGCACTAGTAGGCAAGGAGATCTGCTCTTTGGGACCCAGACAGGTTGTTCAGATGCCTGCAATAGTGAAGGCAGGTTGGTCCTTGAGTGCTAGAGTGGATCACACCCAGAGTATTGGCCAGCTTGAAAGGTCCAGGGTGGGGCAGGTGGGCACTGGCAGTGTCAGCAGTGGGGTGGGCAGGCTGGTCCCTGGACCCTGAGGTGGGACACACAGTGGCCCTGCTGATGAGGGGGCAGGGTCATTGTTGGTGGCAGTGGCCCCAGGTAGACTGCTTTTAGGCTCTGGGGAGTACACACTTTGGTTCCCAGTACCCTGGGGGAAGCCTCCTTGATGTGCTGGACTGCCTCTTCCTTGGGTAGTAGGACACTGCATGAACTTGGGTGCTGGTGCTATGGCTGCCCACTGGGTTCAGCCGATGCCATGCTATTATAGCCCTCTGGGTGGATGTAGGGGGATGTCAGTGGGGCCTTAAGAATGTGGAGGCCAGGCACGATGGCTCATGCCTGTAATCCCAGAACTTTGAGAGGCCAAGGCAGGCAGATCACCTGAGGTCAGGAGTTCGAGACCAGCCTGGCTAACATGGTAAAACCCTGTCCCTACTAAAAATACAAAAAAATTAGCTGGGCATGGTGGTGGGTGCCTGTAGTCCCAGCTGCTTGGGAGGCTGAGGCAGGAGAATTGCTTGAACTTGGGAGGTGGAGGTTTCAGTGAGCTGAGATCACGCCATTGCACTCCAGCCTGGGCAACAAGAGTGAAACTCTGTCTGGAAAAAAAAAAAAAAAGAATGTAGAGATGTAGGTACTATTGTGCCCTGGGCAGGGTGTAATCCTGTGGTGTTGGCTGTGCTCTCAAAATGGTGCAGTGCTATAGCAGATTGGGTTTCAGAAATGGGATTTAGCCCGAGTTCCCTCTCTGGAACAATGCAGTTGTGGGTGCTCCATGCAGCACCCTATACTAGGCTCAGGGATCCTGAGAGCCAACAGGCTTTTCTGTGTCTAGGACTGCAGGTTTCTTTGGTGGAAATGTGGACAGCTGGGAAATATCTCACTTACATTTTTCCTGCAATGGAGCATTCCTCCTGGCTGTGGGCTGAACTGGCCTACTGCCTTACTTTCCTCTCTACATTGCCATCTTGAGCTTTCCATGTCTCAGAGGGTCCCTATTTTTTCTCTGCTGGATTCCAGTGTTCTCCCCTAGATGCTCTACTTGATGTGTGCTTATGTACTTGCTGTTTTGGTTCTTCTTTATAGAGAAGACAGGCACTGGGTGCCTCTCTTCAGCTACTTCACACAATCATCCTTAAGAGCAGTTTGGCAGTAAACATGACAGTCTTCTGTCATCCTCTCTTCTCCTTTGTTCATTCAGTTTTCTTCCTCCAACAAATCCAAAGTGCCTTAAAGGTGGTGGAAAGACCCATCAGACTTAATACAGTAGAAAGTGATGCAACAGTGGTTGCAGGTTTTGAAAAGAAAAAGTTTTTCATTTTGTTAAGATATAATTTATCAATTTTCCTTTTGTTGTTCATACTTTTGGAGTTATATAAGAGTCTTTTCCTAATACAAATTCTCAAAGATTTCCTCCTATATTTTCTTCTGGAAGCCTTATAGGTTTTTTTGAGACGGAGTCTTGCTTTGTCACCCAGGCTGGAGTGCAGTGGCGTGATCTTGGCTCACTGCAACCTCCGCCTCCCAGGTTCAAGCATTTTCCTACCTCAGCCTCTTAAGTACCTGGGATTAAGGGTGTGCACTCCCACAACCAGCTAATTTTTGTATTTTTAGTAGAGATGGGATTTTCCCATGTTGGTCAGGCTGGTCTCAAACTCCTGACCTTGGGTGATCCACTTGCCTTGGCCTCCCAAAGTGCTGGGATTACAGGCATGAGCCACTGTGCCTGGCTTAAGTTTTTAAAAATAATTTTAACTCTTGCATTTACATGCATGATACATTTCAACTTCATTTTTGTCTATGGTGTGAGGTATGGTTTGAGGTTCAATGTTTTTGGCATATAAATGTTCAAATGTTTCAACCCCTAATCCCTTGAATTACCTTGGCATACTTGTGGAAAATAATTTGACCATATATGAGGGGCTATTTTTGTTCCATTGATCTATATGTTTATTTTTACACCAGTACCATACTTGTCTTGATTACTTTAGCTTCATAGTAAGTTTTGAAATTAGATAGTTTAAGCCCTCAAAATTTATTCTTCTTTTTCAAAATTGTTTTGAGTGTTTTAGGTCTTTTGCATTTCTATGTACAATTAGGCATCAGCTTGTCAGAGTTTGTAAAGGAAAAATGCTTACGGGTATTTAGAAAGCATTGCATTGAGTCTATGAATCAATTTTTGGAGAATTGCCATTTCAATAATACTGAGTTGCCTAGTCCATGAACATGTTATTTCTCTCCACTTATTTAGATCTTCAGTTGCTCTCAGCGCTTTTTACATATTTATGTGTAGAAATCTTACCCTTCTTTTTAAAACTGTAATCCCACTAAAAAATTTTATTGTGAATGAAATTATTGAATTTTATTTTCTGGTTAGTCTTTGCCAGTATATAGAAAAATCAATTGATGTTTGCTTGTTGACCTTACATTTTGAGACCTTACTAAACTTATTTTAGAGCTTTTAAAAGTTCCTTAGAATTTCCTATACATACGATCATGCCGTATGCAAGTAAAACAATTTTACATCTTCATTTCCAACTTGGATGCTTTTCTTTTTATATTCTTTTTGCACTTATTAGGTCCTCTGATATATTATTGAAAATAATTGGTGAGAGTGGAATTCTTAGTCTAAGGGAGAAAGCATTCAGATTTTCACATTAATGTGAAATGTTAGTTGTAGGTTTTTAAGACACTTTGTGGAGAAAAGGAACACTTGTACACTGTTGATGGGAATGTAAATTAGTACAGCCATTATGGAAAACTGTACAAATATTTGTCAAAAAACTAATAATAGAATTACCATATGATTTAGCAATCTCATTTTTGGGTAGTTACCCAGAAGATTTGAAATTAGTATGTTCAAGAGATATCTGCATGCCCATGTTCACTTCAACACTGTTTATAATAGCTGAGTTATGTAATCAACCTGACTGTCCATCTGCAGATGAATGAATCTGCAGATGTTTGTAGTTAGAATATCAACCGTTTTCTCTCCATATACTAAATACTTTGAGGATTTCTACTACTTTCATACTTGCATTCTCTCACTTAACAAACATTTATTGAGCACTAGCTATGTATTGAATTAAACTGAGACATTACCCAAAGCCTTGATTCTTTTATCTTGTCCATATAATTGAAAAGAATATGTACAATTCACAAAACACTGGATTCCTGGATTTGCAAAAGATAAATAAGTTAGAAGATCTCTTCTGGGTACCCACTTTGGTAGGGTATCTCAGATATACTCAATAAACCTCTAGTCTTCCCTCACTGGGCAGTTAGTGGGAAGGTGTGTTTAGTTATACAGCATCAGTGACCTGTATCTATCTTAGATGAAGTTGAGATCCAGAGAATGATACGGTCAATTATAAAGAGGTAGAGCTATCCCAGAACAACTTATTTTTCTGAAAATGTGAACTATGCCTTTCTGCCCAGTGTAGCCCCAGAGCATGTCACAAAATGTGGCTCATCTTTGGCATATATTTTGAATTGAATTATAGTTAGAAACAGTATTGTGTTATATGAACACATACCCAATAATAAATACATAGGCACATAAGAGCTTCCATGTCACTGATTGCTAACTTGTATGTCTATAGAAATCTGAGAAATGGCCTTTTGAAGAATGTGTCTGTGTCTTCTGCAAAACTGTGTTTGAAGTACTTTTCATCAATGCTCTTTTTAAAACTCATATTTATAAATAACCATACATATTTTAGGAATAATGCAAGAGTGTTCCTTTATAAGTTCAAAGAAGAGAGAGCTCGATTCTTGAGTAATGAGGAAGAATAAGTAAAGGCCAGCGAGAAGGGTGTGATTTCTGAATAGGTCTTGCAAATAACTTCCAATATAATTATCTCTCTATGAATAAAGTATTTGGAGAGGAATATAGCACCAAACAAATATGTATACTATTTGTAAAATGTTCAACAATTCATTTTTCCTTATGATTTAATAGAAAATAGTCCTGGTGTTCTTATATCCATTGTTTTATGTTCTAACTATCCCTTATCTACTTTTGAATAGTATGTTTATCGTTTTCTTAGGCAACAAGGTGCTGACTTAGACTCAGCTGTCCCTGATGGAAGTACAATTCCAAAACCGACCACTTCTGCTATAGAGAAAGACATCTTGGTAACAGGCCATTTCTTTTGTCAGTATAATTGAAAATGAAAGAAACACTTGAAGATAATTTTATACTTTTGAGAACACTCTGTGCTCCTCCTTTGTGAAACTCTGTGGACATAGGAATAAATACAGAGTCCTATAAAAAGGCTCTGTGGGATTTATAGAATAAATCATTCTCTTCCTTGCTACCTAAGACCACAGTTTAAAAAAATTTCAAATCTATCTGCTCTCCATATTAAAGCCAGCCTCAGTCATGTATAGCTTCATGTGCCTTAATTTTTTTCTGAGAAATTATCCTATAATAATTATATAATGTATATTTTACAAGGCATATTAACTTACTTTAGAAATAGTAATTATTCAAGTATTTTAAATACATAATAATTTTAAAAAATGTAAATATCAAAGACTTAACACTGCTAATTAAAAGATATTTTGACATTTAAATTTTTTCTAATAAGTGATATGTAAAAATTTGTGAACATATATTGAAGTTAAATGTTCGTTATTATAGAAATAATGACTTGTTTTAAAATGAATATTTTATGAACATATCCAATAGCAGCTATAAAATTATAGTATGGAATATTAGTAGGCCAGTTGGAAACGTCCTAAATCCTATTGTATAATATTTCTGGAGTGAATATATAGAGATATTGATTTGCTTAGAGCTTTTAAGATCTCTTCTGATAATAATAAAAGGACAAAAACTAACAACACATTTAAAAAATTTACAAAACACTAATTCAGCATGGACTCTGTTAAGTACATCATATATTTGGTAATATAACTTGGTGTTTTACAGTATAGTTATAAACTGAGATAAGAGTTTTAGTTGTCATGAAAATACATATTTGTAACATTTAGGAGATATCAAATAATGCCTGTGTGAATTGTACCAAATACTTTTTTATCCTTTATAAATACTTTGTTCTCCTAAAACTTGAATTTTGCTCAGTAGTTTTATTTTTGATAAACATACTTCTTTTGTTATACATTTACATTTTTCTTATCTTTTTTTTGTAGAGATATTACTATTATATTCACCATGGAATTGATACAGACCATGTAGCCCCGATGGAAGATTCTTGGCTAGAACATGTACTGGGTTTAGTTCCACAACATCTGAAAGTCTTCACTGACAGCATAGCTACATTATCTGATGAAATGAGAGAGGATTATCTTCTTAGTGTAAAGAAATCCATAGGTAAATTGGTATTATGCTTTGATTTTTAATTTGAATGTGTCTCGTTAAAGATAATTTTTGTATGTTTTGTATTAAAAATTAATACGTATACTTGAAACTATTCACAGTATTATAATTATGCCATTTCTTACATTGCTATTATATTACTTAAGATCCTAGGCAAATTCATTAATGAGGTATTACAAAAAAAATTCTATTTCTATTTGTAGGGATATATCCCCACCACAAAGGATAGCACTGAAGAAAATTATAAAGTATTAATTTCAAGCCCTCAAGATATTTTGGGAGCATCTAATTTATGCAAGGCATTAGGCATTTAGGAGGTAGCCTCTCCCTTTAAGATGGTCTCTTCATTCCAGGATCTTTTGGTGTAGACATGAGACAAGACATACATATTTAAATAATTACTTAAAAGTGTAAGCATTAACAATGAACATTAATATTACTGATGTCATAAATTAGAATGTGATTAATACTAAGTTGTTGCAGTAGACCAAAGGCTGACAAACTATAGCTCACAGGCAAATCTGGCCACTGCCTGTTTTCATAAATAAAGTTTTATTGGAACATAGCCACACTAATTCATTTGCATGTTGTCTATGAATCTGGCTGCTTTTGAGCTACAGGAGCAAAATTGAGCAGTTGTGACAGAGGCCTTGTAGCCCACAAAGTTGAAAATAGTTACAGTCTAACCCTTTACATAAATAATTTGTTGACCCATGGTACAGACAAATAGATCCTAAGGCTGACTGATTATCGGAACCATTTTAAAAATACTGACTTCTGGCCCCAACTGAATTAAAATCCCTGGAGGCAGAGCCTTGGAATCTGTACTTCTTAAAAAGCGTCTCCAGTTGGTTGTGATAGTAAACATAGTATGACAGATACTGTGTTCAAAGTTGGAGAAATAATAATGCTTTGGAGTAATGTGGGGGACCCTTCTTGGTGGAGGACATTCATTGTATTTGTGACTTCTATGGAGTATCCTGGTAATATAAAAAGAAAGAGCCTAATCCCTGCCCTCAGAGTTCATAGTGTAATGAGGGAGATAGACAAATAACTAAATAATACAGCAAAGTAGTAAGTCCAAAGAGGAGAGAAACAGAAGATAAGGAGGTAACAGAAGGTAAGGGAAGAAACAGAAGGTAAGGGAGAAGAGGTCATCTCTGACTTGTGAGGAAGGACTCTGCAGGAACCTAAACTAAGTCTTGAAGGATGAGCAACAGTCTAGCAGGGAACATGCTTGGCCTAGGAAATGGTGTGAATGATAGCAGATGTGCATGAGAGCCTCTTCGGGGCTTGTCAGTTCTGAAGCTAAAGCATAGGCTGCATTTGGGGAAGGGCACAGAATCTGAAGGGCCTTATGTGCCTTTTTAGAGCACCTAAAGGTAAAGGAGAGTCTCTGAAGGAGTGTGGGGAAGGGGGTAATACATATGATTTGCATATTAGAGCATCTTGAAAGACAGGCAGAAGAATTCGAATTAAATGTGAATTAAAAACCGTAGAAGACAGAAGCGAGGTAGCTGACTTTACTGATTTTATAACAAGACTGTTTTATGCTCTTCTGCAGCTTAAAAGAGAAACAAAGCAATACTGTTGTTCCTTGGTATCCATAGGAGATTGGTTCCAGGACCCTCCCCTCCCCAGCAGATACCAAAATCTGCAGATGCTCAAGTCCCTGTTATAAAATGGCATAGTATTTGCATATAACCTATGTACATCCTCCCATATGCTTTAAATCATCTCCAGAGTTCTTATACCACCTCATACAATGTACATGCTATGTAAGTCATTGTTGCACGGTATATTTTTGTGTCATTTTTTATTGTTGTCTGTTATTTTTTCTGAATATTTTTGATTCATGGTTGGTTGAATCCATGGGTGCAGAACCTGCAGATACAGAGGGCCAACTGTACGTACCTTTTCTCAGTGAATAGAACTACTACTACTACTACCCTGTATTGTTGTCCTTCAATTCAACAAGAATATTTCTGATGGAATAGCTATAAGGGAAAATGTAACATTAGGAGCAAGTATTCCTTTCAAATGAAAGAGGAGGGACACATTCTGTTAAGAAAGGGAACATATATCCTCAAAGACACAGACATGATACATTTTCTTGTAAGATTTTAAAATTTTTCTTCTGTTCATAGATGCTCATTATTAAGCAACTTTAATATAATTTAAACAGTTAATTTTAATAGAACTAGCATTGCAAATGCTTGGAAATATACTACAGTTAATATAAGGTTATCTATCAGAATTTTAAAATTTTCTTTTAGTTGATTTCGTTTTAAAAGATCCTCGAGAGAAAGAAGATGATAAGAAGACAGATGAACTTCCAGCCCATCGTGCTGAGTAAGTGATCAGATTCCTCTAAGATGTTGATTATGTGACCATTTCTGTATATGTTTATATATTTATACACCGATTGTATTTTCTTGAATGTATGTTTATAATTTATATATAAATAAATGTGTGTGTATGTATATATTTCATATACAGGCATGCCTCATCTTATTGCACTTTGCTTTATTGCACTTCACAGCTACTGTGTTTTTTGCAAATAGGAGGTTTGTGAGGTTTTTTTGGAGCTGAAGGTCTTTGTCAGGCAAGTCTATTGGCATCATTTTTCTAACAGCCTGTGCTCACTTTGTGTCTCTCTGTCAGTTTTGGTAATTCTTACAATATTTTAAGCTTTTTCCATTATTATTATATCTGTTATGGTGATCTGTGATCGATAATCTTTGATGTTACTGTTATAATTGTCTTGGAAAGCCACAAACTGCACCCATGTAAGATGGCAAATGATGTCAGTAAATGTCGTGTGTGTTCTGACTCCTCCACCAACCAGTCACTCCCCCATTTCTCTTCCTCTCCTAAGGCCTCCCTAATTCCCTGAGACAGAACAATATTGAAATTAGGCCAAGTAACCCACGATGGCCTCTGAGTCGCACATCTGTCACTTTAAATCAAAAGCTAGAAATGATTAAGCTTAGTGAGGAAGACATGTTGAAAGCCAAAATAGGCCAAAGCTATGCCTCTTGTACCAGGTAGCCAGGTTGTGAATGCAAAGGAAATTAAAAGTGCTACTCCAGTGAACACATGACCGACAAGAAAGTGAAACAGCCTTATTGCTGATATGGAGGAAATGGTCTGGAAGAAGATCAAACCAGCCATGACATTTCCTTAAGCCAGAACCTAATCCAGAGCAACGCCCTAACTCTCTTCAGTTCTGTGAAGGCTGAGAAAGGTAAGGAAGCTGCAGAAGAAATGTTTGAAGGTAACAGAGGTTGCTTCATGAGGTTTAAGAAAAGAAGCTATCTCCATAATGGAGCAAGGGTTGAAAAATTAACTGTTGGGTTCTGCGTTAGGCTGTTCTTGTGTTGCTATAAAGAGGTATCTGAGACTGGGTGATTTATAAAGAAAAGAGGTTTAATTGGCTCACAGTTGTTCGGGTTTTACAGGAAGTATGGTGCTGGCACCTGCTTGACATCTGGGGAGGCCTTGGGAAGCTTACAATCATGGCAGAAGGCAAAGTGGGATCACATGGTGAGAGCAAGATCAACAAAGAGTGAGAGGGAAGATGCCACACACTTTTAAACACCCAGATCTCGTGAGAACTAACTATTGCGAGGACAGTGCCAAGAGGATGATGCTAAACCATTCATGTGAAACCTGTCCCCATGACCCAGTTACCTCCCAACAGGCCCCACCTCCAACATTGGTGATTACATTTCAACATGAGATTTGGAGGGTATATACAAACTACAGCAGGGACTGTGCTGGTACCTGGGTGTTGGGATCAATTGTTCCCCAAACCTCAGCATCACACAGTATGCCCGTGTAACAAACCTGCACTTATACCCCCTGAATCTAAAATAAAAGTTGAAATTATAGAAAAAATTTTGAAAGGCTATATCTACTATAGTGATTTCTCTGAGGGATCTTGGCAAAGAGAATTGAAAACTTTCTGGAAGAGATTCACTGTTGTAGATGCCGTAAAGAACATTTGTGATTCATACAAGGTGGTAAAAATATCAACATGAGCAGAAGTTTGGAGGAAGTTCAACCCTTATGGATGACTTTGAGTGGCTCAAGACTTCAGTGGAGGAAGTCTGCAGATGTGTTGGAAGACAGAGAACAAGAATGAGAAGTGGAGCCTGAAGATGTGACTGAATTGCTACCATCTCACGATAAAACTTGAACAGATGAGGAGTTGCTTCTTATGGATGAATAAAAAAAGTGGTTTCTTAAGATGGATTCTACTCCTGGTGAAGATGCTGTGAACACTGAAATGACAACAAAGGATTTAGAATGTTATGTAAGCTTACTTGATAAGGCAGCATCAGAGTTTGAGAGGATTGATTCCAGTTTTGAAAGAAGTTCTAGTTGGGTGCAATGCTTTCGAATATCATTGAATGCTACAGAGAAATCTTTCATGAAGAGAAGAGTCAATTGATTATGTGGCAGATGTCATTGCTGTCTTATTTTTTAAAAATTGTCACAGCTTGGTTAGTTAGAAGCCATTAAGACCCTCCACCAGCAAAAAGATTATGACTCGCAAAAGACAGATGATTGTTAGTATTTTGTGGCAATAAAGTATTTTAAAATTAAAGTGTATACTTTTTTTTTTTTTTTTTTTTTGAGACATGGTCTCACTCTGTTGCCCAGGCTGGAGTGCAGTGGTGTGATCTTGGCTCACTGCAACCTCTGCCTCTGGGGTTCAAGCGATTCTACTGCCTCAGTCTTCTGAGTAGCTGGTATTACAGGTGTGCACCACCACGCCCAGCTAACTTTTGTATTTTTAGAAGAGACTGGGTTTAACCATGTTGGCCAGGCTTATCTCGAACTCCTGACCTCAAGTGATTCACCTGCCTCAGCCTCCCACAGTGCTGGGATTACAGGTGTGAGCCACCACTCCTGGCTTATTTTTTCATTTGTAATTTTCTTGAGATAAAGTTTCTCTGTTTCCCAGGTTGGAGTGCAGTGGCATGATCACAGTTCAGTGCAGCCTTAACCTCCCAGGCCCAAGTGATCCTCCCACATCAGTTTCCCAAGTAGTTGGGATCATAAGCGCATATCACTATGCCCAGCTAATTTAATTTTTTTTTTTTTTTTTTTAAGAGACGCAATCTCCCTATGTTGCTCAGGCTGGTCTTGAACTCCTGGGCTCAAGAAATCCTCCCACCTTGGCCTCCCAAAGTGCTGGGATTACAGGTGTGAGCCACTGTGCCTGGCCCTACATTTTGTTTTAAAGATACAATGCCATTGCCTGCTTAATAGACTACAATATAGCATAAACATAAGTTTTATATGTACTGGAAAACCAAAAATTTGTGTGATGTACTTAATTGCAATATTTGCCTTATGGGGGTGGTCTTGAACCAAACCTGCAATATCTCCATTGTAAGCCTCTATACAACTACTTGTTCTTATGCTCTTTGTTTATTTATGTATTTAAGCCTAATGTTACATTTGTGAGTTGATGGATCAATAGGTAGATGACTAGACATAGACAGATGGAAACTAAGATGGTTAAAACGTGAGTACTTGGTGGAAAGAATATGATATAGGTTTTTTTAATCCACATAGCAACTAGCATAGACTTCAGATATGGTAGGGGCATAAAAGTTTGATTTTTGGGAACATTGGGAACATTGCAGAATATATATATTTATAGAACATATTTCAATTTGTTATATGGATGGAAATATAGAACACATAATGGGAATATCTCCTTGCTGTATATTTTCTCTAATAATAATTAACATTTAGGAATAAATCTCTTAAATAGTTTGAAGGATTGAACTTATATGATTAAATAACTACTTCAGTTTTATTTTCTTTTATATCATTTAAAAATGCCTGTAAGTGCAGTGGCTCACACCTGTAATTCCAGCACTTTAGGAGGCTGAGAAGAGCAGATCACTTGAGGTCAGGAGTTTGAGACCAGTTCTGGCCAACGTGGTGAAACCCCGTCTCTACTGAAAATACAGAAGTTAGCCGGGCATGGTGGCGCGTGCTTGTAATCCCAGCTACTCAGGAGGCTGAGGCAAGAGAATTGCTTGAACCCAGGAAGTGGAGGTTGCGGTGAGCTGAGATTGTGCCACTGCACTCCAGCCTGGGTGACAGAGTGAGATTCCATCTCAAAAAATAATAAATAAAATTAAAAAAATTTTAAAAGCCCCAAATTATTTCCCATTCCACACATACACACACAAAAAGTTATGTACCCATTTTTCCATATCCTCTATGGAGAAAACTTTTCTCCTGGGAAAGACAAAAATCATCCTTTATAATTGCAAAGGCAATATAGTCACTCACACATGAAAAATTGAATTAAACTTACTACATACACATAAAATATAAATGTTTAAATATGTTCTGAAAGATGAAGATGGCACAATTCAATATATAAAAGATGATTATTAAAGTCTTAAGAGTTACAGAATACAGTTGATCTTTAACACGGGGGTAAGGGCCACTGAGCCCCTATACCACATGTAAGTTTTGACTTCCCCAAAGCTTAACTATTAATACCCTACTGTTCACTGGAAGCCTTACTGATAACATAAACAGCCAATTGACACATATTTTATGTGTTATATGTATTATATACTTAATTCTTACAATAAAATAAGCTAGAGAAAAGAAAATTTTATTAAGAAAATCATAAGAAAGAGAAAATGTATTTACTATTCATAAAGTAGAAGTGGATCATCTTAAAGGTCTTCGTCCTTGTAATCTTTCCATGGTGGTAGTGATAGAGGAGGAGGAGGAGGAGGGGAAGAAGGAGGGAAAGAAGGGGAGGGGGAGCAGCAGGAGGGAAAGGGAGAGGGAGATTGGTCTTGCTGTAGGGGGAGCGGGTGGTAGAAGTGGAAGAAAATCCACATGTAAGTGAATGTGCACAGTTCAAACCTGTGTTATTCAAGGGTTAACTGTAAATGTGTCTTCAAATAAGAACATTAGTGTTTGTGATTTGTAAATGATGTTTACATATTAACAGGGGGTAAAGTTCAAGGGGATTTCTATAGGAAGGTTGGACTATATCCTTAAAATGTTTTAAAAATAAAAATAAAGGAGGAATTTTAAAAATAAATAAAGGGAAAATTTTAATGTATGTCCTGAAATTAGTAAAGAATATTTGAAGATGTTTATGAGAGATAGCTGGCTGCTGTTTTCATTTGTTCATTGTAAATTATTTGTGGATTCAATAAGATCAAGTATTTGGGGATAAAAATTAGTTACCTTTTGTATTAAAGATTTAAATCTAATTTCAGAATCATTAATTTTTATAATCAAATTGCACTAAACCATAAAACATATGATCTTTATATATTTTAAAACATAATTGCTTGTTTTGTTATTATGAGGGATACAGCACATATTTTATTAAAATTAAACCATTATTACCCAAAATGTACAGTTACTATAAAAATACTTTCTTTTGACTTTGAAATAATGTAACTGAATATTTTCTTCATTTTCAGAATGGAAATTCTGCCAAAACCTTGGAGGAAATCTTTTTTAGCTGCAAGCAGTTATATTAAGGATCACTTAAATGCAATGAACCCCACAATGCTGGCTGTACTAGATTTGTGGCACAGCAATTTTAAGTGAGTATATGTAGCCTTACAGAGGTTTTTAAAATATAGAGGGAAGTTGTTTTACTATGTCTTAATTATTTCTTTTACTATTTTAACTGCAAAGTAAAACATTACCATTTTAACGTAAGTATTCAAACATGGTTTTAAATAAACAACATAGTATATAGAGCAAAAAGTGAACATTGCTTTTCTAAAATGTTAAAATTTTTAATGTTTTGAATACATAGTAGATGTATATATTTATAGGGTACACGAGATATTTTGGGAGAGGCATGCAATGAGGAATAATCACACTATGGAAAGTTTGGTGTCCGTCCCCTCAAGCATTTTTCCTTTGTGTTACAAACAATCCAGTTATACTCATTTAGTTATTTTTAAATGTACAATTAAAATATTATTGACTATAGTCCTCCTGTTGTGCTATCAAATACTAGGTCTCATTCATTCTAACTATATATTTTCTTGTACCCATTAACCCAATTCTGCTGTTAATGGACTCCGATGCATTCTTTGCCATGTCAATTGTGTTTTTCAACTCCAGAATTTCTCCTTTATTTGTTTTAATTATTTCGATCTCTTTGTTAAATTTATCTTATAGAATTCTGAATTCCTTTTCTGTGTTATCTTGAATTACTTTGAATTCCAAGGACATTCATTTTGCTTCAGTTTCTGATACTATGAATAATGCATCAGGAAATAACGTTGTACATGTGTTACTATTCACTGGTCCCTCTGTTTACATGGGATAGAGTCACAAAAGTGGGTATCTAGATCATAGCATATTTATGTTTTTATTTTAGTATATTTTGCCGGATTTTTTCCCAGAAATGTTTGATACTTTACATTTTTACCAACAGTAAATGAGAACTTCTTTCCCTAAAATTCTAACTGTGTATTACACTATTTGTCAATCAATATAAAATGCTATATCATCATTACTTCCATTTTCCTTTGCTAGACTACTAGGGAATTTGAACATCTTTTTATGTATTTGTTAGTTATTTGAATTTTTGAATTCTCTACTTATATATTTGTCAATGTTTTGTTGGTTCTTCCTCTTTTCTTATCAATTTGATAACCTCTTAGAATAATAGAGGTTTTACTTCTGTGTCTAGTACCTGAAACAAATCAAACAACTGCTAAAACTCAGGTTTATAATTTGTCCGTTGACTGAGTTTATAGTTTCCTTTGACACTTAATTTTTTTCCTGTCATCTTTGAATCTCTTTCTGTACAAGTACAGTGGGTGACTCTGTGGTATGTGCTTATATTTGGTGAGAGGAATCCCAACTCTATTTTTTATACTCTTCTTGTCTATTTTTTAAACATTTACTTTTCCTTATTAGGTTTTAGCCTATTTTATTTAATTCAAAAGAAAGATGGAAAGACAGAAAAATTGTCGATGTTCTGATTGGAATATATTAAGTTTTTATATTAATTTTAGAAAATATACATGTGTCATTAAATTAAGAAGCACTTTGAGGCTGGGTGTTGTGGCCCACGCCTGTACTCCTAGCACATTGGGAAGACGAGGCGGGTGGATCACAAGGTCAGGAGTTCAAGACCAGCCTGCCCAAGATGGTGAAACCTCGTCTCTACTAGATATACAAAAATTAGCTAGGTGTGGTGGCAGGTGCCTGTAATCCCAGCTACTCGGGAGGCTGAGGCAGGAGAATTGCTTGAACCAGAAGGCAGAGGTCGCAGTGAGCCGAGATCGCTGAGATCACGCCACTGCACTCCAGCTTGGGTGACACAGTGAGACTCCAACTCAAAAAAAAAAAAAAAAAAAAAAAGCACTTTTGCTCATATCCTACGTATCTTTCAATATTCAATCTTGTGTATATATGTCAGTAAGAGTTTGTACTTTTTATGTAGATTTTCGGTTTACAGAATTCCCTCTCATTTCTTCTTTATAGCAGAATTTCTTTATAAATTTTGAGTGATTCCCTTTTGGGAGGAAAACTTGGGCATGAAGTTTCACTCCAGTGCCTTTCTAGGAAGCTCTGCGTCCTCCATGTGGGTCAATTATTTGAGTTTATTTTTCCCTCCCCTCTTCATTTTCAGTTGCACACTGTGGAACTCTCTGAACTTACAGACTTGGCTTACTTTGCTGAATGAACCCAGGTCTGCAGAATGTAATGGGATTATACAGGGTTTCTAACACGTATTCTGACCTTCTACATACTTCAGGGGCCTCTGGTGACTTCAGAGAATGGGCTAGGATCCTTAAAACTGGCTTTAGCTTTCAGAATACATACTTCTAGGAAATACATTCTTCCATCTTTCCATTGTACAGTATGGATTTCTTTGTCTGCTTAATTTGACTTATACTAAGTAGGTAGAGTCTACTTCATTGCCCCATGTTTTTTTCATTTCTTTTCTTTTGAATACTGGAGCTCAAATACCTCTTCCAGCTGACAACGCCCATGATCTAATTTTGCTTGCAGTCATGAGGTCATGTGTATCACTTTCACAAATTATGTTTCCATACATTAGTACATTTCATTTTCAAAACACCACCACAAGTTGTTGTTTTCTTTTATATTCATTTTCACAACACACTGAGCTGGACACTGAAGGATGCGACTCCATGACCTACTATTGTCCATAAAATGCTAGACTTAGTCTGTTAGATGATTTCAGGAGGCAAGAGATAAGAAAATGAAAAGGGGGAAGAAAAAGTAACAAAGCTGAAATTTAAAAAACAATAAAAAGTGTATGTGTCCAAAATTAGGCTCCAGGTTGTGGTGACAGAGATGTTAGCAGCAACTGAAGCAAACTTCAAGGCATCCATGATAAAGACAAATGGGAAAGAAGCCTTGCAGTCTGTGGGTGAAAAGAAAGCTCCACAAGCTCCTATGTTGCCCTCGAAAGCCTAGGTTGTTTTTATTCTGTGTGTGAGTATTAAGAGTGGGGGAACAGTCAACAAGGGCTGCCTCTCAGAGTAGTAGGCAGCATTGAATATGAAGCGCATGCTTCCCGTGGCAGTCATTTACCCTGAATCTCAGCAGACCTTGAAAATATATGACATCTCTATGTGTGGCAGTGGGTCGGGGAATGTTAATGCAAAAACTTGTCTGAGTGACTCTAAAACGCATGAGTTTGGAAACTTGATAAGATGCTCTCTAGAAAAGATGTTGAAATTCATGTTACTGGTATTTACACTTACAGAACCCCCTTAATGTCATAGATAGGCTTTGAAATGCAGTCATACCCTACACAACAAGTATTTTTGGTTGTAAAATAGTGCATATATGAAGATCACAAGAGAATGTAGAAATTACAGTGTAATATAAATCATCATAGTTGAATGTGTCTAAGAAAGTTAAAGTGTCTAAGAAAGTTAAGCTCATTTTAAAAGATGAAATGGCTTTTAAAAATTTATTATTTGACAGACGAATCTAGGTAGGAAAAAAATTACTAGATCAGAACAGTATGATCGATTTACCATACAGCACACAGGATACAAATGAAATAATTTTTAAACATGTTAAAAAGATGCTTAACCTAACTCATAATACAAGAAATGTAAAGAGATTGAAATTGAAACTATACTGAGAAACCATTTTCCCCACAAATTACAAAATTTGATAGCCCATTTTGTTAGTATGGCTTGAAGAAATGGGCTCCCTTTTGAGGGAATCCCAGCCATACCTATCAAAATTACAAATTGCAGGTAACACTTGAATCCAGCAATTTCACTTTTGGATAAGTATTGTACAGATGTACCCGAGAATGCAAGAAGTTATATAGTTATAATGCTATTTATGGTATTTGTTTATAAGAGACTGGAAACAAGCCAGCATCCATTGATAGTCTAGTTAAATAAGTTATACTATACACAATGGAGTATTATGTAGTTATAAAATATGAGTGAGAAAAATCTCGATGTGTTAATATGAAAAAGTCTCCAGGAGAAGATAATTAAGTGAAAAAAGCAAGTGCAGGACACTGCCTATAGTGTGCTACTTTGAAAGTTACAAAAAAGGAGGACTGGCAAAAGCAAAACATGTTCCTAAGAAAGGGAAAATTTTATGGGACAACCAAGAAATGTAGATAGTTCAAGTGAGATTTCTGTGGGAAACTTGGTCTTGGTAAGAAGAGAGAAGATTAGTTTTGAGAACCAGAGAACAAAGGTAGAGACTGACTTGATGCTGAGTCCAGAGTATTGGGCCAGGACTGTTGAAATTCCTCCTGCCTGAAAATCAGTGACAGAGCCACGGGTCAGGGTGGGTTTCAGCTTGGGGTGAGCATTAAGTGACAGTTGTGAGGGTAGGAGGGATATGTGACCGACAGATGGGTCTACAGAAATTCACTTCTGATTGGATATGGGAAGATTTATAGGAAGAGTTCAGAGACAATCCTGAGTTTCATGGTCTGGGTGATTTGAAGCTATTTGGTTCTACTAATATAAAATTGAAATCAAGAAGTTATTTTGGTGATTAGAAGACTCATCATCATGAAACTTTTAAAGAGACTTGCATTTCCTTCTGCTAACCAAATTGAAGCTAACACATAGTGAGTAGTATCTTTTTTCCTGATCCTTTCTATTGTCTTAAACCAATGATTTAAACTATTGTTCCACTGCTGGGTTATTGTAGGGACCATCCTGAGAAAGCAAGAACAGTGTCTGGTAGTATTTTTCCTGTTTTCTTAACAGTTCATCCTGTTGACCAAATGGGCAATGTTATTTGGAGAGATTTCATGGGGAAATTATTGTACTGTGTAAAAATCTCAAAACATCAAAGATGGTACTCTGTGCCTCGAATTCTGTTTCAAATCGAATACGAAGAAACTAAGGAAAATTGGTGTGGTGGCTCAAAGGCAAGGTGAATTCCAGAGCTTGTGCCCTTGCAACTACTACTTATTCAGTGCTATCTCACACCACAGGCATCTGCATCCTGATTACAGCTGCAATTTTAAAATGTAAAATAATGTTGAAAGCATTAACTAGGAAGCTAAAGAGATCAGATTATGTTTACTATGTACTATTATGCTATATTTTAGACATATTTTATTTAAAACATTACATTGCTCAATTATGCAGAATAACACATTGGTTCTCTAGCAATGGTTATACCTACTTTGTGCCTAATTGTTATCAATGTCATGTATGGAGTATATTATAACTCAGATGAATTTTTGCTTGTGGAAGAAATGTAAGGAAATAGATTTGAAATGTGTTTTGTTTACTAACCAGTATTTTACATTGGTCGTTAAGGAAACATTAAATGTGATTTTTTTTAAGAACACAATGACACTAATGCTAATATTATCTTTCATTTTTGTTAACCTGACAGAGAAAATACTTAGATGAGTAAACCATGTGTATAACAAAGATCTATAACATTGTAGTCAAAAGAGGGTTTGTATTGAAAGTTGTTGACTCCCGTAATCCCTGTATTCTTTAAAAAATCAGACAGGCTCGAAAGGTTCTTGATTAGATGTGAGACTCCTTCACCCCATGGCTGCCTGAAATGAGGGCCACTTTCTTTTCAGAGAGGCTGCAATTTTTTTTCAGAGCAGTGGATCCTAGAAGCATTGAGCCCTCCCTCTTTTCCTGTTTAAATTATTACAGTTTAAAAGCAAAAGCAGTTTGAACTATTCTTCATATCCCAGTTATTGCAACTTTCTTCTACTTCACAGTGAAGTTACATATTTTGTTGTGTTCCTATTGAATTTAATTATATGAATTATTTTTAAAATTAGAATATCTCATGTTCTTTAACATTTAATTATATGGAACACAATTTTTTAATGATTAAACCTAGGAATATGATATTTTTAAGAAGGGACCAATTAATAAAATATTAAATACCAAAAAAGTCATTGTTAAATTACTGTTTATTTTATCTCTTGCAGAAAATTACGTTTAGTTGATATCAAAGAATTTCATAATCGCCAGGATGCATTAGAGCTGTCAAGTTTTCAGAACATTATCATGAGACACATGGAATCTGCCAAAGAGACTCTACTTAAAATGTAAAGGTTTGAAATTTCATGTAGGAAAGCATAAGTTTAAAAATATGATGGTGGACTACTGCATTTTAACTGCTTTTAGAAGATCCAATTTTAATATGTTTTAAATCATTTCTACATGATTTAAATATAATATGTTTAATTATCTTAGTCTGTAATATTTGTCCAGATGTTCTACACGGCATAGATTGTGCAGAAACTAAAATGTTCATGACAAATGGTTACTTTTTTCTAAATGTCTGGTTTGTACCTATCCTTTGAGAGGGGTGCTGAATACCATGAGAGAATGGTTACCTACTCATTATTCACCAGATATTTATTTGTCATCTACTGTTAATACATGCTAGGCTCGGTACCTCCTTTCATTTTGTTTTTGGATGAGGAAAGCAGAAGAGTTTAAATAATGATTAGGTGGGGAATGTATATCATTTAAATGAATTTAAAAATGTCACTGGAAGGCAGACCTATCAAATGATAATTGAATATCTCCATGGATTGGATTTTCAGAATGGAATAGCCACATATGATAATTCATAATCTGGCAACCAGATGGTATGCTTTGAAACAACTTAGGAAAATTCTTTCTCTCATGGGTCATTAAGTTATTGTAAACAGGACATTAGAATTAGGTCAAATTTAAGATAGCAGAGAACATAAAACTGCTAGCATAGCTTCATGATTTTTAGAAGTTACTTAGAAAGATATCTTCATAATTTGAGATAAAATATTTCCATTATCTTGCTTTCTTCTCCAATGTGTTAGAATAAAATTCTTTGTCTGATATTACCTGAAAAAAACTCTAGCCCTCTATTTTATATTAGTATTTAGTTACTGTAAAAACAGAGTTAAGAGGTGATAAAATGAAAACCCATAATTAATTACAGAGAAGAAAGTGACCTCTTAAGTACAGGATACAAATAAATTATCTGGATCTGTAACTTCTGGGTTCTACCCTAGGAATACATTACCACTGTAAATTTTAGTTCAGTGGGTGTCAAATTACAGAGTAGAGTACAAACCTTTGTTGAATTATTTTTTGCTGAGAAATGCAGATTGATTAGCTGTATCTCTTGATGCTTCCTGATTGATTCTCAGGGAAGAACTCTCTGACTATACTTTAAGTAGTGAGCCAGAAAGTGTTTATCATGACCAAAAGGCAGAGCATCAGCTCACAGAGGAGAAACAATTAGCAAATGATTAATTATAACTTCTACCCCAAACCCAAATGCCTTTTCGTCATCCTCATCTTCCACTTTTACTCACAGTGTGTGGTTTATCACCCAGACTTCTGGAAACCCGCTTTTCTGTGCTGCTGTGTTTTTCTAGTTCTTCTTCCATTTATCTTTTTCTGCCTTTACTTATTATTATTCCCTACAAGTAGGGTTCCCCAGATCTTTGTTGTTATCTCTCTTCTTTATATTCTCTTAACAATTTCATGATTTCATCTGCCTCAAGATTTTGTATTCTGAGCTTTAGGCCTGTCTTACCAATTTTTAAAATTGATACATAATAATTGCACATATGTATAGGGTACATATATTAATGGAATATTTTGATGCATTCATACAATGCATAATGATTCAATTAGGGTAATTAGCATATCCATCACCTCAAACATTTATCATTTCTTTGTGTTGGGAGCATTCCAAATCTTCTCTTCTAGCTATTTTAGAATATACTATAAATTCTTTTTAACTATAGTCACATTACATTGCTATCAAACACCAGAACTTATTCCTTCTATCAACTGTATTTTTGTGCCTATTAACCAATCTCTCTTTATCCTCCATCCCATCCCTGCCCTTCCTAGCTTCTCTTAACCACCATTCTACTTACAACCTCCATGACATCAATTTTTTTTAGCTCCCACATATGAATAAGAGCATGTGATATTTATCTTTATGTACCTGACTTATTTCAATTAACACGATGTCCTACAGGCTCATCCATGTTGCTGCAAATGACAGGATTATATTAATTTTTATGACTGAATAATATTCCATTGTATATATAAACTACATTTTATATACTATATTTTATATACATTTTGTATTTTATTTACATTTTATATACTATACACAAACACACATACACACGCTATATTTTCTTTATCTATTCACCCACTGATGGGCCCAGGTTGATTCTGTATTTTGGCTATTGCGAATAGTGCTGCAATAAACATGGGAGTGCAGCTATCTCTTTGATATATTGATTTCCTTTCTTTGGGGTATATACCCAGCAGTGGAATTGCTGAATTACATGGTAGTTGTAATTTTAGTTTTTTGAGAACCTCCATAGTGTTGTCTATAGTGGATGCACAAATTTGTGTTCCCAACAGTGTATGAAAGTTCCCCTTTTTGCCAGGGATGGTGGCTCACACCTACAATTGCAGCACTTCGGGAGACTGAGGTGGGTGGATCACTTGAGGTTGGGAGTTTGAAACCACCAATCAACATGGTGAAACCCTATCTCTACTAAAAATACAAAAATTAGCAGGGTGTGGTGGCGCACACCTGTAATCCCAGCTACTTGGGAGGCTGAGGTGGAAGAATCGCTTGAACCTGGGAGGCAGAGGTTGCAGTGAGCCAAGATCACACCACTGCACTCAAGCCTGGGTGACTAAGCGAGACTCTGGCTCAAGAAAAAAAGAAAGAGAGAAAGAGAGAGAGAAAGCAGAGAGGGAGGGATGGACGGAGGGAGGAAGGAAGGAAAGAGTTCTTTCTCTGCATCCTTGCCAGCATCTATTATTTTTTGTACTTTAATAGTAGCCATTTTAACTGGAGTGAGATGATATCTCGGTGTGCTTTTGATTTGCATTTCCTTGATGAATAGGAATGTTGGGCATTCTTCATATACCTGTTGGCTATTTGTACGTTTTATTTTGGGAAATGTTTATTTAGATCAATTTGCCCATTTTTAGTGAGATTATTTGGATTTTTGCTGTTGAGTTGTTTGAGTTCTCTATGTATTCTGGTTATTAATCCTTTGTACAATGAATAATTTGCAGACATTTTTTTCCCATTCTGTAGGTTGTCTCTTCACTCTGTCTAGATAGTTTCCTTTGCTATGCAAAGCTTTTTATCTTGATGTTATCCTGTTTGTTAATTTTTGCCTTTCTTGCCTGTGCTTTTAGGTATTCCTCAACACGTCTTTGCTCAGACCCAATGTAACAGTGAATATCTTTAGTTGAATGTCATGGATCTCAGCATGTCCCTAGCAATGCTTATTCTCCTTCCAAATCTGCTACTCTTCCTGTTGTGAACCATTATGAGGCCAAGTTGAAAACCTTGGGACTTTTTTGTTCTCTTTTGAAATTTCATGTAGGAAAGCATGAAATTTTAGCTCTGCTTCCAGGGATACCCAATGTATTGCTATTCCTTTTTATTGAGAAATAATTCATTTACCATAAAATTCACTACTTTAATGTGTACAGTTCAGTAGCTGATAATATACTTGCGAGGTTGTGCAACCATCACCCCTAATTCCAGAACATTTTCATTTTCACCATGCAATATAGTTTGGATGCTTGTCCCCTCCAAATCCCATATTGAAACGTAATCCCCAGTGTTGGAGGTGTGGCCTGGTGGGAGGTGTTTTGGTCATAGGGGCAGCTCACTCATGAATATCTTGGTTCTGTCCTCGTGATAGTAAGTGAGTTCTTGCTCTGAGTTCACACAAGATCTGGTTGTTTAAAATGTGTGGCACCTTCCTCCTTGCTCTCTTGCACTGGCTCTGGCCATGTGACATGACTGCTCCCCCTTCACCTTCCGCCGTAATTATAATGTTCCTGAGGACTTCACTGGAATCAGATGCTAGAACCATGCTGGTGCAGCCTGTAGAATCATGAGCCAGTTAAACCTCTTTTCTTTATAAATTACCCAGTCTCAGATATTTCTTTATAGCAACACAAGAATGACTTAATGCTCCCTAGAAAGAAACTCTGTACCTGTTAGCAGTCATTTCCCATTCTTCCACCCAAAGGTGCCTGGTAACTATACTAATATATTTTTTGTCCCTGTGAATTTCCCTACTCTGGACATTTCATCTCAGTATGAAATGGTCATTTTGCCTGGCTTCTTACAGGAAGCATAATGTTTTCAAAGTTCATATATGTATTCATATATGGTCATTTATGCCTGGCTTCTTACAGGAAGCATAACGTTTTCAAAGTTCATTCATATTATAGCATGTATCAGTATGTCATGTCTTCTCATGGCCAAATGATATTTCATTGTATAGATAAAAGACATTTTATTTATCTAGTCATCAGGTGATGGACATTTGGGTTGTTTCCACTTTTTGGCTGTTTTTGCTATGAACAACTTATTTTGTATAAATACATTTTTAAGTTCTCTTGACTGTATACCTAGGAGTGAAATTGCTAGGTTATATGGTAATTCTAACTTTTTGAGGAACACTTGCACTGTTTTCCAAAGTGACTATAAGATTTCACATTCCTAATAATTTATGAGGGTTCCAATTGCTACACATACTCTCCAACACTTGTTATTGTCTATCTCTCTGCTTGTAGCCACCCTCATGGTTATGAAGTTGTATCTCACTGTGATTTTGACTTGCATTTCCCTAATGACCAATAATGTTGAGTATCTGTTTATGGGCTTATTGTCTATTTGTCGTTTTTGGAAAATGTCTATTCAAACCCTTTGCTCATTTTGTACTGGGTTGTCTGATTTTTATTATTGACATGTAAAATATCTGATATTTTGTTGTTGAGGTTTAAGAGTTCTTTGTATATTCTGGATACTAGATTCTTATCAATTATATGATTTGCAAATATTTCTATTGATAGTGTCCTTTGAAGCACAAATATTTTTGATTTTGATGAATTCTGATTTATGTTTTTTCTTTGGTTGCTTGTGCCTTTTGGTATCTGTATTAATCTGTTCTCACACTGTTAATAAAGACATACCTGAGACTGGGTAATTTATAAAGGAAAGAGGTTAAATTGGCTCACAGTTCCACATGGCTGGGGAGGCCTCACAATCATGGTGGAAGGTGAACAAGGAGCAAAGCCCTGTCCTACATGGCGACAGGCAAGAGGGCATGTGTAGGGGAACTCCCATTTTTAAAACCATCAAATCTCACGAGACTTATTCACAACCACAAGAAGAGTATGGGAGAAACTGCCCCCATGATTCAGTTATCTCCACTGGCCTCAGCTTTGACACATGGAGATTATTACAATTCAAGGTGAGATTTGGGTGGAGACACAGCTAAACCATATCAGTATCATATCCAAAGCCACCAAGATTTACCTGTTTACCTGTGTGGTAAACAGAACTAATCGTTCTATAGTTTTAGCTCCTACAGTTAGGCCTTTTTGACCTTTACAAACCAAATTCATTTTAACTTACACGTGGTCTGAGATAGGAGCCCAAATTCATTATTTTGCATATGGATACCTGGTAGTCTGAGCACCATTTTGCAAGACTCTTCTCATTGAGTTGTCTTAGCACCTTTGCTGAAAATCATTTGAGCATATATGTGAGGATTTATTTCTGGGCTCTCTATTCTGTTTCATTGGCCTATTTGTCTTTATGCCAGTACCAAACCGTTTTGTAGTAAGTTTTGAGATAAGGAAGTGTGGGTCCTCCAATTTCGTTCTTATTTTTCTGAGTTGAAAAATTGTTGTTGTTCTGAGTCCTTTGTATTTTATATGCATTTTAGTATCAACTTGTCCATTTTTTAAAAAATGCCATTGGCATTTTAATAGGGAATGCATTAAATCTGTGCATTAATTTTGGGAGTATTGACATCTGAATAATGTTAAGTCTTTCAATTCATGAACACAGGATGTCTTTCCATTTATTTAGTTCTCTCGAAATACCAAATGTAAATACAAAAATGTATTTACATTTTTTGGTTTAATTTTTTTCTAAGTATTTTATTCTTCTTGATGCTATGTAAATGGAATGGTCGTCTCAATTTCATCTTCAGATTATTTATTGCTGGTGTGTAGAAATACAACTGAATTTTACATATAGATCTTGTATTCTACAACCTTACTAAACTTATTTATTAGCTTTAATGGTTTTTGTGTGTGGATTCTTTATGGCTTTCTATATATAAGATCATATCATCTGCAATTAGAGACAGTTTACTTCTTCCTTTCCTATCTGGTTATTTTTTTTTTCCTTTTCTTAGCTAATTCCCCTGGTTAGACCCTCCAGTGCAATGCTGAATAGAAGCAGCAAGAGCAGACATGTTTTTTTTTTATCATGCAGTATTAGATTTTATAAATGCTTTTTGAATCTATTGAGATAATCATGGGATTTTCCCTTTCATTCTATTAATATGGTATATTACATTGGTTTTCATGTATTGAACCAACCTCGAATTCCTGAGGTAGATTCTACCTGCTCATGGAATGGAGATAATCCTGTTGTTGTTGTTTTTTTTTTCTGGAGACAGGGCCTTGCTCTGTCACCCAGGCAGGAGTGCAGTGGTGCGATCCTGGCTCACTGCAGCCTCTGCTTCCCGGGTTCAAGTGTTTTTCATGCTTTAGCCTCCTGAGTAGCTGGGACTACAGGCATGTGCCCAGCTAATTTTATTCATTTTTGTAGAGACAAGGTCTCACTGTGTTGCCCAGGCTGGTCTCAAACTCCTGGACTCAAGCAATCCTCCTGACTCAGCCTCCCAAAGTGTTGGGATTATAGGCATGAGCCATCACATGTGATCATATAATCCTTTTTATGTGCTTCTGGACTTGGATTTCTAGTATTTTGTTGAGGATTTTTATGTTTTTATTCATAAGAGATATTGGTCTGTAGTTTTTGTGTACATGTGTGTTATGTCTTTGTAGTTGGTATTATAGTAATACTCACCTTATAGAATGAGTAAGAAGGTGTTCTTTTCTCTTTTCCTTTTTGGTTTGTGAATTCTTTACAAACCAAACATTTGGTTTGGTGTTAATTTTTTAAATGCTTGTTAGAACTACCAGTGAAGCCATCTAGTCCTGGCCTTTTTTTCCTGCAAAGTTTGTAAATTATTAATATTAATTTGATCTCTTTTACTTGCTACAGGTTTATTGATATTTTCTATTTCTTTTTAAGCCAGATTTAGTAGTGTTTGTCTTTGTAGAATTTGTCCATTTTTTTCTAGGTTATCAAATTTGTTGGGAAACAATTGTGTATTATATTCCCTTTTAATTCTTTGTATTTCTGTAATGTAAGTATTAATGTCTCCTCTTTTATTCCTGATTTTAACAATTTGAGTCTTTGCTCTTTTTTCTTGATTAGCTTAGCTATAAGTTCATGAGTTTTGTTGATCTTTTTAAACAACCAACTTTAGGTTTGTTGATTTTTCTCTATTTTTCTATTCAGTATTTTTTTGTTTGGACTCACCTCTTTATTTCCTCCCTTTTCCTTCTTCTTGTTTTGAGTTTAGTTTTCTCTTCTTTTTATATTTTCTTTTTTTTTTTTTTTTTCTGAGATGGAGTCTTGCCCTGTCACCCAGGCTGGAGTGCAGTGGCGGGATCTCTGCTCACTGCAAGCTCTGCCTCCAGGGTTCACGCCATTTTCCCATCTCAGCCTCCTGAGTAGCTGGGACTACAGATGCCTGCCACCATGCCCAACTAATTTTGTTTTTGTATTTTTAGTAGAGATGGGGTTTCAGTGTGTTAGCCAGGATGGTCTTGATCTCCTGACCTTGTGATCCGCCTGCCTTGGCCTCCCAAAGTGCTGGGATTACAGGTGTGAGCCACCGCGCCCAGCCCTTTATTTATTTATTTATTTATTTATTTATTTATTTTTTATTTTGGCACAAGGCCTCATGCTGTTTCCCGGGCAGGAGTGCTGTGGCATGAACATGGCTCACTGCATCCTTGACCTTCTGGGCCCAAACCATCCTTCCACCTCAGCCTCCTGTGTAGCTGGGAACACAGGCGCATGTCACCATGCCTAGCTAAATATTTGTGTGTGTGTGTGTGTGTGTGTGTGTGTGTGTGTGTGTGTGTGTGTAGAGACAGGACAGACCCTTATCATGTTGTCCAGGCTGTTCTTGAACTCCTGGACTCAAGAGATCCTCCCACCTTAGCCTCCCAAAGTGCTGGGATTACAGGCATGAGCCACCATGCCCAGCCTTCCCTTGTTTTTGATGTAGGTGTTTACAGCTAAAAATTTCCCTCTAATCACTGATTTTGCTGCATTCCCTGAGTTATGGTATGGAATTCCATTCATCTTGTTTTCTAATTTCCCTTATGATTTCTTCTTTGAGTCATTGACTATTTAGAAATGTGCTGTTTACTTTAGACATATTTGTGAATTTCTAAGTGTCCTTCTGTTATTGATTAATGATTTTGTACCTTTTACATTTGTGGAGACTTATTTTATGACCATCAACTATTTTTTATCTACTCTCAGAAGCAACTTGCATGTGCATCCCTTCCTCTTAATCCCCAGGACTACTACCCTTGGCTGGCCCTCTTAACCTTCCATATAGCCTATTGCAAAATCTGAATAACTGCCATATTACTTTGTCTCTGGTATCTTTCTTTTTCAAGCCTGGCCTGTAAACCATTGCCGGATGAGTCTTAAAATATTCCCCAGTTCAGTGCCTCCCTTTTGTTGAGAAAGGAACTCCGTATTTCTTAATATGCCTTTAAAGGTTTTCTGCAATATCGATCTAACTTGTCTTTTCCATCCTCAGTTCTGAAAAGACTTTCACCTTGGATCATGCCTGTAGAAATAATCATGTTAAATAAAACAGAATATAACTTCTATGACTAGTCTGTAACCACACCTTACCACTGTTAAAAATCTGTGGACTAAGTCTGAAGGCTCTTTGTTCTCCCTTTTTACCAATTACTGATTTTTAAAGTAATTAGTTACTCCTTATTTGTTTTCATTTGTGAGATGGGAGTGCTATGAAAACTTGAAACTCTGGGTCTCAGCATTGTCATCTTTGTTTGCCTAATTATAAAGATTGAATTAGAGGTTAAGAGATTAAAATGGAATGAGGACTTCTTGCACACTATCAGCAGACTGTTGTGGTTTACACTATTTACAATGTTTGATGCAGGTCATTACTGGAGAAGACTCTCTTCTATCCTTTAATAACCAGCCTAAATGACCCTTCTTTCATGAAATTTTTACTGTTATCACATCAAAAGCAATCTCTTCCTTATGAATGCCTCCAGCACTTTGTTCTCTTCTAAGTCCTTTTTAAAAATAATATTTATTTATGTATGTGCCTCTTTTCCTTCACTGATATAAGCACTTTGAGAATTAAGAAATCTTTTGTACCCCAAATGTTTCATACATAATAGGGAGTCATATAAAAATTTTTGAGAGAATGAACAATTGAATACTTTTTAAAATACGTCATATTTGTCCTCTTTCCAGTTCTGCAGACCTAAACTTATTTCATCTCTTGCCTGAACTGGATCTTCCCTCATATATTTCTTCCTGTTTTGTATTCTATTGTCTATTTGAGACACTGAAATGATCTGATAACCCTACCATCTCCATTTATTTTTCTTTATAATTCTTCCACTTTGAATCTTTCAGGGCCTTCCTCATTCTCTTTTCTGTCTTTTTATTTTTTTGCTGAAATTGCCATCTTCACTATGAAACCCCTCTTCATTATTTAAATGGAAAATTATATCTCTATCCTTTTATTTTAGATCTTTTTTTCTGTTATGACACATTGCCATGATACCATGTTTTTTTTTTTTTTTCTTTCCTTTTTGAGATGGAGTTTCACTCTTGTCACCAGGCTGGAGTGCAGCGGCACCATCTCGGCTCACTGCAACCTCTGCCTCCCAGGTTCAAGCAATTCTCCTTCCTCAGCCTCCCAAGTAGCTGGGATTACAGGCACCCACCACCACACCCAGCCAATTTTTGTGTTTTTAGTAGAGACGGGGTTTCACCATGTTGGCCAGGCTGGTCTTGAACTCCTGACCTCAGGTGATCCACCCACCTTGGCCTCCCAAAGTGGTGAGACTACAGATGTGAGCCACCATGCCCGGCTGATACCATATTTTTTATATCTTCTACAACGCTATTCCTAGTGTGTAGTAAACACTCAACACATACTTGTTAAAAGGATGAATAAATATATTTCAAATTTAGATTTTCTCTCTTGGAACATTCAGGAAACTCCTGAAATTATATTGACTATTTAAAAAATTCATTATCTCTTATGAAAAAAGATAACATTTTAAAATTCTGTAGTGTTGGAGAGTGGTTTTATAAGTTGAAAACTTTGCTTGTTATCATCATTATGTACCTATATATGAAATTACACTGTTATCCTTTTATTAGAAGGACACATACACATTTGAAACTTTGTTTTACATCAGACGCTCTTTCAGTGTATCACATTAAGGGGAATGAGAAAATAAATACCTGATTTTGTTGATTTGTAAATTGTTTTCAAGTAACCGTAAACAGATAGAATAGCATGAAACAACCAAGAGTATTGAACATGGTAAAAGCCCTCCCTTGGTTAATCAGTTATTCACATTTTAACTTTAAACTAACAAATATATTTTCTAGATAACATTTAGGAGACTGGAGAGGAGCATTTTGTAATATCCAGTAAAGTTAGTTGTATATTTCTTCAAAAAGTCAGGGGCCATAGTTCCAGGAGTTAGAATTATGTCTTTCTTACAGCATCACATCACTGAGTAATTTTCTGTTGGCTAAGATTTAAAATTTCTTTTCCTAGAAGTGAAATATTTTAGCACTTACATTTCGGAGAGTGGGTAATATCATTTAGCAATATACTCCTCTATGAAGACCTTTAGATGTCCAGAAATTACTGTTAATGCTTAATATAAAAGGAGTAATTCACTGAAAGCATTGACTTTTAAAAGTCTTTTGTTCTTTCAAGGTGGTTTCCAGAAGTGCAGAATATTTATTACCAAGGTAATAAAAAAAAGCAATTGCCAACTGGTGACAGCAGTGCCAAATTGGAATCTTTTTTCAACTGTGCTGCTGCACTTATGACTTTACAGCTGCAGGACCTCACTTTAGTCTCCATGCAAGATTTCACGGACTTAATTGCACAACCACCAGTAAGTATGGTTCAGTTCACCAATATGTATTTACGAATGTATTTAGTTTTAATTATTTCAGAGAGGAAAATAATACCCTTATCAGTGAGAGAGCAGAAAGTACATCTTTAGACCTATTACATTTATCTTAAAAAAAAAAATCAGCCAGGCATGGTGGCACATGTCTGTAGTCCCCACTACTCAAGAGGCTGAGGTGAGAGGAGCACTTGGGTCCAGGAATTTGAGGCTGCAGCGAGCCAAGATTGTGCCATTGCACTCCAGCCTGGACAACAGAGCAAGACCCTGTCTCAAAAAAAAAAAGTTAATGTCAATTTGCATGTTTAGGATATATGATTATCATGACTAGAGGTGAAGATTAGTGAAAATAAGTGAAAATTCACATAATTGGGAAATTTGGGTCATGAAGGCTGGAGAAAGTTACCATGAGGTAACTTTAGCAAAAAAGAAGCTTTTCTGTCTCTGGAAGGAGGTCCTGTTACGGTATGAGCAGGGCCTTGGAATTGAAGTGTTCTCCTCTTGGGCTCTATCTTGTATGATTCTAGAACTCCACAGCTATGTACACTTGTTTTTCTGGGACTTTGACCCTGTAGTTGACCTGTAGGCCCAATGGATACTGGATACCATCAACTGTAGCTCAGAATCACTCTTGCTTTTTTTATTAGAGGTCTTCCTTGGCTTAACTGTCTGGGTCATAAGAGGAAGTGTGGGTTCCCATGTATTCTAATTGGGACTGGTGTACTACTTAGTCTATCACAATTCATACATATTTATGTATGTAAATTTTTTAATTTTTTTGCAGGATTCTGTTAGAGCTTTTGAACATCCAGGTTTCATCATGAGGCTGATTCTTGATAATGACACCATTAAGTTTGAACCTGAGTTTAGTGACTATATAGATATCTTTCTAAATGTTTATGATGTCATGATTAAAGCTGTCGGTTTTGTGCCAAGAGTTGAGACAAAATTATATTCCAAGTGGGTAAGTAACAAGGATATTAAGATTGCTTGAATTTGCATAATGATATTCATTTCAAGTAAGTTCTGAAAGTTGTAGACAGGT
Source organism: Macaca mulatta (assembly GCF_049350105.2). Taxonomy (NCBI): domain Eukaryota; kingdom Metazoa; phylum Chordata; class Mammalia; order Primates; family Cercopithecidae; genus Macaca; species Macaca mulatta. The sequence goes on along the minus strand of NC_133417.1, from coordinate 100,976,814 downwards.
ATCCTCTGCTTCACAGAATATAATAATATTGGCTTATAAGAAAGTGTTGCTAAAAAACTACCATTTTCCAAATGGTTTCTCTTAAAATATACCTACTTTCCTAGTCTAGTCTTCCTTTGGACTTAGCTGAAAGCTTTCTGAGGAGAAGGAATTAAAGTTGTGATCAGGTTTGAAGCAGCCATTGAGTGTTTACTGTAGCTCTCCTGCCATTTCCTATAAACTCCTGCCTTGCTGTAGGCCTCCTTACGCTTTTCCAGCTCTGTAAAACTGCCCTTGAATTTATTACTCCCCTCATACACCTTTTTCTGTAGTAGTGAGCTCCTTTGTATTTTCAACTCATGATCTAATCTACGACATTTCCACAATAGTTATTGGAATCTAGTATATGAAATGAGCATGTCTGAAAATTCTTCAACTTGTAATGTTTTCTTGTTTTGTAAGTCCAATCAGAAGTGTTCTCCTTATTTTTCTATTTTTAAAATAACTTATACATATTTGCTGTATATAGAAGAGTGCAGGAAACTAGTGTGTAAAGGCTTCAGTAGCAGTAAAGTTAACACCTAAATAGGCACAGCCCATCTTGAGGGATAGAATATTGCTGGTACCTTTAAGCTCTTCCCCTTTGCTCCTTGTTTACATCCTTATCTTTCTATCTTCTAGCAAAAGAATCACTATCTTGAAGTTTGGAGTTTTTGTTCTTAATTTTGAAAAATAGACTTACTACTTGTCTGTTTATTACTAAACAATTTATGTTTAGTTTTTGCATGTCTTTGTATAAGTGGAAGCATCTTATAAGTAATCGGTGTTTTGCTTATTTCACTTAACATTATATGAAATTATCCATTTTGAGGATATTATCCTTTTCTTTGAGTTTCCAATTTTTTTATTATTCTATTTTTATTTTTCAGGAATCCATTAGGTTCTTTTCAAATAGGCCTAGTCATTTTTGATAGTGTTTTATATGTAGTGATGTATTCATTAAGCTTTTACTTCCGTTTACACAGATTAAATATTTTTAATACTCTGTGTGCGATACTACCAGTATCCACAGTTTTTGCTGATCTGATTGTGCTGTTTGCTGACTCCTGCTCCTGGTGGTATATTTCTCTGGGTATTTTTCCTGTATTATTATACTTATGCTTGTAAGAAGTTTATGAAAAAAGTCTTTGAGGCCTTGGTTCAAGTTGATTCGTTTGGAGTTTCCATATTCTTGTGACAGGTGCTCCCCAGGCCCTTGCAGACCAAGGACCGTTTTTAGATGAATTCTTGCTTAATGATTTCAAGGACAATACTGGTTGTGCAAATATTCACTCAAATCTGTGTGAAAATAGACTTGTGGTTACAGATTCTTAAGGCAACCATCTTTTGTTTTTTTCCTCTACAGAGAATCAAAGCAAAACCAGGACATTTTTATTTTTCTTGTATTCAAAGATCTGTCACCTTTCAGCATTCTGAAGTTTCGTCTCCTCAGAACTCTCATTTTAAGATTGTGTCACCCTTCAGTGTTCTTGGCTTTAAGTGGGGATGCCAATGATGACTTCCAACTTTGCTCAAGCTTGAGGCTTTGTTTCCTGGCAGCCCCTCCCATGCATCCACCTTGCCAGAAACTCATTAAAGCAAAGCTTAGAACACCAAGGATCAGTAGAGTCCCCAGGGCAGCTGCTCACTTCTGCACATAATGACCTCTCAACTCATGCTTTCTCTTATTTTGGTCACTTAGACTTTATTATTATTATTTTTTGTTATTTCCTTAGCTATACATTATAAAAGATAAACTCAGCTTTATTCTCCTGGCATATTTATGTGTTTTGAATTGAGTAGTTGTTTTCTGGATATCTATTCCTCATATTACCATAAATAGAAGTCTCTCGAGAAACATACTGCTTACTTTGTCTTTTGTGTAATTCTAGTTCATCTATTGCATTCTTTTCTATGCTGTTTGTACCCTGACTTTTTCAAGAATGATTTGAAGTAACTTATGAAACAAGACAAATTTAACAAGTTAACAAGAAAAGAATTAGTAGACAAAGGTCAAGTGAAGAAAAGTAACTTTTATAATTATCAAAATGAATGCAGTTGCTATGATTTTATGGTTATAAAATATGGCCCCAAGCTTCCTGGTTTCTAAAGGAAAGTATGACAAATTTTAATTATGATTAGAACAGTTAATTGAAACTTTTCAGGAAGAGAGATGTTTTTCATGGTATCAAATTTTGAGAGATAAAGCCTACAGTTGTCATCATTCATGGGTAATGGTCCTGAAACCCTATGGATCACCATCATCTGGTAACACATTTTATTTTTCAACTTTTATTTTAGGTTCAGAGGTACTTGTGTACGTTTGTTACATGGGTAAATTGCATGTCATTGAGGTTTGGTATACGAGTGATCCAAATTCCAGGAATCACCATCACCACTCACCATTGTCCCTTGCCCCAGAGATACAGATTCGTAATGATGGAGTCAGTACTCAGAAATCAGTACTAGTAAAATATGCCTAGATGATGCCCTACAAGTGAGATGTAGGGTATCGTGAGTAGGATAATTGAACATAGTCTCAGTGATCTTTGACAACAATTGCAGAAATGGAATTCATGTAGCTGTTTCTTATCATAACCTTTGGTAGATATTGAAAGTGAACTAAAATACACTTTTTTTTTTCATGGAAGGTAAACCTGCAATGGGTTAATGCACCATGAGTCCAAGCATATCACTATCTCCTGATCTAATTTGATGTGCTTTAGAACATCTGGAGGTGTCTCATACAAAGTATCATTTCTCATGAATGTTAATACGAGATGATTAGATTCATATCAAAATGAATGACTCCGTCTTGCTCTGTCGCCCAGGCTGGAGTGCAGTGGCATGATCTCAGCTCACTGCAAAGCTCCGCCTCCCAGGTTCAAGCGGTTCTCCTGCCTCAGCCTCCCTGCGAGTAAGTGGGATGACAGGCACCCACCACCATGCCCATCTAATTTTTGTATTTTTAGTAGAAACGGAGTTTCACCATGTTGGCCAGGATGGGTCTGGATCTCTTGACCTCGTGGTCGGCCCGCCTCGGCCTCCAAAAGTGCTGGGATTACAGGCATGAGCCACCATGCCTGGCCCCAAAATTATACTTTTTAAAATAGTTTTGAAGTCCTAGTATTCAATTCTGTTTAGAAAGGTAGGCCTATAGGCTTTACAAATTAGGTAGGCTGTTAATAAATTTAAGAAACAGCCTATAGTGAATATTAGTTATCTTCACATGAGATCAAGTAATTTTACATTGCACACAGTACATTATATAGATTGCTTTATCTTAAAAATTTCTGTTTTCCAAAAAGATGATACCAAGTATCTAACGAGCCCAGGGGTGAAACGGTGGTGGGATTCACTGATGTTCTCATGAAGTATCTAGTTCTAAGCAAGATGATTTCCTGAAGTGCCCACTGGGGGAATAGTAGGCAAATGCCCCCTGGATAACTGAGAAAATTACCCAGTTGCCTAAAGAAGCCTTTGATACCATCAATTTGAATGTTGTAGAATGTCCACTGCAGACGTGATTTTGTTTTGTTACAATATAAATAAAATCTGGACAACAGGTAGAGCATATGTATATTTAAAAGTAAGTTGGGGACGAGCATGGTGGCTCACGCCTGTAATCCCAGTACTTTGGGAGGGCAAGGTGGGTGGATCACCTAAGGTCAGGAGTTTGAGATCAGCCTGGCCAACATGGTGAAACCCCGTCTGTACTAAAACTACAAAAATCAGCCGGGCGTGGTGGTGGGCACCTATAATTCCAGCTACTCGGGAGGCTGAGGCAGGAGAATCACTTGAACCCAGGAGGCAGAGGTTGCAGTGAGCCGAGATAGTGCCACTGCACTCCAGCCTAGGTGAAAGAGTGAGACCCTGTCTCAAAAAAAAAAAAAAAAAGATTAGGTTAGTTCAGATAATAAACCATGTGGGCATATTTACTTGTCCTCTAAAATGGAAAGAAAAGGAGATAAACTGTTAAGGTTTGTTTGCTTATTTAAAATTATTGTCTGGTCCATCCTTGTCTACAATTATTGTAATCCTAAAAGCAGAATGCACATTTTGCAGCTAAGGATTTTCGTCTGCTCTAGTTGCTGTTCACAGAATCAAAGGTCAAAGGTCAGTGAATAAGTAAACTTTCTTTGATCTAGATAGATTTCCCCTCAATGTGAAAAAGTATTGTGTTTAAAGATTATGATGATATGACATTGAACTCTAGTGTATTTTCTGTCAACAATGAACAATGCAAGCACTGCCTTATAAAGCTAGCATATACGATTGCACAAAGTGTGGCTTTTTCTGTGTTCATAAATGGAAATAATTAACTATGTAAAAATGTCCATACTACCCAAAGTGTTCTCCAGATTTAATGCAATCTCTATCAAAATACCAATGACATTCTTCCCAGAAGTAGAAAAAAATAATATTAAAATTCATATGAAATCACAAAAGACCCTGAATGCCAAAGCAATCTTGAGCAAAAAGAACAAAGTTGGAGGCATCACACTACCTTACTTCAAAATAGACTACAAGCAGGAGGCGGAAGGGATCCTGGAGAGTTAGGGAACCACTTCCTCCTGCACACCGGCTCCCTGGCCTGGGACAGTCCCAGCGCCGTCACATCTGCCCAGCACCACCACCACCACCCTTCCTCTTCTCTCCCTACTTCCCCCACTGGTGACCGCCTTCACCCCCACACCACTGGTCTGTTTGACCCTCCAGGTCCCCTCTCTACCTGACCTCCCATCTCCCCCTGCTGAGCCAGGCTGGTTTCGGAAATGCCTTTACAGCAGCAGGCAAAGTGAAGCCTAGAGCTAGGGAAGGTGCTCACAGTACCTATTAGATGGTTTCAAAACCCCTGAAGGCAAAAGAAGAGCTGCTCTATGAAGTCCAGATAGTCCTAAAACTCCAAAAATCTCCCTCAGAAAAACGCCATATGATACATCCCTTGGTCTGCTCAACAAGAAGTTCATTCAGCTCCTGAGTCAGTCTCTCCATGGGGTCTTGGATTTGAACAAGGCAGAAGAAGTGCTAAAAGTTCAAAAGAGAAGGACTTATGGTATCACTAACATTCAAAGCATCTCCTTCATTAAGAAGTCTAAAAACAGCCAGGTGTGGTGGCTCATGCCTGTAATCCCAGCACTTTGGGAGGCTGAGGTGGGCAGATCACAAAGTCAAGAGATCGAGACCATCTGGCCAACATGGGGAAACCCTGTCTCTGCTGAAAAGACAAAAATTAGCTGGGCGTGGTGGTACCTGTAGTCCCAGCCGCTCTGGAGGTTGAGGCAGGAGAATCGCTTGATCTCGGGAAGTGGAGGTTGCAGTGAGCCGAGATCATGCCACTGCACTCCAGCTTGGCAACAGAGCAAGACTCTGTCTTAAAAAAAAAAAAAAAGAAAAAAGAAGAAGAAAAACATGCAGTGAGCTGCAGTCTGTCTGAGGATGAGGGCATGCTGGTCCAGTGTCAAGGCCTGTCAAAAGAAGCAACCAAGCTGAGTCAGGAAGAGAAAAAATTAGATGAACTGATCCAGAGCTGCACCCTGGACCTCAAACTATTGACCACAGATTCAGATAACCAAAGGTTAGTTTATGTTACATATCAAGACATTTGAAAACTTAGTGGCCTTAAAGACCAAACCGTTATAAGTTGTTAAAGCCTCTCCAGAAACAAGACTTGAAAGCCTTGACTCAATAGAGAGCCTACAAACATATTTGGCAAGTACCCAAGGACCCGTTGAGGTTTACTCCTGTCCAGAAGAGATGGAAACACACAATCCAGTGAAAACAAACAACCAAGACCACAATGGGAATATCTCTAAACTCAATTCCAAAGACTTGGATTCAGCCAACTCAGGACATAGCAATTGGTCAATTTCTATAGTAAACCTTTCCCCCTTGGCCTCCTCAGCCAACTTTTTACAGCAGACTGTGAACCAAATTCCTTCTAACCTAGAAGGACCGTTTGTGAACTCACTGCTTCCCCTGCTGCAAGAGGACTGTCTCCTGAGCCTTGGGGAGGAGGGAAGGCATCAGTGATCTCTTTGATGCTGATGATTTGGAAAAGCTTCCACTGGTGGAAGACTTCAAGTATGGTTGATTATGCTTCATGTGCCTTCTTACAAATCAATAAATTTTTATCATGGGACCAGAACATCTGTCATGCAGTGTGGTCCCTTCCTACCCTCTTCCTCCAAGAAATTATCATGAAGTAAACTACAGACTTCTGAAGAAAGCTGACATTTTAATGAATTTTAAAAAATAAACAACTTGTCTAAATGCACAGTTGCAGGCTCCCTTGGGAAAACCCTGCTTTGCTCCAGGCTCCATGGTCTCCTGGATAAGTAAGCAAGTGAAAAAATGTGCAGTCAGGTGTTTCTCGCTCTAACTTTTTCTTCCTCCCTTCCTTCTTTGCGGATTTGCTTGCTGTGCCTGACAGATGGGCTGTAGAATGGGGTCTGGCCACCTGGCCCACTGATGAACAAAGATCTTCCTTAATAGCATTTCAAGCTGTCCCTTCTCCACAGAATATATGCCTTTGGGGTATGCTAATATGGAATAGAACTGCACCAAATGCAAACGTGAAGTCCTGCAAAAGTATGAAATGGACTTCTGCTCTTCTTAGGAATATTTAAATTCAATTTAAGCTCTGGACTCTGTGTCCCAGTAGTATGGGACATAAAACTTCCTCAAAACCCTTAAAACCTCCATAGCCTTTAGGATGAAGAATCTGTTTTGAAATATACTTGTTGCAGTTACAGAAGACTCATAGAGTTCTGCCACTCTAAGCTGTTGTGGATTTTTCTATCTCCATAAACTATGCCCACTCCCCTATCCCTAGCATATTTGTGACTTTCCAGTTGATTTGTAGCAAATGCCTACTTAGTTCTTTGTGGATTGTTTTAGACTTTTTATTTTTTAGCTGCCATTTATGTATTCCTGTGGTATTCATCACCATTTCAATTTAATTGCTTACTTTGAAGGAAATTTTACAAATTCACATTACATAAGCAGAGGGACAGAACCTCTACTGATTAGAACATCTAAACCTGTGTGATCTAAGGTTTATCAGGCTCTGCAAGAAGCATTGTCCCATCTTACTTCCACTCCCAGCTTGGAGCAAGTTAGTCCTGGGGCTTGCTGACATGAGTGACCCATTGGAAAGGAGAACCACGTCAAATGATGTAACAGTCCCAAGGAGCAGCAAGCATGGATCCCTTAATCCTTGGGCTTCCCACACCCCTATTACTGGGAAAGGACTCTCTTAATGCTGCACTCGGAGACAACTTCTCAGGATGGGGTCAGCTGGAGAGGTCTCTAGGGAGAAAGACATCCCTATTGTGTGAGTAGGATTTTCTTAAGCTGGCAGGAACAGGGGGCTCCCACTGTGTCAGGGACTGTAATCATTCTGGCTAGACCATGTTCCCCTTCCTCTATGAAGGAATGAGTTGGACCATGGAAAGCCAGGATGTAGAAAACGGAGCAAAAGAATGCCAGGGCATTTCCCGCTTTACTCTTTAGGAATGGTGTCCCAAGTTGGAGGGTTTGTGTCAGCTGCAAATCCTACCAGTTATGTTGAAGAATAGCTTTCCCATTGGCAGGAGGCAATGGCCATCTCCCACTGAGAATACAGCACAGTATCTTCAATCCATTTTTTGGATACTAAGGACTGTGGGAATGAGGGAGTCAGATAAAGAACAAACCTCAAAATGAACAGTTAAATTGAAATGCTATGTGCCTGACTCAGTGGCAGGCACACAGTAGGCACTCGACTCATACATGCTTAATTGAATTGAAAATATCCCTTAGGAAATAAAAACAAACAAACCAAACACAAAAGTCCCAGCCAGTTTATTCCAGGTAGATTTCTACAATATGCAAAGTGGTTTTGGGGTCGAGACATATGACACTAGTGCTTTAAACTCTTTGTGTGGGTATGCATGGGTGTATGTTTGGGAAAAAAACAAAGGTGAAGACTATCTGCCTATTTCTTCTTCAGCTTCCATCTGTGGTCTCCTCCCTTCACACACACTGGACTTGGTACAAAACATCGGTGTGGTCTGAGAGGAAGCATGGGGGTGGGGGAGGGAGAGGGAGCTTTGTGTTGTCTATTGGAAATGCACTGTGGTTATTTTTCCTTTTTGGGAAACCATTTATGTCAAGCTTTTCCCCATTTCCCATATCTATGTCATCTGGTTAGCTGCCTCTACTTTCAGCTTTGTGTAATTATCTTTACCAGCTGCAGAAAGCTGATTTTTTCCAACGTCTAAAGACCGAACTCACCTGGCTAGGTTATTGTGTGTTTTGTTGAAATTTTTGGAAGGTAATGCCATATTTATTGTTTTAAAAACTAAAGGAATCCTAGTAAATCTTAAAAGTTTCTTCATGTATAAGATTTTTCCAGGGCCGGGCGCGGTGGCTCAAGCCTGTAATCCCAGCACTTTGGGAGGCCGAGACGGGCGGATCACGAGGTCAGGAGATCGAGACCATCCTGGCTAACACGGTGAAACCCTGTCTCTACTAAAAAAAATACAAAAAACTAGCCGGGCGAGGTGGCGGGTGCCTGTAGTCCCAGCTACTCGGGAGGCTGAGGCAGGAGAATGGCGGGAACCCGGGAGGCGGAGCTTGCAGTAAGCTGAGATCCGGCCACAGCACTCCAGCCTGGGCGACAGAGCGAGATTCCGTCTCAAAAAAAAAGAAAAAAAAAGGAAAAAAGATTTTTCCAGTTGCTGGGCTTAACTGGTGTACATTAATTAGATGTTCATACTGTATTCTTGCGTTAGTCATTTTCTTTTTGACTTAGTATCTGAGCACACAGAGTGAGTTAGTAAGTACCACAGTTTTTGCATTACTTTAAGTTCTAAGTATGCAGGTTTCCTGGTACCATCGGTTGCTGCTATTAAAGCTCACATATTATATGGCTGAAAGTTACAAGTGTGCAAATTATGACTGCATGAGCCTCAGAAAATAAAATGTATAAAGGGCAACACATTAGCATGGCAGTGTTAGGTGTGTGTTTGTATGTACAGGGTTGTGCATAGCACTTGTTTTATTGAAGTTGATATGTAGTTTTCTCACATTTTTATTGCTTAGCAATTTTGTACAAAAGTAGCAACTAATTTGTAAACACTGCCAGAATATTTTCTAGCTGGTTTGTAATTTTTTTTGTTATTTTGTTTTGTTTTTGTTGTGGTTCTTGTTTTCACTTTTGTTTATGTGTAGATCTGTAAATAAAATTGCAGTATTTACAGCTTAAGCTTTCAGGAAAAAGAAAATAAGAATTCACTATGTGCATGACAACTCATGTGTATGAGAAGGAGGGATTTGAAGGAAGGTTCCTTGCAGAGAAAGTTGGGTGGCAATTGTCAGCATGCAGGAATTTATTTTCCTACAGGGTACATGATTTGGTAGAAAGGAAATATTTCTCCCAAAATTGGGAGTAGGCAAACTATGAGTCAGTTTAGCTTTGTGTTGTATGCTAGTTTGAAAAAGAAAATATGTAATGTAATGTACAAAACAACCAAGAAAAAGCTTTTATGATGAATTTCGTCAATAGATTTGTTACGGGGTGACCTGTTCCCTAGCTGTGATCACTTCAAATGGGTGTAATTTGAAAAAATGTATGGTAAAGTATCAATAAAATAATTTTACATATTTAAATATATATATACGCACACACACGTACACTACAAAGCTATAGTAACCAAAACATCATAGTACTGGCATAAAAACAAACACATAGACCAATGGAACAGCATAACCTAGAAATAAATCCACACTTCTACAATAACTTTTTTTTTTCAAGACAGGGTCTTACTCTGTTGCCCAGGTTGGAGTGGAGTAGTATGGTCATGGCTCGCTGCAGCCTTGATCTCCTGGGCTCAGGTGATTCTCTCACCTCAGTACCTTTGGAGTAGCTGGGACTACAGATTTACACTACCACAAATTTTTTGTGTTATTTGTGGAGATGGGGTTTCACCATGTTGCTCAGACTGGTCTTAAACACCTGGGCTCAAGTGATCTGCCTGCCTTGGCCTCCCAAAGTGCTGAGATTACAAGTGTGAGCCACCATGTCCAGCCAGTAACTGATTTTTGTCAAAGGCACCAAGAGCATACGTTGGGAAAGGGATAGCCTCTTCAATAAATGGTGCTGGAAAAATTGGATATCCACATACAGAAAAATCAAACTAGACCCCTGTCCCTCACCATATATAAAAATCACCTCAAAGTGGATTAAAGACCTAAACGTAACACTCAAAACTATGAAACTACTAGAAGGAAATATAGGGGAAATGCTTTATAACATTGATCTGGACAGGGATTTTTTGGATAAGACCTCAAAAACACAGGCAACAAAAATAAAAATTGACAAATGGGATAACATCAAACCAAAAAGTTTCTGCACAAAGGAAGCAATGAATAAAGAGCACACATAATGGGATAAAAAATTTGCAAACTGTACATCTGTGACAGGTAATTCTTGCATTGCTATAAAGAGATACCTGAGACTGGATAATTTATAAGAAAAGAGGTTTAATTGGCTTATGATGCTGCAAGCTGTATGGTAAGCATAGTGCTTGCATCTGTTTCTGGGGAGGCCTCAGGAAGCTTATGGACATGATGAAAGGTGAAGTGGGAACAGTTGTCTCACATGGCAGGAGCAGGAGCAGGAGCAAGAGAGACTGGGGTGGAGAGTTACCACACGCTTTTAAATGATCAGATCTCATGAGAACTTGTTTGCTATGGCAAGGGCAGAACCAAACCATGAGGAATCCACTCCCATGACCCAGACACCTCCCACCAGGCCCGACCTGCAACACTGGGGATTACAATTCAACAGGAGATTTGGCGGGGACATATATTCAAACTATATCAATGTCTGACAGGTTAATATTCAGAATATAAAAGGAACTCAATAGCAAAACCACAAATAATTGTATTTATTGATGGAAAACCTAAGACATTTATCACAAGAAGATATACAAATAGATGGCCAACAGGTATATTAAAAACTATTCTACATCTCGAATTATCAGATAAATACAAATAGAAACCACAATGAGATGTCACCTCACTCTAGTTAGAATAGCTATTTTTGAAAAGACAAAGGATGATGTGTTGACAAGGATGTAGAGAAAAGGGAACCCATGCACACTGTTGGTGGGAATGTAAACTAGTGCAGCCAGTATAGAAAACAGTAAGGAGATTCCTCAAAAAATTGCAGGTAGTACAAATTTTTGTACCGTATGATACAGCAATCCCGCTGTTGGGTGTATATGCTAAAGGAAAGGAAATCAGTATGTTGAAGAGGTATCTGCATTCCCATGTTTATTACATCTGTATTCATAATAACCGAGATATGGAATTGACTTAAGTGTCCATCTGTGGATGAATGGATAAAATGTGATACACACACACACACACACACACACACACACACACACACACAGAGTAGAATACTATTCAGCTATTAAAAAGAAGGAAATCCTGTCATTTGCAATTATATGAACGACCCTGGAGGGCATTATGTTAAGTGAAATAAGCCACACAGAAAGACAAAAACTGAATGATCTCACTTATATGTTGAATCTGAGAAAATTAATCTCTTAGAAATAAAAAGGTAGAATAGTGGTTACCAGAGGCTAGGAAGGGTAGCAAGGAATGGGGGAGATGGGGACAGGTTGGTAATTGGGTACAAAGTTACAGTTAGATGGGAGGAATAAGTTCTGGTGTTCTATTGCACATTAGGGTAACTGTAGTTAACAATAGTGCATTATATATCTCAAAATAGCTAGAAGGGAGGATTTTGAATGTTTTTACTACAAAGAAATGAGAAATGTTTGAGGTGATGGATTTACGAATTACGTTGATTTGATCAATACACAATGTATACATGTGTCAAAGCATCACATTGTATTCCATAAATATGTATAATGATGTCAATTAAAAAGAAAACTTAAAAATGCATATTTTCTGTTTTTTTATTCTAAATATTATTTTGTATATATTTTCAAGTGACTGTTCTTTCATCCATACAGAAAAACAAAACACAACTAGGTAGCCTTAAAGAAAACAAAAAATTGTATGAACCCTAAATTTTAAAACACTGCTGCAATTAGTCTAATCTCTTTCTATAGATTAGAGATTGAACAATTAAAACAACCTTGTGAATAAAAAGACAGGAAATATTGTAAGATTGGCATTTGTACAAAGATAAATGATATAGGTACTTTAAGATATTTTAGATACTATTATTTTTACCCCCTTGTTTAGGAAAGTAAGTCTAAACCAACAACCTTGAAGCCCATAATTCTGAATGAAATTGTAGATGCTCACAAAGAAAAGATCAAGGAAGTTATTATGAAAGAGAGTGTGGCACCCACCGAGCACCTCAGACTCTATGACAAGTATGACTTTTTAATTACCAGAAAAGCTGAGCAAGATGTTGATAACTTCCTCGCAGAAAATCATAGTTATGAAAAAATAATAGATGAAATTCGCAAATACCAGAAACTAATAGAGGAAATACAATACACATCCATAAAGGTAAATAACTCCAGTTTTGTACAACTGTTATCTCTCTCTGGTATCTTTTCCCCAGTTTCATTAGGGTGTATTTTTAGAACACAGTGAAAGAATTAGAACATTACCATCAACAGGAAAAATACTTATGGAGCTTCTGATGTGTCTCCAGCATTGTGGTAAGCCCTGGGTATAAGAAGCTAGGCAAAATGCAGTTCTTGTGTTCATGTAGCTGAGACTCTGCTACCACAACTCTGACAGGTATTTTATATAATTTGCCCTGTCCCTACAATTCCAAGAACCTATTTGATGTTTGCCTTAATGTTTATAAATCCTGTGGAAAATATGGTAATTACACCGAAATGTGGTTCTGTTTAGAATACCAGTAACTTAAAATTTTCTTTTTTGTCCCTGTTTACATTTTCTAAATTTTCTACCATGAACATGCATTTTTTTTGTACAGAGCAACTATAACGTTTGAAACCTACATTATTTATTTAGCAATATAGTAATTCAATTCACCAAAATTATTACTATTATTGTCCTGAGATTGAATTGGTTTCCAAGATAATAAACTTTTCAAGGATATTTACCCAGAAGATAGTTGTATAATACAAATGTATTATTCAGAAAACCCTCCCTGAATTATATGTTTTTTAAAAATCTTAATCCTGTTATATCACACAAAAATAAAAATTATGAGAATGGCAAAATATGAAAATCTATTTGTTTTATTTCTTATGTTGATTAAACTTTTAATCTTTTGCAGACTATTCGTTTAGGAATGTTTGAAATGCACTGTGAGGAATTAATCAGAGCTTTGGTGAAGCGAGCAGATATTATTTGTGGGAAACTTCTAGCTAAAATGTTCAGAGATCATCAGGAAGTAAATACAAGGTATTTATGTGATACTGATTTTTTTATTTTTTGGGAGGGGATGTTTAATAGAATCAGCTGTCACTCAACTAAAATAATGGATTAGAGCAATGTCATAAATGATCCAAAAGAAATGATTATGCTAAACTTATTTCTACTTGGTTTTAAGTGTCACTTTGTGATGTAATTATTAGTAGTAGTATTTTTTTCACCACAAATATGCCTTCCCAATTTTCTGAGTTAAGGTGGTATTAAAATGTATTGGTATTTCTTTTGCACAAGTGAAGTGGACATTATCTAACTTCAGAGTTTTATATTTGTGTAATCAATATGCAAAGTGGGTTTCAAAGTAGATTTACATAGTAGTTGTTACGGGTCCTAAGGGACCATCACATTTGAAACTTCATCTTCCTATAATTACTCTTGAGGGCCATGGTAACTTTTTCTTTTATCTGGAAATTCATTTGCTGACTAACCTAGGGATTTTTGGGAAAACTGACCCATGTGAAGAAAACTCACAGAATACTAGTGTATAAAGCAGAATAGCTGTTTCTTTAAGACAAGAAGCAGAAAAGTATAATGTTGCTCTGGGAATCTCTCGACTGGCATCAGTTACATGGGTGAAAAACTCCAAATAATCAGGATATATTTTATGATTATGGTATCAGAGAAAAAAATAGATCATTAAAAATATTTCTTTCAAGCTGTATAAGAAGCCTGAAGGAAGTTTTATTTACCTATCTTGTGTTAGGCACAAGATTAGCCACTTAGGCTCTAAGGCTCTAAACGTGAATAAAACTGCTGAAGGAAGTTACAATGTAGATGGAGAAATAGACATACAAACCAGTAAATTACAGTACCATGCAGTAAATACTGTCATGAGCCACAAGGTAGAACAGAGAGGACAGAATTAATTTCCTCCCAAGATGGAGTTTGGGGGAGGGGGAGAATCAGGGAAGGCTGCAAAGAGGAACTGACGTGTGAATTTTATTTTGAAGGATGAGTGGGAGTCCATCAGGTGTACAGTGTGGGTGAAAGAATTCCAGGAAAAGAAGACAATATGTAGAGGGTAGTGAGGTGTGAAAATGGCAGGGTATATTCCAAGAACTAGGAGTGGTTTGCATTGATTTCATAGCGTGAGGGAAGAGAGGTGAAAGGCAAGGCTGGGGATAAAGGCACCGTGTGAAAGAGGACTAGGACTTGAGTACCTTATCTAGGAACCAGATCATATTTTCAGCTTAAAGCACCATTTCCTCTAAAAGAACTGGAAGAATAGTGAAAGTGTCTTCTCATTATTGCTGTTCATGCTGGGTGAAATATTTATTTTAATTTCATAGTTACTTCCCCTGCCTCTTAATGCTCTTGGAGCTTGTGCCAGTTCTACTTTTTCCCATTGTCTCCTAATTATGCCTCTTGCCTCTCACCAGACTCCCTAGGATGGACAGAGGACATATCAGGACTATGAAAGGAGCCATTAGATATGAATGCCTTCTAATTCTTGCCCCTGCATGGTTTGACTCACCTCTCCAGAAAGCCTGTCTCCACATACTCAGAGGGCAGGAGTCTGTCGCACCGTTCAGTTTTTCTCTCTGCCTAGGAGCTCAGCGCCATTGCTTTCAAAGCCTCTGAACCTGGCTCCTTCAGTCATCTCTTCTATATTCCTTATTTTGAACCTCTTCTTACCTGTTGATTTTCTCTCTGAAGGTTACAAACATGTTGGAGGCCCTCTTTCATGTCCCAGCCCCAGACTTTAACCCATTATCCCATGCTGTTCCTGTCTCCTTCACCTTTCAGCCAATCTTACTGAAGAATTGTTCTGCTTATTTCATTTGAACTCCCTTAGCTCTTGCTACTTTTTTTTCTCTATGCCAGAATAAGTTCATGATTTATATTGGCAGCAACCCAAATCAGTAGGAAGTATTTGCATATTACTGGAAGTTTCTGAGCACACAGGCCTATTTTAAACAATCCCTCTAAGTATAGTTAATCATTCCTTTCCTTTGTACTACTTTCTTTGTGCCGTCTCAACTCCATTAGAGCCCTTAAAGCTCAGGTTGGAAATGATTGTTCACAGTCCTATCTCCCTTACTGTATTGTGAGTTGCTTGAGGGCCATTATGCTATCTGATTCATTTATGTATCACTGTCACAATATTATAGTTGAAAATGTAATAGATCATTAAATGTGCACTGGATAAGTAAATGTATGCAAATTTGCTTTTAATTAGATGTCATATAGCTAAGTTATAGTTTTTATTTTTCATGCAATGGAATATTTAAACAGTATACAGGAATACATTTTGGAATTACATTTAACCATAAATATGTAAGGTTGGTTTTGCTTGGTGTTTCAGATTATGCGATGAATTTGAGAGGATAGCTGAAAAAGCTCTTAGCACTCCTCCAAATACAGCAGAACTAATGGAAATGAAGGTATTTTTTATAGCTTCTCCATAATTGTGTGTGTATCAATTAATTATTGACACAATAATGTAGAGTAATAAATCACTCCAAAAGTTAAGACAGATTAAAAATAATAATGACTTTCAATTAGCTGGGCATGCTGGGGTGTGCCTATAGTCCCAGCTACTCGGGAGGCTGAGGCAGGAGAATTGCTTGAACCTGGGAGGCAGAGGTTGCAGTGAGTCGAGATTGTGCCACTGCACTCCAGCCTGGCAACACAGCAAGACTCTGTCTCAAAAAATAATAATAATAATAAATAAAAAGTAATAATGACTTTCAAAATACTTAGCTCATGAGTTTGCAGTTTGGTAATTTAGGCTAGATGCTCCTGCTTGGTTCTTCTGGTCTCCATGGGGTCACCCTGTAGGGTCACTCACTCAGTTGGGTTGACCAGTCTACTATCCTTCAGCAGGTTGACTTGGCTCTACTTGTCCCTCAAGACAGAGCAGGCTCATCTGGGTGTGTTCTCATGTCATGGTACAGACATACAAGCAAATTCAATTGTACAAGTGCTTTTCAAGACTCTGCTTGTGTCACATTAGCTAACATCTCATTGACCAAAACAAGTCTGATTGAGAGGACCCTACAGGGCATTGACACTGGAGAAGTGAAGTATTGGAACAATTAATGCAATTATCTATCAGGTTATTTTTGAGAACACACAACAATTATTGCCATGCTAACAGGCACAAACCAGGACTGTCCTGGGCAGCCTGAGCTGTGTAATCACTTTTCATTTATTTTAACAAATATTTAAGCCTTAAGTGACATTTTATTTTTTATAAAAGCTGTATTTTGTTTATATTAAGCTTTTCTGTGGTAGTTTGTTAAAGTATATTTTGTGCATAGAATTTGTGACACTGAAAATATTAGGTAAGTCTCACTTTCATCATTTCTCATGTTACTTCTATGTTTGAAGTTGATATGGTTTGAATGCTTGTCCCCTCCACATCTTATGTTGAAACATGATCCCCAGTATTGGAGGTGGGGCCTAATAGGAGGTTTTTGGCAGATCCCTCATGAACAGCTTGGTGCCTTCCTGATGGTAATGAGTGACTTCTTGCTAGATTAGTTTTCTTGAGATCTGATTATTAAAAAGAGGCTGGCACCCCCTCCTTTCTCTTCTGCTCCCCCTTTTGCCATGTGTCACATTACCCTTTGCCTTCTACCATGAGTAAAAGCTTCCTGAGGCCCTGACCAGAAGCAGATGCTGGCACCATGCTTCTTGTACAGGCAGCAGAACTGTCAGCCAAAAATCTTATTTTCTTTATAAATGTACCCAGCCTCAGGCATTCCTTCATAGCAACACAAAATGGATTAATACAGAAGACCACCTAATGGCAAATAAAATAATGTTAAACAACTAGCTAATGGCCATTTCATCTTGTTTACTTTTCATGCTTATAACATTAAGTTTTTGTGGTATTTTTTCATTTTCTATTCAAAAAATCCTTTTAAATTTTGTTTTATTTTTAATTTTCATGGGTACATAGTAGGTGTATATATTTATGGGGAATATGAGATATTTTGATGTAGGCTTACAATGCATAATAGTCACATCAGGGTAAATGGAGTATCCGGCACCTCAAGCGTCTATCCTTTGTGTTTCAAGCAATCCAATTATATACTTTTAGCTATTTCAAAATGTACAATTAAATTATTGACTATAGTCATCCTGTTCTGCTGTCAAATACTAGATCTTTTTCATTCTTTCAAAATATTAATATATTTTTGTACCCACTAACCATCACCACATCCCCCACATCCACCCACTACCCTTATAGACTCTGGTAGCCATCCTTCTATTCTCTACCTCCATTAGTTCAATTGTTCTAATTTTTAGCTATCACAAATAAGTGAGAACATGCAACGTTTGTCTTTCTGTGCCTGGCTTATTTCACATAATGACCTTCAGTTCCATCCATGTTATTGCTAATGACAGAATCTCATTCTTTTTTGTAACTGAATAGTACTGCATTGTGTACCACATTTTCTTTTTCTATTCATCTGTTGATGGACACTTACACTGCTTCCAAATCTTGGGTATTGTGAATAGCGCTGCAAGAAACATGGGAGTTCAGATATCTCTTCAATATACTGATTTCCCTTTGTTGGGGTATATACCAGCAGTGGGATTGCTGGATCATATGGTAGCTTTAGTTTTAGTTCTTCAGGAAACCTCCAAACTGTTCTCCATAGTGGTTGTACTAATTTACATTCCCACCACCAATGTAAGAGGGTTCCCTTTTCTCTGCATTCTCAGCAGCCTTTGTTATTGCCTGTCTTTTGGATAAAAGCCATTTTAACTGGAGTGAAATGATATGTCATCGTAGTTTTGATTTGCATTTCTCTGATGATCAGTGATGTTGAGCAGCTTTCAATATGCCTGTTTGCCATTTGTATGTCTTCTTTTGAGAAATATCTATTCAGATAATTTGCCAACTTTTTCATCAGATTATTAGAGATTTTTCTATAGAGTTGTTTGAGCTCCTTGAATAGTGCTGCAATAGTATAGTTCCGGTTGTTAATCCCTCATCAGATGGGTAGTTTGCAAATATTTTCTTCCATGCTCTGGGTTGTCTCCTCATGTTGTTGATTGTTTCCTTTGCCATGCAGAAGCTTTTTAACTGGATGTGATCCCATTTGTCCAATTTTGCTTTGTTTGCCTGTGCTTGTGGGATATTACTCAAGAAATATTTGCCCAGTCCAAGTTCCTGGAAAGTTTCTCCAATGTTTCCTTGCAGCAGTTTCATAGTTTGAGGTCTTAGATTTAAGTCTTTAATCCATTTTGATTTGATTTTTGTATATGCTGAGATACAGAGGTCTAGTTTCATTCTTCTGCATATTAATATCCAGTTTGCTCAGTACCATTTATTGAAGAGACTGTCCTTGTCCCAAGGTATGTTCTTGGCAGTTTTCTCGAAAATGAGTTCACTGTAGATTTATGAATTTGTTTCTGTATTCTCCGTTCTCTTCCAATAGTCCGTGTGTCTGTTTTTCTGCCAGTACCATGCTATTTTGGTTACTATAGCTCTGTAGTATAATTTCTAATCAGGTAATGTGATTCTTCCAGTTTTGTTCTTTTTGCTCTGGAAAGCTTTGGCTATTCTGAGTTTTTTGTGGTTTCATATAAATTTTAAGATTTTTTTTTTTTTCTATTTCTGAGGAATGTTATTGACATTGACATTGCTTTGGGGGTAGTATGGACATTTTAACAATATTGTAGTCTTCTAATTTATGAACATGGAATATCTTTCTGTTTTTGGTGTCATCTTTAATTTCCTTCATCATTGTGTTTTAATTTTCACTATAGAGATCTTTCACTTCTTTGGTTAATCCTGGGTATTTAATTTTATTTGTGGCTATTGTAAATGGGATTACTTTCTTGATTTCTCTTTCAGATTGTCCCACCTTTGGCATACATAAATGTAAATGCTACTGATTTCTGTATGTAATTTTGTATCCTGCAACTTTACCGAATTTATCAGTTCTAATAGTTTCTTGGTGGAGTCTGTAGGATTTTTCAAATATAATATATTATCTGCAAACAAGGATACTTTGACTTCTTTCTTTCTAATTTGGATGACTTTTACTTCTTTCTCTTATCTGATTGCTCTAGCTAGGATTTCCAGTACTGTGTTGAATCACAGTGGTGAAAATTGGCATACTTGTTGTGTTCCAAATTTTAGAGGAAAAGCTTTCAGTTTTTCCCCATTCAGTATGATACTGGCTGTGAGTCTGTCCTGTGATTTTTATTGTGTCCTCCTGTGCACAATTTTTGAGGGTTTTTATCATAAAGCAATGCTGAATTTTATAAAATGCTTTTTTAGCATCAATCAAAATGGTCATATGAAATCTATCTTTCATTCTGTTGACATGATGTATCACATTAATTTGCATATGTTGGATCATCCTTGCATCCCTGGGATAAATCCCACCTGGTCGTGGTGAATGGCCTTTTTAATGTGTGGTTGAATTCAGTTTGCTAGTATTTTGTCAAGGACTTTTGCATCAATATTCATCAGAGATATTATCTTAAAGTTTTCTCTTTTTTTGATGTATCTTTGTCTAGTTTTGGTGTCAGAGTAATACCGGCCTCATAGAATTAGCTTGAAAGTATTTCCTCTTTGCATTAGTTCTCATGCTGATATGAAGAAATAACTGAGACTGGGTGATTTATAAAGGAAAGAGGTTTAATTGACTCACAGTTCTGCAAGGCTGGGGAGGCCTCAGAAAACTTACAATCATGGCAGAAGGGAAAGCAAACATGGCAGCAAGAAGGCACAGAATGAATGAAGCACGGTGGAAAAGCCCCTTATAAAACCATCAGATCTCTTGAGAGAGAACTCACTCATCACCAGAACAGCCTGAGGATAACTGCCCCCGTAATTCAATTACCTCCCACTGGGTCCCTCCCATGATGCATGGCGATTATGGGAACTACAATTCAAGATGAGATTTGGGTGAGGAGACAGCCAAGCCATAGCACCCCTCCTCTAGTTTTTTTTTTTTATTTTTGGCTAGTTTGAGTAGGAAGGTTTGGTAGAATTCAGCAGTGAAGGCATCAGGTCTTGGGCTTTTCCTTGTTGGGACACTTTTTATTATGGATTTGATCTTTTTACTTGATTTTGTTATCTGTTGGTCTGTTCAGGTTTTGTATTTCTTTGTGGTTCAATCTCGGTAGTTTATATGTGTCTGGGAATTTGTCCATTTCTTCTAGGTTTTCCAATTTATTGGCATGTAGTTGTCTGTAGTAGCCTCTAATGATCCTTTGAATTTCTGTGGTTTTGATTGTCATGTCTTCTTTTTCATCTCTGATTTTATTTATTTGAGTCTTCTCTCTTTTTTTCTTCGTCTGGCTAAAAGTATGTCAGTGTTGTTTAGCTTTTCATAAAACCAACTTTTCAATTCTTTTTTTGGTATTCTTTATGTCAATTTCATTTATTTCTGCTCTGATGTTTATTATTTTCTTATACTAATTTTGGGTTTGATTTGTGCTTGCTTTTAGAATTATTTAAATCAGTGGGTTATTTGAAGTTTTTCTACTTTTAATTTAGCCACTTGTAGCTATAAAATTCCCTCTTTGTGATGCTTTTGCTGTATCCCATAGGTTTTGTTATGTTGTATTTCCATTATCATTTCCTCCAAGAAATTTTTTCAGTTTCCTTCCTAATTTCTTCATTGACTCACTAATCATTCAGGAGCATATTGTTTAATTTCCATCTGTTTGTGTAGTTTCCAAAATTCCTCTTGTTATTGATTTCTTGTTTTATTCCATTGTGGTCAGAGACTATGCTTGATATTATTTCAATTTTTTGAATGTTTTAAGATTTGTTTTGGCATCTAATATATGGCCTATCCTTGAGAATGATCCATAAGCTGCAGAGAAGGATGTATATTCTGCAGCCATTGGATAAAATGTTCTGTAAATATCTCTTAGGTCCATTTGGTCTATGGTGCAGATTAAATCTGATGATTCTTTGTTAATTTTTTTGTATGAATGATCTTTTTTTGTATGACATATGGCATATGGTTTTTTTTTTGTATGACATGCTTTGTATGAATGTTGAAATGGGGTATTTAAGTCTCCAGTTATTATTGTATTGAGGTTTATGTCTCTCTTTAGCCCTAATCATATTTGCTTAATATACCTGGTGCTCCAGTGTTGGGTGCATATATATCTTCAATTGTTATATCCTCTGGCTGAATTGGCCCCTGTGTCATTATACAATGACCTTCTTTGTCTCTTTTAATAGCTTTTATCTTGAAATCTACTTTTTCTGATATAAGTGTAGCTATTCCGGGTCTCTTTTGGTTTTCATTCGCATGGAATATTTTTTTCCATCTCTTTATTGCCAGGCTATGTGTGTCTTTGTAGGTGAAGTGTGTTTCTTGTAGGTGAAAGATCACTGGGTCTTGTTTTATTATCCCTTCAGCAAGGCTCTGTCTTTTGATTGGAGAGTTTAGTCCATTTACATTTGATGTTATTGTTGTTACTGATAATTTTGATTGATAAGTAAGGATAGACTCCTGCCATTTTGTCATTTGTTTTCTGGTTGTTTTGCAGTATTCTCTTCCTTCTTTTTCTCCTTTCTGTCTTCCTTTTAGTGAGGGTGATTTTCTCTGGTGGTATGTTTTAGCTTCCTGCTTTTCGTTTTCCACATGTCTGTTGTATGTTTTTTGATTTGAGGTTACCATAAAGTTTGCAAATAATATCTTATAATTTATTATTTTAAATTGTTGACAACACTGATTGCATAAACAAATAAGCAAGCAAAAAGAAAATTAAAAATCTATGTTTTGACTGTAGCCCCCTGCTTTTTAACATTTTGTTGTTTCTGCTTATATCTTATTGTACTATCTGTCTGGAAAAGTTGTTGCAGTTATTTTTTACCAGTTCATCTTTCTGTCTTTCTACTTAACATATATATATACACATATATATATATATAGAGAGAGAGAGAGAGAGAGAGAGACAGAGTTTACATGCCACAATTACAGTGTTATAATAGTCTGTGTTTTTCTGTTTGTTTACCATAATTGATGAGTTTTGTACCTTCAGATGATTTATTATTGTCCATTATTGTCCTTTGCTTTCAGATTGAAGAACTCCTTTTAATATTCCCTGTAGGACAGGTCTGGTGTTGATGAAATCCCTCAGCTTTTGTTTGTCTGGGAAAGTTCTTCTTTCCCCTTTATGTTTGAAGGATATTTTCACCAGATTTACTATTGTAGGGTACAAGTTCTTTTTCCTTCAGCACTTTAAACATGTCATGCCACTCTTTGCTGGCTGGTAAGGTTCTCACTGAAAAGTCTGCAGTCAGACATGTTGGAGCTCCATTGTGGGTTATTTTCTCTTGCTGTTTTTAGGATCCTTTATTTTTGACCTTTGGGAGTTTGGTTTTTAAATGCTTTGAGGTAGTCTTTATTGGGTCAAATCTGCGTGGTGTTCTGTAACCTTCTTGTTCAGAAATATTCATATTTTTCTCTAGGTTTGGAAACTTTTCTGTTATTATCCTTTTGAATACGCTTTTACCTATATTGCTCTCTCTACCTCTTCTTTAAGGTCAATAACTCTTAGATTTGCCCTTTTGAGGCTATTTTCCAGATCCTATACGTGACTTCATTCTTTTTTTATCCTTTTTTCTTTTGTCTCCTCTGTGTATTTTTAGATAGCCTATCTTCAGGCTCACTAATTCTTTCTTCTGTTTGATCAACTCTGCTGTTAAGAGTCTGATGCATTCTTCGGTATGTCAATTGCATTTTCAACCCCAGAATTTCTTCTTATTTTTAATTATTTCAGATTCCTTGTTAAATTTATATGATGAGATTCTGAATTCCTTCTCGGAGTTATCTTGAATTTCAAAGTTGCCTGAAAACAGGTATTTTGAATTGCCTGTCTGAAATGTCACATATCTCTATCTCTTTGGGTTTATCTCTTTGGTGCCTTATTTAGGTTGTTTGATGAGGTTATGTTTTCTTGGACGGTCTTGATGCTTGTGGATGTCCACTGGTGTCTGGGCATTGAAGAGTTAGGAATTGTACTCTTAGCATTCTGGCCTTGTTTGTATCCATCCTTCTTGAGAAGACTTTCCAGGTATTTGAAGGGACTTGAATGTTGTGATCTAAGTTTGTGGTCACTTCTTCTGTATCTGCATTAAGGGATACCTCAAGCCCAGTGACACTGTGGATCTCATTGCCTTGTAGAGGTACTGCCTTGGTGGTCTTGGATAAAATCTGGAAGACTTGTATTGATTACCAGGCAGAGACGCTTATTCTCTTAATTTCTGTCAAATAATTAGAGAGTCAGTCTCTCTCTCTCTCTCTCTCTCTCTCTCTCTCTCTCTGTGTGTGTGTGTGTTTGTGGCGGGGGGTATGTGTGTGTCTGCTAACCTGCCTGGAACTGGGGGAGGGGTGACACAAACGCCCTTGTGACCATCACCACTGGGACTGTGCTTGATCAGAACTGAAGCCAGCACAACACTGGTTCTCATTTAAGGCCCATGGTAACCTCTGCCTTGCTATTGCCTGTGTTCATTCAAGGCACTAGGGCTCTACAATTAGCAGATGGTAAAGCCATCCAGGCATGTGTTCTTCCCTTCAGGTCAGTGAGTGGCCCCAGCCCCGAGTGTCCCTGAGATGCTGCCTGGGAGCCAGGGCCTGGAGTGGGAAACCTTAGGAATCTATGTGGTACTCTATTGCAGCTGAACTGGCATCAGACCACGAGACGAAGTCCTTCCCACTCTTCCCTCCCCTTTTGGTAAGTAGAGGAGACTCTTATGTCCACCACCACAGGTCCTTGGGGAGTATTGCCAGGCCATAGCCAATGTTCACTTAAGGCCCAAGGGCTCTTGAGTCAGGTTGCGGTGCATGTTGCTAAACCTAGGACCCACTTTCACAAAATAGGGCTCCCCTCTGGCCGAAGATAGGTCCAGAAATTCCTTCTAACAGCCAAGGCCTGGAATTGGGGACCCCAAGATCCCACTTCATACTCTACCACACTGTGGCCGAACTGCAAGGCCAAGGTATTTAAACTGCAAGACAGAGTCCTCTTTACTCTTCCCTCTGCTTTTCTTAAGCAGAAGGAGTCTCTCCTGGTAGCCACTACAGTTGTGAATATGCCAGATCACACCTGAAGCCAGGACATCTCAGAGTCTCTTCCAAGGCCCAGAGTGTTTCCTAACTGGCTACTGCTCCTGATTATTCAGTGCCCAAGGGCTCTTTAGTCAGCAGGTGATGAATTCTGCCAGGACTGCATCCCTCCCTTCAAGCCAGTGGGTTTTCTTCTGGCCCATGTGTGTCTAGAAGTGTCTTCCAGGAGCTAGGGCCTGGGATGGGGGCCTCATGACTCTACCCAGTGCCTTATCCTACTGTGGCTGAGCTGGTATCCAAGTTGCAATGTCCTCTTTACTCTTTTCTCTCCTCTCCTCAAGTGGAATGAAGGGATCTTCTTTGGAGCCGTGAGCTGTGCTGCCTGGGGTTGGGGGAGGGATGGCGCAACCACTTCTTGAGCTGCTGTGGCTGTTATATCACTAGGTCATGTGCTCCCCAAGCCCACTGGCTCTGACCCCACACAGCACTAAAACTTGCCTAGGAGTTGCAGTTCTTGTGGTCTAGACTGCCTTTCAAGTTGTTTAGGGCCTCAGAGCACTAGCCCATGGCAGCAAGATTTACCAAAACTCTGGTTGTAATGTCTGGAATGGGTGATTTCCTTCTGGCTAGGGCTGGTCTAAGTGGTCCCTCCATGGACATTGGCTGAGGTCTGCCCATGTTGGCAGCACCGAGTTCCAACACAAAGTCCCACTCTCGCTCCCTGAGAACGCAGATTCTCGGTGCCTCGAAGCTGATGCTGGGGGCTGGGACAGGGATGGCATCCACAATTCAAGACTATCTTTCCCACCCTCTTCAGTGCCTCTTTCAGTGACACGAAGTTATACCAGGTACTCTGATCATTCACTTGATGTTTGGTTTTCATGAAGGTGCTTTTGGGTTTAGATAGTTGTTAAAGTTGGTATTTCTATGGGGAGAACGATCAGTGGAAGCTTCTATTCAGCCATCTTTCTCTGCCTCGATCCTAATTTTAAAATATTTAAGTGCGCCCAGCAAAACGTAAAAATCATTCAAAACTTTCCATACACAGGAAATTATAAAAAAGAGTTAAAGTGATTACATATGTATTTTTTTAAATTATTCACTTAAGGCCGGGCGCGGTGGCTCACGCCTGTAATCCCAGCACTTTGGGAGGCCGAGACGGGCGGATCACGAAGTCAGGAGATCAAGACCATCCTGGCTAACACGGTGAAACCCCGTCTCTACTAAAAAATACAAAAAACTAGCCAGGCGAGGTGGCGGGCGCCTGTGGTCTCAGCTACCCGGGAGGCTGAGGCAGGAGAATGGCGTAAACCCGCGAGGCGGAGCTTGCAGTGAGCTGAGATCCGGCCACTGCACTCCAGCCTGGGCGACAGAGCGAGACTCCGTCTCAAAAAAAATAAATAAATAAAAATAAAAATTATTCACTTAAATGAAAATTTGTTAAAATCATTAAAACCAATGTTTACATATCAGTCTCTAAGGGAGTTCTGTCCTTTTAAAAGTGTTTGTACTTGGATTGAGATCCTTCATATGTGACTGTGTGTGTATGTGTGTAAAATTACACACATGCCTATATATATTCTTTTTAGAACATTTTTATATTTTATATTAATTTTTGTTGAACAGCAAGTGATTCTTTGATTATGGATGATTATAAATGTAGTTGGAGAGTTAAGTTGTAAATTCCTGTTCATTAAAGGAAAATTCCTTTGGAAAAATGAATATTGAATATGGAGAGTGTCATTTATTTATCCTCCTAGCCATTACTGGAAATATTTAGGAATTTGGGGGTTATTTATTGTGAATTTCTACTATACATAACATTGCCTGATATTTCAAATATTTCTATGTTTAAAAAAGATTATTTCCACAAGGGCAAAGCAGCAGGTGAATTTATTCAGTACAGAAATCAGTCCTTTGGTATTGGTAAGGGGAAATAAAAATCCAGTCATTTGACTACATAGAAAGCTGATTAAATGATCAAAAATGTATTTTCAGTTAGACATTTTGTTACTTGTGGAAACCACCATGGTTTGCATCCTGTTGGTTTGGATTTACATCATAAAAACATTTAGTCTAATTAGAATAATATATCAATGAACAATTTCTTTCTATTTTTTTTTTTTTGAGATGGAATCTCACTCTGTTGCCCAGGTAGGAGTGCAGTGGCGCAGTCTCCACTCACTGCAAGCTCTGCCTCCTGGGTTCACACCATTCTCTTGCCTCAACCTCCCGAGTAGCTGGGACTACAGGCGCCTGCCACCATTCCCAGCTAGTTTTTTTGTATTTTTAGTAGAGACGAGGTTTCACCGTGTTAGTCAGGATGGTCTCCATCTCCTGACCTCGTGATCCACCCATCTTGGCCTCCCAAAGTGCTGGGATTACAGGTGTGAGCCACTAACAATTTCTAAGCAACTTTCTCCTTCAAAAACATTGTTAGGTCTTCATCATTTCCTTCCTTCTCCCTTTCTTCCCTTTCCTTCTTCCCTTTCCCTTCCCTTCCCTTCCCTGTGCTTGCCCTTGCCCTTGCCCTTTCCCTTCCCCTTCCCCTTTCCCTTCCTCTTCTCCTTCCCCTTTCCCTTCCCCTTCCCCTTCCCCTTTCCCTTCCCCTTTCCCTTCCGCTTTCCCTTCCCCTTCTCCTTCCCCTTTCCCTTCGCCTTCCCCTTTCCCTTCCTCTTCTCCTTTCCCTTCCCCTTCCCCTTCCCCTTTCCCTTCCTCTTCTCCTTCCCCTTTCCCTTCCCCTTCCCCTTCCCCTTTCCCTTCCCCTTCTCCTTCCCCTTTCCCTTCTTTCTTGAGACATGTCTCGTTCCGTCACCCAGGCTGGAGTGCAGTGGTGTGATCTTGGCTCAGTGCAACCACTGCCTCCTGGGTTCAAGCAATTCGCCTGCCTCAGCCTCCTAAGTAGCTGGATTACTGGCACCTGTCACCACACCCAGCCAATTTTTTTTGTATTTTTAGTAGAGACTGGGATTCACCATGTTTTGAACTCCTGACCTCAGGTGATCCACCTGTCTAGACCTCTAGGTTTACAGGCATGGGTTACAGGCATGAGCCACCATGCCCAGCTGATTTTTAATATTTTCTTAAAAATATAAAGGAAGGGTCAGCCATGGTGGCTCATGCCTGTAATTCCAGCATTTTGGGAGGCTAAGGTGGACGGATCACCTGAGATTAGGAGTTTGAGATCAGCCTGTGCAACATGGTGAAACCCCGTCTCTACGAGAAAAACAACAACAAAAACCTAGCCCATGCTTGAATCCCAGCTACTTAGGAGGCTGAGGCAGGAGAACCCCTTGAACGTGGGAGGCTGAGGTTGCAGTCAGCCGAGATCGTGCCACTGCACTCCAGCCTGGATGACAGAGTGAGACTCCAGCTCAGAAAAAAAAACAAAAACAAAAACAAAAAAACTTTATAGGTCAAAACAATTCAGAGAAAGAGGAAAAAGTGGCATTCAGAGTGAAGTGAAAGTGCATCCATGTTTAGGTTATCACATTCCCACCTGCCCGATACCCATAAAACAAGAATTTCATTCCATAACACAAAGGAGCTCTTACTACCTTGAATGGTAGTCCAGAAGTATTGGTACCGTGGGACTGGAACTAACAAAAAAATTTTGGTTGTCCTTGAGTATTCAGTCCTGGGATAAATGTAACAAAGCCATCTGTCTGCTGCCCTACCACTCTGCTGCAGCCCTGCTGACCCCTCAGCCCCTTACCCCTGCTCATTCTTGCCACTGGGCCCATGTTCCCTCCACATGCATCCCTCTCCACTTGTTTCATTCTCTCATTTCCTTCTATTTGTGCTTCTCCAAGATATGGGAACTACCCTCCACCTCTCACTACTTCACATCCTTATGATATGCTCTGAGCAGCGTGCCTTTGCAGCAGTTGTCTCTGTTGCAAGCTTGAAGTTTTACATTTGTTCTGGTGGTTATTTGAGTAAAAACAGACTCCCCAACTAGACTGCAAACTCAGGGAGGGCAGAGCCCATGTCTGTCTTTCGTCACACTGTATTGCCAGCACCTGGCACAGTGTGAGGCCCATAGCAGGTGCCCATAAAATGTTATTCTGAAAGAATAAGTCATCACTCAGTATCTGTTTCATATCTATCTTCTGTGAACCCACAGCCCTCCTCCCTGGTTTTCCATGTGTTGTTAAGCATTTTCTTTTTTTGTTGGTGTCATTTTAGTGAGATATTTTGGAGGGATAAGAATGAAACTATGCTGTAGTCCCTGATTTTGAACCAAAAATGTTGACTTCTAGTAAGTCTGTGCATAGTTACGCAATGTATTTCCACAGGCTGTTTTGTGACATGAGCTGTTCGTTAAAATGCCACCTATAATTTTTGTTTTCCCTCAGGCTTACATTCAGAAAGTGGAGGTAACTGATATGATTGAACTAGAACAGAGATTAGTGGATTCCAAAAACTGCCTTGCCTTCCTCATCGAGTATGTCAACTTTTCTCCAGCAGACATTAGGCTAAATAACAGTGTTTTCCAGTGGTATGGAAGGATGGGAGAAATTTTTGAAGAACACAGGAAAATCATTAAAGAGAAAATAGAACAGTATCAAGAAGGTCTGAAGGTTGGCATCTTAGATATTTTATTTTCATTTTCTGGAAATGTTTTATTTTTATCTTTTTACGTAACATTGTCAATTATTTTATTTCAGAGTGCATACTTTTAGCTTTCTCATGCTACAATGTTATAATCTCATATTATAAATGTTAGTGGGAGACAGTAATACATTGGATCTTTTATAATGCTTATTGGATGATTAAGGAGTCAGTAGTATATTGATCAATATGCAGTCATTTCTTGATTTTTCAAGGTAACATAAAAAATGGAATATATTGTACATACGTGATAGTTAATAAAAATAGTATTTATCTTATATAGTTTATAGTACTATTTTCAGTTTTTAAAAATTGTTTGAATATCAAAGCTCCCTTAATGAAATGTGCTTTCATACCTCATAATTGCTCACTCTCCTAAGCATTGTGCCCAGAATTGTCACTTTAACATTCAATAACTCCAGCTTTTTTGGGGGATGGGGGGTGGGGGGTGGTCTTCCATATAAGATGGTTTGTGATTTGCCCATTTCCCTGTCCAGCTTCCTTGCCTACTTCTCCCTACTCCTTGCTCATGACTTTTCAGTAACCCTGTCAACTTCTAGGTGTCTGCTGTCCTATACTTCTTGTCTCCTCCACATTCTCCCCATCATTCCGAGGACACCCCTGCCCCACACGTGCCTGTTTGTCTAGCACACTCTATTCATTTTTCTGAGAAGCCCTCTCAGCAGACCTCAGTGCTGCTTCTCCTCTCCTGTGCTCTCACTTTGACCCCATCTCCATTGGACAATTATCTGATCGTTATGTTAGTATTTGTAAGTCTGCCTCCTGATGGGACCATCAGCTCCTTGAGAGCAGGGCTGTTTCATTGTTACCTTTCTCCATTTATATCCACTTCTCAGCACAGTGACTGACACACAGAAATGCTGTGAGCATTCCATAGCTACTGTCCTGGTAAATGACTTAATATTTACAGTCTCATTTTACAGATGAAAGAGTAAGTTTCCCAAAGATCAAGAGACTTGTTCAGGCCAGCCAGTACAGATGTCCTTTAATAGCAAGCCATGCTGTCTTTCTATTATACGTATAGCAAATATAGTTAATTGGCAAAATATGTTGTTCGAAGAATAATTCATAGGCTTAAAAAAACTCTTCATTTTAAACTGTAGTTTATGTTTTTGTTTTACATTAAGGCTATATCAAATTTTAAAACCACAGAAAACATCATGAGTAGTAAATATTAGATGTTTAATTTTCAATATAATAGACTCTTAGAAAATTGCTAAGTGGCCTAGAATGATTTATGCTGTGTTTTAAATCACAAGCTATACATACTGTTGATGAACTTTTCCTCTCAGTTTGCCTCCCCTACTGGGCCAAAGCAATAAGTTTGCCAGGAAACTAGAGAAAAGAGGACAGAAATCAGCCTAGATCATCTATAAAATAGAAAATCTATTTTTGAATAACCTAAATTTTTGGAATATTTTATTGAGCTATTTTTTAGAGCCCTTTAATTTCGAATGCCTTACCAATTCCAATTATGTAATAAGGCTTTTTTACTTAAAACATACACACCTATCTTATATTAGAACACTATAGTTTTTAAGTGTTTAAATCTGGATTTATTTACCTTACATGTTTCTTGTGAAGAGAGCCCATGGGACAAGAAAAATAACCTTGGAATATCTTGCTTTAGTATTGCTAACTGAAATGATATCAGAGCACAATTAAGGGAATTCTGTTTTTTCAGTTGTTTATAAAAATAGCATAGGTAAAAATTGAAATTTTCTTTTAGTCCCATTCTTGGTTATTAAGAGATTTTTCAAATGCTGATAAATTATTTGTTTGCATAAATTCTTCAGCATATTAAAGATCACCACTGTCTAACATTTTTATTCATTTTATTAGCTAGAACTTCTTACATAGATAATACAGAGTTGACTTTTTCTAATCCGTGAGTTACAGGAATCTAAATCCATTAATTTAAAAATTTTAAAATTCTGCATATTTTAGATCTCAGTCATTTTCCAGATCATCCCTTTTTGTTTTACCAGTGACAAAATATAATAATAATAATTCTGGTAACTCCTACAAAGTTTAAATTTTTTGACACCAAAGGGTTTTAACTTTTAAGAATATTAACAACAAATTGTTTTCATTAGTTACGGTGTGAACGGTTTGTGGAGGAACTGGAGAGTTATGCTAAACAATCAGAAGAATTTTTTTCATTTGGAGATCTTCAGGATGTTCAGCGGTACCTAAAAAAGGCTCAAATACTGAATGGAAAGTTGGATTTAGCTGCAGATAAGGTATAATTCAAAAATTCTTAAAAAGATGAATTAGTTCAATTTTAAAAGCATTGAATTTGTTTTAGTTATTCACCTTTAAGAAATAGATTCAAATAAAACCGTTTAACCACATTTAATTAGAGGATAATAGAATGACACAAATAGATTTTATAGACATGCTTCAAGACGTAGCAGTATTGCTGTTTTCTGTTGGTAGCGATACATTTTTTTCTGTGTTAAAGATGGAGTTATACCTCAATCTTCTTTTTAACCTTTGCTTTGCATCATTTAATTATTTGCATCATAGTTCTACTATGATAGTTAGGAGTCCATAGTTTTGAGCAGAAGCAGGCAAATTATAGTACCTGGTTACTGTTTAGTTCTTCCATCTTCATAGAGGATAGCTTAGATTCAGTGGCCGTGTTTTAAAATTATGTCCATTATTTTCTCTCACCAAGCAATTTTGTTCCCAATACTACTATTTCAGAAATCAGCTTTTTCATTAGAGGAAGCTGGAGGAGAAAGAACCATACCCTCTGCCATATAAGATATTTACAGAGTTTAATTGTATTTTATATGAAAAGGAGAATGAAAACATACTATTAACTATGATGCTCTATCATTTTTCTTACATTGAAAGATCTTAATATCTTATCAGTTCAGATAATTAAGTGTTTTATAATAATCACAAATATGTCAACACACGTGGAGAAAACAAAAACTCTAGTTATTTTAAACCAAGGCCACTGAGTTGGAACAAGATGGCTGAATAGAAGCCTCCACTGATAGCTCCCCCCATCACCCACAGGAAACCAAGTTTTAACAATTATCTGCACACAGAAAAGCACCGTCATAAGAACCAAAAATCAGGTGAACAATCACATTACCTGGTTTTAACTTTGTATCACTGAAAGAGGCATTGAAAACAGGAAAAACAGTTTTGAAACCCTGATGCTGCCCCTCCCCATTCCCCAGTAGTACCCATGTGGTGCAGAGAGAGAAACTGTACATGTAGGGGAGGGACAGCATAGTGACTGGGGGACTTTAAATTGAACTCAGTGCTGCACTGTTGCAGCAGAAAGCCAAAACTGTTCTGACCTCAGCTGGCACCTACCCACACAGAGAGCATTTGGACCAGACATAGTCAGAGGAGAAGCACCAATCCCAGTTATCAGAACTTGAATTTCTCAGCAGGCCATGCCACTGTGGGCTAAAGTGCTCTGGAGTCCTAAGTGAATTTAAAAGACAGTCTAGGTTACAAGGACTGCAATTCTTAAGCAAGCCCTGATGCTGTCCTGGGCTTAGAGCTGGTGAACTGGGGCAACATGTGACCTAAGCTAGACACCAGACAGGATGGCTGAGGAAGTGCTTATGCCGTGCCTCTCCCAACCCTAAGCAGTGTAGCTCACACCAATGCAGGTGACTCCTTCCTTCTGCTTGAGGAGAGTAGGGAGAAGAGAAAAGACAGCTTTGTCTTGCATCTTGGATACTAGCTCAGCCACAGCAGGGCAGGGCGACATGCAGGGTTGTGAGGCCCCCATTTCAGGCCTTAGCTCCCAGATGACATATGTAGACATACCCTGGGCTGGAAGAGAACCCGTTGCCTTGAAGGGAAGGACACAATTCTGGCAAGATTCATCACCTGCTGACCAAAGAGCCCTTAGACCCTGAATAACTAATAGTGATATCCAGGTAGTATGCTATGGGTGTTAGGTGAGACTCTGATACATGCTGGCTTTGGGTAGCATCTCAGCCATAGTGGGGTAGAGAACCAAGTGGGACCTTGGGGCCCCCAAGTCCAGGCTTAGGCCCTTCGACAGTATTTCTGGACCTGCCATGGGCCAGAGGGGCGCCCACTGCCCTGAAGGGCGAGTCCCAGGCCTGGCAGTATTCACCACAAGCTGACTGGGGAGTGCCTGAGCCTTAAGTGAACATTGGTGGTGGCCTGGCAGAACTCCCCATGGGCCAGTGGTGGCAGCAGCAGGAGAGGCTCTTCCACTTGTGGAAAGAGGAGGGAAGGGTGGGAAGGATTTTGTCTTGTGGTTTGGGTTCAAGCTTAGCTGCAGTAGAATAGAACACCAAACCTGGAGAAAGATAACAATATTCAAGTCCAAGGTTTTAGAACACCAAGCAAATTTAACCCAAAGAAGACTACCTCAAGGCATTTAATAATCAAACTTCCAAGGTAAAAAATAAAGGAGCCTAAAAGCAGCAAGAGAAAAGAAACAAATAGCACACAATGGAGCTTCAACATGTCTGACTGCAGGCTTTTCAGTGGGAACCTTACAGGCCAGGATAGTGGCATGACATATTTAAAGTGCTGAAAGAAAACACTTAGTATATCTCATGAAAATATCCTTCAAACATGAACTAGCAAGAGAGATTTTTCCAGACAAACAAAAGCTGAGAGATTTCATCAACACCAGACCTATCCTACAGGAGATGCCAAACATAGTTTTCAAATCTGAAAGAACAGGATGAGCAATAAGAAATCATCTGAAGGCACAGAACTCACTGGTAATGATAAGCACACAGAAAAATAGACTATTATAATACTGTAATTGTGGTATGTAAACTACTCATGTCTTAAGTAGAAAAACTATGAGCCCATCAAAAATAATAAATACAACTACTTTTCAAGATATAAACAGTACAAAAAGATAAAGAGAAACAAAAAAAGTAAAAGGTAGGAGGATGAAGTCAAAGTGTAGATTTTTTAATTAGTTTTCTTTTTGCTTGTTTATGCAATCAGTGTTGTCTTCAGTTTAAAATCATGGGTTATAAGATATTATTTTCAAGCTTCATGGTAATCCAAAATAAAAACTATATACAACAGATACACAAAAAATGAAAAGCAAGAAATTAAAACATACCACCAGAGAAAATCACCTTCACTAAAAGGAAGACAGGAAGGAAGGAAAGGAAGAGAAGACCACAAAACAACCAGAAAACATAAAACAAAATGGCAGAAGTAACTCCTTACTTATCAATAATAATATTGAATGTAAATGGACTAACTAATCAAAAGACATAGCATGGATGAATGTATTTTTTTTTTTTTTTTTTAAGGAAAAAGACCCAATGGTCTGTTGCCTTCAAGAAACACACTTTACCTATAAAGTCACACATAGACTGAAAATAAAAGGATAAAAAAAGTATATATTCCATGCCAATGGAAACAAAAAATTACCAGGAGTAGCTATGCTTATATCAGGCAAAATAGACTTCAAGACAAAAACTGTGAGAAGACACAAAAAAAGTCATTATATCATGATACAAGGGCCAATTCAGCAAGAGGATATGACAATTATAATTTATATGCAAGAAGCACTGGAGTGCCCAGATATATCAAGCAAAAAATATTACAGCTAAAGAGAGAAATAGACGTCAATACAATAATAACTGGAGACTTAACCACTTCACTTTTGGCACTGGACAGATGTCCCAGACAGAAAACTAGCAAAGAAACATCAAAGTTATGCTGTAGACCAAATGAACATAATAAATATTTACAGAACATTTCATCCAACAGCTGCAGAATGCGAATTCTTCTCAGCATATGGATAATCCTCAAGGATAGACCATATGTTAGGTCACAAAACAAGGTTTAAAACATTTTTTAAAAAGGAAATAATATCAAGCATCTTCTCTGACCACAGTGGAATAAAACTAGAAATTAATAACAAGAATTTTGGAAACTATACAAACACATAGGAATAAAGCAGTGTGCTCCTGAATGACCAGGGGGTCAATGAAAAAATTAAGAGGAAATTGAAAATTTCTTGAAACAAATGATAATGGAAACATAGTATACCAAAACATATGGGATCTAATGAAAACAGTGCTAAGGGGAAATTTATAGATATAACTGCCTACACCAAAAAATCCTAATTATGCACCTTAAGGAACTAGAAAAGCAAGAGTAAACCAAACCCAAAATCAGTAGAGAAAAGAAATAATAAACATCAGAGCAGAAACAAAAAAATTGCAATGAAGAAAACAATAAAGATTAATGATATGAAAAGTTGGTTTTTGAAAAAATAAAATTGATAAACATTTAGCTAGACTACCTAAGACGTAAAGAGAGAAGACCCAAATGAGTAAAATCAGAAATGAAAGAGGAGACATTACAAATAATTCTGTAGAAATTCTAAGGATCAATAGTGGCTACTATAAGCAACTGTATGCCAATAAATAGGAGAATCTGGAGGAAATGCTTACATTCCTAGATACACACAAAGTACCAAGATTGAACCATGAAACAGTCAAAAACCTGAACAGACCAACAAGTAACAAGATAGAATGCATAATAAAAAGTCTCCCAGCAAAGGAAAGCCCAGGACCCAATGGCTTCACTGCTAAATTCTAGCCAACATTTACAAAAGAACTAATGCCAATCCTACTCAAACTATTCTGAAAAATATAGGAAGAGAGAATACTTCCAAACCTATTCTATGAGGTCAGTATTACCTTGATACCAAAACTAGACAAAGACACGTCAAAAAAAGAAAACTTTAGGCCAATATCCCTGATGAATATTGAGGCAAAAATCCTCAACAAAATACTAGCAAACTGAATTCAACAATGCATTAAAAACATCATTCATCATGATCAAGTGGAATTTATCCCTGGGATGTAAGGATGGTTCAACATAAACATATCAATCAGTTTGATGCATCATATAAAGAGAATGAAGGACAAAAATAATATGATCTTTTCAATTGATACTGAAAAAGCATTTAATAAAATTCAACGTCACTTCCTGATGAAAACCCTCAAAAAACTGGCTATTGAAGGAACATACCTCAATGTAATAAAAGCCATAAAAGGCAGACCCACAGCTAGTATCTTACTGAATAGGGAAAAACTGAAAGCCTTTCATCTAAAATCTGGAACACATCAAGGATGCTCACTTTCACCACTGTTAGTCAACATAGTGCTGGAAGTTCTAGCTACAGCAGTCTGATGAGAGAAAGAAATAAAGGGCATCCAAATTGGAAAGGAAGAAGTCATATTTTCCTTGATGATTTTTTCTTTTTTTTGAGACAGAGTCTCACTCTGTTGACCAGGCTGGAGTGCAGTGGCGCGATCTTGGCTCACTGCAACTTCCGCCACCTGGGTTCAAGCGATTCATCTGCCTCAGCCTCGCGAGTAGCTAGGACTACAGACGCACACCACCATGCCCGGCTAATCTTTTATTTTTTTTTTGTATTTTTAGTAGAGATGGGGTGTCACCATGTTAGCCAGGCTGATCTTGAACTCTTGACCTCGTGATTTGCCCGCCTCAGGCTCCCAAAGTGCTGGGATTACATGCGTGAGCCGCCACGCCTGGCCAATATGATCTCATAGCTGGGAAAACATAAAGACTCCTCCAAAAAAAAAAAAAAAACTATTAGAGCTGATAAACAAGTTACAGGATACAAAATTAACATACAAAAATCAGTGGCATTTATATATGCCAAAGGTGGACAATCTGAAAAAGAAATCAAGAAAGTAGTCCCATTTACAATAGTCTCAAATAAAATTAAATACCTAATAATTAATTTAGCCAAAGAAGCCACAGGTCTCTGCAATGAAAAGTATAAAATATTGATGAAAGAAATGGAAGGGGACACAGAAAAAGGAATATTTCATGTTCATGGATTTGAAGAATCAATATTGTTAAAATGTTCATACTACCCAAAGCAATCTACATATTTAATGCAATCACTAACAAAATGCCAATGAGATTCCTCACAACTAATAAAAACAATCCTAATTTTTTTTTTGTCTCCTGCCCATCCCCACAGTTCTACAATTTTTGTGGAGCCACAAAAAAAACTCAGAATAGCCAAAGCTATCTTGAGCAAAAATAACAAAACTGATGGAATCACATTACCTGGTTTCAAATTAGAATTCAGACCTTTAGTAACCAAAACAGTACGGTACTGGCGGAAAAACAGACACATAGACCAATGGAACAGAATGGAGAGCCCAGAAACAAATTCATAAATCTACAGTAAACTCATTTTAGAGAAAAATGCCAAGAACATACATTGGGAAAAAGACAGTCTCTTCAACAAATGGTGCTGGGACAACTGGATATTCATATACAGAAGAATGAAACTAGACCCCTATCTCCCACCATATACAAAAATCAAATCAAAATGGATTAAAGACTTAAATCTAAGACCTCAAACTATGAAGCTGCTACAAGGAAACATTGGAGAAAACTCTCCAGGAATTTGGACTGGGCAAAAATTTGTTGAGTAATACTCCTCAAGCATAGGCAAACAAAGCAAAAGTGGACAAATGGGATCACATCCAGTTAAAAAGCTTCCACACAACAAAGGAAACAATCAACAACATGAAAAGACAACCCAGAGCATGGGAGAAAATATCTGCAAACTACCCATCCGATGAAGGATTAATAACTGGAATACATAAAGAGATCATATAACTCCATTAGAAAATCTCTAATAACCTGAATTTAAAATAGGCAAAAGATCTGAAGAGATGTTTCACAAAAGAAGACACATGAATGGCAAATAGGCATTTGAAAAGGTGCTCACCATTACTGATCATCAGAGACATGCAAATCAAAACTACAATGAGATATCATCTCACTTCAGTTAAAATGGCTTTTATTCAAAAGACAGGCAACAACTGCTGTCAAAGATGTAGAGAAGAGGAAACTGTCATACACTGTTGGTGGGAAAGTAAGTTAGTACAACCACTATGGAGAACAGTTTGCAGCTTCCTTAAAAAACTAAAACTAGAGTTACCATATCATCCAGCAATTCCGCTGCTGGTATATATCCCAAAGAAAGGAAATCAAGATATCAAAGAGATATCTGCACTCCCATGTTTGTTGCAGCACTGTTCACAATAGCCATGATTTGGAAGCCTAAGTGTCCAGCAAGAGATGAGTGGATAAAGAAAATGTGGTATCTGGGGGTGGTGCCAAGGTGGCCAAATAGGAACAGCTCCAGCCTGCAGCTCCCAGCATGAGCGACACAGAAGACAGGTGATTTCTGCATTTCCAACTGAACCTCCGCTGCTGATACACAGGCAAACAGGGTCTGGAGTGGACCTCAAGCAAACTCCAACAGACCTGCAGCTGAGGGGCCTAACTGTTAGAAGGAAAACTAACAAATGGAAAGGACATCCACACCAAAACCCCATCTGTACATCACCATCATCAAAGACCAAAGGTAGATAAAACCACAAAGATGGGGAAAAAGCAGTGCAGAAAAGCTGAAAATTCTAAATATCAGAGCGCCTCTCCCCCTCCAAAGGAACGCAGCTCCTCTCCAGCAACAGAACAAAGCTGGATGGAGAATGACTTTGATGAGTTGAGAGAAGAAGGCTTCAGAGGATCAAACTTCTCTGAGCTAAAAGAGGAAGTACAAACCCAGCACAAAGAAACTAAAAACCTTGAAAAAAGATTAGACTCATGGCTAACTAGAATAACCAGTGTAGAGAAGTCCTTAAACGACCTGATGGAGCTGAAAACCATGGCATGAGAACTACGTAACGAATGCACAAGCTTCAGCAGCCGATTCTATCAACTGGAACAAAGGGTATCAGTGATTGAAGATCAAATGAATGAAATGAAGTGAGAAGAGAAGTTTAGAGAAAAAAGAGCAAAAAGAAACGAACAGAGCCTCCAAGAAATATGGGACTATGTGAAAATACCAAATTTACGTCTGATTTGTGTACCTGAAAGTGATGGGGAGAATGGAACAAAGTTGGAAAACACTCTGCAGGATATTATCCAGGAGAACTTCCCCAACCTAGCAAGGCAGGCCAACATTCAAATTCAGGAAATACAAAGAACGCCACAAAGATACTCCTCAAGAAGAGCAACTCCAAGATATACCAGATTCACCAAAGTTGAAATGAAGGAAAAAATGTCAAGGGTGGCCAGAGAGAAAGGTCAGGTTACCCACAAAGGGAAGCCCATCAGACTAACAGCGGATCTCTCAGCAGAAACTCTACAAGCCAGAAGAGAGTGGGGGCCAATATTCAACTTTCTTAAAAGAATTTTCAACCCAGAATTTCATATCCAGACAAACTAACTTTCATAATTGAAGGAGAAATAAAATCCTTTACAGACAAGCAAATGCTGAGAGATTTTGTCACCAACAGGCCTGCCCTACAAGAGCTCCTGAAGGAAGCACTAAACATGGAAAGGAATAACTGGTACCAGCCACTGCAAAAACATGCCAAAATGTAAAGACCATCGATGCTAGGAAGACACTGCATCAACTAATGAGCAGAATAACCAGCTAACATCATAATGAGAGGGTCAAGATCACACATAACAATATTAACCTTAAATGTAAATGGGCTAAATGGTCCAATTAAAAGACACAGACTGGCAAATTGGATAAAGAGTCAAGACCCATCAGTGTGCTGTATTCAGGAGACCCATCTCGCATTCAGAGACACACATAGGCTCAAAATAAAAGGATGGAGGAAGATCGACCAAGCAAGTGGAAAACAAAAAAAGGCAGGGGTTGCAATCCTAGTCTCTGATAAAACAGACTTTAAACCAACAAAGATCAAAAGAGACAAAGAAGGCCATTACATCATGGTAAAGGGATCAATGCAACAAGAAGAGCTAACTATCCTAAATATATAAGCACCCAATACAGGAGCACCCAGATTCATAAAGCAGGTCCTTAGAGACTTACAAAGAGACTTAGACTCCCATACAATAATAATGGGAGACTTTAACACCCCACTGTCAACATTAGACAGATCAATGAGATAGTTAACAAGGATATCCAGGAATTGAACTCAACTCTGCACCAAGTGGACCTAAAAGACATCTATAGATCTCTCCACCCCAAATCAACAGAGCATACATTTTTCTCAGCACTACATCACACTTATTCGAAAATTGACTACATAAGTGAAAGTAAAGCACTCCTCAGCAAATGTAAAAGAACAGAAATTATAACATACTGTCTTTCAACCACAGTGCAATCAAACTAGAACTCAGGATGAAGAAACGCAATCAAAACCGCTCAACTACATGCAAACTGAACAACCTGCTCCTGAATGACTACTGGGTACATAACAAAATGAAGGCAGAAATAAAGATGTTCTTTGAAACCAATGAGAACAAAGATACAACATACCAGAATCTCTGGGACACATTTAAAGCAGTGTGGAGAGGGAAATTTATAGCACTAAATGCCCACAAGAGAAAGCAGGAAAGATCTAAAATTGACACTCTAACATCGCAATTAAAAGAACTAGAGAAGCAAGAGCAAACACATTTAAAAGCTAGCAGAAGGCAAGAAATAACTAAGATCAGAGCAGAACTGAAGGAAATAGAGACAAAAAACCCTTCAAAAAATCAATGAATCGAGGAGCTGGTTTTTTGAAAAGATCAACAAAATCGATAGACTGTTAGCAAGACTAATAAAGAAGAAAAGAGAGAAGAATCAAATAGATGCAATAAAAAGTGATAAAGGGGATATCATCACCAATCCCACAGAAGTACAAACTACCATCAGAGAATACTATAAACACCTCTATGCAAATAAACTAGAAAACCTAGAAGAAATGGATAAATTCCTGGACACATACACCCTCCCAAGGCTAAAGCAGGAAAAAGTTGAATCCCTGAGTAGACCAATAACAGGCTCTGAAATTGAGGCAATAATTAATAGCCTATTAACCAAACAAAGTCCAGGACTAGCCGGATTCACAGCTGAATTCTACCAGAGGTACAGGGAGGAGCTGGTACGATTCCTTCTGAAACTATTCCAATCAATAGAAAAAGAGGGAATCCTCCCTAACTCATTTTATGAGGCCAACATCATCCTGATACCAAAGCCTGGCAGAGACACAACAAAAAAAGAGAATTTTAGACCAATATCCCTGATGAACATCGATGCAAAAATCCTCAATAAAATACACACCGAATACACCAGCACATCGAAAAGCTTATCCACCTTGATCAAGTGGGCTTCACCCCTGGGATGCAAGGCTGGTTCAACATACGGAAATCAGTAAACATAATCCATCATATAAACAGAACCAAAGACAAAAACCACATGATTATCTCAATAGATGCAGAAAAGGCCTTTGACGAAATTCAACAGCCCTTCATGCTAAAAACTCTCAATAAATTTGGTATTGATGGAACATATCTCAAAATAATAAGAGCTATTTATGACAAACCCACAGCCAATAGCATACCGAATGGGCAAAACCTGGAAGCATTCCCCTTGAAAACTGGCACAAGACAGGGATGCCCTCTCTCACCACTCCTATTCAACATAGTGTTGGAAGTTCTGGCCAGGGCAATCAGGCAAGAGAAAGAAATAAAGGGTTTTCAATTAGGAAAAGAGGAAGTCAAATTGTCCCTGTTTGCAGGTGACATGATTGTATATTTAGAAAACCCCATCATCTCAGCCCAAAATCTCCTTAAGCTGATAAGCAACTTCAGCAAAGTCTCAGGATACAAAATCAATGTGCAAAAATCACAAGCATTCGTATACACCAATAACAGACAAACAGAGAGCCAAATCATGAATGAACTTCCTCTCACAATTGCTTTAAAGAGAATAAAATACCTAGGAATCCAATTTACAAGGGATGTGAAGGACCTCTTCAAGGAGAACTACAAACCACTGCTCAATAAAATAAAAGAGGACACAAACAAATGGAAGAACATTCCATGCTCATGGATAAGAAGAATCAATATCGTGAAAATGGCCATACTGCCCAAGGTAATTTATAGATTCAATGCCATCCCCATTAAGCTACCAATGACTTTCTTCACAGAATTATAAAAAACTACTTTAAAGTTCATATGGAACCAAAAAAGAGCCGACATTGCCAAGACAATCCTAAGCCAAAGAACAAAGCTGGAGGCATCACGCTACCTGACTTCAAGCTATACTACGAGGTTACAGTAAGCAAAACAGCATGGTACTGGTACCAAAACAGACATGTAGACCAATGGAACAGAACAGAGCCCTCAGAAATAATACCACACATCTACAACCATCTGATCATGACAAACCTGACAAAAACAAGAAATGGGAAAAGGATTTCCTATTTAATAAATGGTGCTGGGAAAACTGGCTAGCCATAAGTAGAAAGCTGAAACTGGACCCCTTCCTTATACCTTATACAAAAATTAATTCAAGATGGCTTAGAGACTTAAATGTTAGACCTAAAAGCATAAAAACCCTAGAAGAAGACCTAGGCAATACCATTCAGGACATAGGCATGGGCAAGGACTTCATGTCTAAAACACCAAAACCAATGGCAAGAAAAGCCAAAATTGACAAATGGGATCCACTTAAACTAAGAGCTTCTGCACAGCAAAAGAAACTACCATCAGAGTGAACAGGTAACCTACAGAATGGGAGAAAAATTTTTGCAATCTACTCATCTGACAAAAGGCTAGTATCCAGAACCTACAAAGAACTCAAACAATTTTACAAGAAAAAACCCCCTCAAAAAGTGGGCAAAGAATATGAGCAGACACTTCTGAAAAAGAAGACATTCATACAGCCAACAGACACATGAAAAAACGCTCATCATCACTTGTCATCAGAGAAATGCAAATCAAAACCACAATGAGATACCATCTCACACCAGTTAGAATGGCAGTCATTAAA
Organism: Macaca mulatta; assembly: GCF_049350105.2. Taxonomy (NCBI): domain Eukaryota; kingdom Metazoa; phylum Chordata; class Mammalia; order Primates; family Cercopithecidae; genus Macaca; species Macaca mulatta. The sequence goes on along the minus strand of NC_133417.1, from coordinate 100,933,863 downwards.
AAGTCAGGAAACAACAGGTGCTGGTGAAGATGTGGAGAAATAGGAACACTTTTACACTGTTGGTGGGACTGTAAACTAGTTCAACCATTGTGGAAAACAGTATGGCGATTCCTCAAGGATCTAGAACTAGAAATACCATTTGACTCAGCCATCCCATTACTGGATATATACCCAAAGGATTATAAATCATGCTGCTATAAAGACACATGCACATGTATGTTTATTGTGACACTATTCACAATAGCAAAGACTTGGAATCAACCCAAATGTCCATCAATGACAGACTGGATTAAGAAAATGTGGTGCATATACACCATGGAATACTATGCAGCCATAAAAAAGGATGAGTTCATGTCCTTTGTAGGGATATGGATGCAGCTGGAAACCATCATTCTCAGCAAACTATTACAAGAACAGAAAATCAAACTCCACATGTCCTCACTCATAGATGGGAGTTGAACAATGAGAACACTTGGACCCAGGAAGGGGAACATCACACACCGGGGCCTGTTGTGGGGTGGGGGTAGTGGGGAGGGATAGCATTAGGAGATATACCTAATGTAAATGATAAATTAATGGGTGCAGCACTCCAATATGGCACATGTATACATATGTAACAAACCTGCACATTGTGCACATGTACCCTAGAACATAAAGTATAATTTAAAAAAATAAAAATAAGTTAATTTAAAAAACCAAAGAAAATGTGGTATCTGTACACAATGGAGTACTATTCAACCATAACAGATAATGAGATTCTGTCATTTGCAACAATATTGATGGAACTGGAAGTCATTATATTAAGTGAAATATGCCGGGCACAGAAAGACAAACTTTGCATGTTCCCACTTAACTTGTGTGAGCTAAAAAGTTAAACATTGAATTCATGGAGAAAGAGAGTAGAAGGATGGTTACCAAAAGCTGGGAAGGGTAGTGGTGGGGTAGGAGATAAGTGGGAAAGTTTAGTGAGTACAAAAAATAGTAAGAATAAATAAGATCTGGTATTTCTCAATAATAATTTAATTGCACATTTAAAAATAACCAAAGCAGGGCCAGGCATGGTGGCTTACACTTCTAATCCCATCACTTTGGTAGGCCAAGGCAGGCAGATCACTTGAGCCACGGAATTTGAGACTAACCTGAGCAACATGGCGAAAACCTATCTCCACTAAAATTACAAAAATTGGCCAGGCATGGTGGCACGTGCCTGTAGTCCCAGCTGTTTGGGAGGCTGAGGTGGGAGGATCATTTGAGCCCAGGAAGTTGAGGCTGCGGTGAGCCAATATCTTGCCACTACACTCCAGCCTGGGTGACAGAGTGAGACTGTCTCAAAAACAAACAAAAAACCAAAAGTGTATAATTGGATTGTTTATAACATGCAGGATAAATGTTTGGGGGATGGATACCCCATTTAACATGTGATTATTAGGCATTGTATACCTCTATCAAAATATCTTATGTATACCATAAGTATATACACCTACTTCTGTGTACCCACAAATATTTTTTAAAAACTGAGGCCACTGAAATTTTAAGTAACCTCATAACCGAAGTATCTAGCTAATGAACACTTTCCAGTGCTCTTCTCAACTGTCCATGTCCTCACATACTTCACAACTAAACTAAGAGTAAGCGTTCAAGACTGAACTCGAGCTTCATTTTCTTTACAGAAACATCTGTGTCTGCAGTATTTCAGCACTCTCTCTCAACTCTGGGTGTTAGCATTTTATATTATATTTTATTGATTTTAAATAGTTATTTCTCTGAGATGTCTTTTCTATTTATTGCTTTATATTATTATTATTGAAAAATTAGTTAAATTTTCACCTACGTATATCTTTTCCCCTGAGCTGGATTACTAACTCCTTGGAGTTAGTATTTTACAGTATAATACTTTTTTCTGTTTTCCACAGTACCTAACACAATGCTGTGTATATTAAAAAGTACTTTAGTTCTTATTAACTAAAGAATGATGCTGTATCCTCAATGTGTCTGAACAGACAACTTTTTCTTTATATATGTAAATGTGTATTAACTCTTTTAACTAACATAACCAGACATTGTTCTCTGAAAACTGTAATAAAATAGAAATAGGGGAATGCTATTCAGCCTCAGAGGGGAAAAAAACGGGAAATCCTGTCATTTGTAACAACATGGATAAACCTGGAGCACTTACATCAAATATGCTAGGAAGAGAAAGACAAATACCACAGTATCTCAGTTATAGTGGATCTAAAAAAAATCAAACTCATAGAAGCAGAGAGTAGAATGATGCCTACAGGGGTGGGGCTGGTGGGCAGTGGGGATTGGGGAAGATGTTGGTCAAAGGATAAAAAATTTTAGGAGGAATACGTTTAAGGTATCTATTGTACAAATTGATGACTACAGCTAATAGCAACGTATTATATACTTGAACATTGCTAAGAGAGTAGATTGTGTAGTGTTCTCTTTACCAAAAAAAGTGTGTGAGGTAGTATATGTTAATTGGTTTTATTTACCCATTCCATAATATATACATTTTCTCGAAACATGTTGTGTACCATAAATATATACATTTTTGTCAATTGAAAAAAGAAATAGGAAAATGAGATTGCTGCTCAGTTTTTCTAGATTATTGAAGTTTAACTTCAGGGTTTAGTAAGGTTTTTTTGGCTCACATTTGAAATAGATACTTAATAAAACTTAATTTGCAGTATCATTCACTTTCAAAATAACTAATATATTCAATACCTGTCCTTTCAGATTGAGCAGTTTAATGCTGAAGAGGAAGCATTTGGTTGGCTACCATCTGTATATCCTCAACGTAAAAAAATCCAAGATGGCTTGAACCCTTATCTTCGTCTTTACGAAACTGCTGTCGAATTTAGCAGCAAATATAGAACATGGACTGAAGGGCCATATCACAAAGTGAATCCAGACCAAGTAGAAGCAGATATTGGAAATTACTGGAGAGGATTATATAAACTGGAGAAAACCTTTCATGATTCTCCATATGCATTGGCAATGACAAAAAAAGTAAGATCAAAGGTGGAAGATTTCAAGCAGCACATTCCTCTCATTCAAGTGATCTGTAATCCTGGTTTGCGCCCCAGGCACTGGGAGGCCATGTCTGCCGTTGTTGGTTACCCTTTGCAGCCATCAGATGACTCCACGGTCTTCTCCTTTTTAGACATGAATCTGGAACCATATCTAGACAGATTTGAAGGTATTAGCGAAGCAGCTAGCAAAGAATATTCTCTTGAAAAGGCGATGGAGAAGATGATTACTGAATGGGATGCAATGGAATTTGTCATCCATTCTTATAGAGAAACTGGGACATTTATTTTGGCATCAGTTGATGACATTCAGATGTTGTTGGATGACCATATTGTTAAAACACAAACTATGCGAGGATCTCCTTTCATTAAGCCTTATGAAAAACAAATGAGGTAAAGTGACATTTATATGGCAATGTTTATGCTCTGTTACCAAAATCACTTGTATTTAATGTAAAGCTCCTTTGAGAATTATTTCACACTTAATATCTCATGCTTAATATTTTATTTCTTTTGAGAATTGATTCTGCATTTCATACTTAGCATTTAATACTAAATATTTAACATCTTTAAATATTTAAAGATATAATCAATGGCTTCATTGCTATTGGAAGATTGCTCATTCTTTGCTATCATCTTAATGGTTTATTAACTTCTATACTCATAACAAAGACAGTGGACAGTCAACATCCAGATACTTGTTTTTATTGCCTACAATATGATCTTATTTTTTAACTCTCAAAAAATAATTTTGTATCTGTGAACTAAAGATAATTTTATTTTTAAAATATATTAGCTTGTCATAGAGGATTGCTGAATATCTATTGTAATTTCTACTTATATGCATGAAGGATGGCAAATAAGTGAAAAAGAATGAAACTATAATTTTAGTTTGGGACTTTTAAGCATCATACACAGACAATTAAAGTAAGCCTAGCTGTCAATGTTTCCAGTTTTTGTAATTTACATTAAGCAGGCTATATATTACCTTTAAAAAACAGAGCCCATCAAAATCAGACTACTGTCTTCAGTGGATTTTCATGGCAAGGGAATGCTAACAGCTTGGTAGTATCTGCCTATGGTGACTTAGGTGTTGTCATATGCTTGGGCATGTTCTGACTGGCCTTGGCTCATTCTCTGGTCATTCTGCCTCCTGCCAGCTTGCTCCAGAATGCACATTAAGACAAGAATTTTTGAACTACTCTGAAAGTGGTACATCTAGATTCCATTTTAAGGGACTATGCATGATATCATTACCTACTTGGAAATTTTCTGAATCAGACAAAAATTAGATAGAAAAAGAGGAAGAACAACAAAAGAAAACAGAAGCATTCAGGTTTTTTTTGTGCAAAGAAGTTAAACAAATTCACTGATAAGCATTGAAATAAAAATATTTTAGAAAGACATCTGAAAATCCCTGGTTAGTTGGCAAACTCATTAACATTTGTTTGTTTTAAAGATCTAAAATCACAGAACACTGCTTAAATGATGAGTAATATGTTAATATACGTAAGACTACGCCACATCTAAGTTCTGTTGCTATTTAATTAAATTAATTAATTAATTTGAGATGGAGTCTTGCTCTGTTGCCCAGGCTGGAGTGCAGTGGCACGATCTCAGCTCCCTGCAACCTCCACCTCCTGGATTCAAGCGAAGTTCTGTTGCTATTAATAAATCATTCTTCCTTATGACTATGTTATCTCTGATAGCAGAGTAATTACAAATGTCTGAGTTCAAATCTTGGCTCTATTGTTTATTTTCTGGCTAAACTTGAGCCTGGCAGTTGCCTCTATGTGCCTTAGTCTCTCCATTGATAAACAGATGTTACCATGACCCTACCTCATAGAGTTGACATGATGATGGAGTAAACACATAGAGACCTCAGAACTGTGCTTGTAAAATTATTAGTTTATGGAGTAATTATATTTATTCTTGAGGAAATTAAATCATTATGTGTATTCTCTATATTTAGAAACGAACTGATAACCTATTGTAAATTTAAATATTCCACCTTCTCATGAATGCTACACTATTTTGGAGTATGTAGATTTTTCTTTAAATGCCAGTTACATTTTATAAATTGAAATACAGTTGACCCTTGAACAATTTAGGGTTTTAGGGGTGCTGAATCCCCATGCAGTTGAAAATCTGCATATAACTTTTGACTCCTCAAAACCTTAACTACAAATAGCCTACTGTTAACCAGAAACCTTACAAATAACATAATGCATACTTTGAATGTTACATGTATTATATACTATATTCTTAAAGTAAGCTGGAGAAAAGGAAATGTTGTTAAGAAAATCATGAGAAAAATATATTTACTATTCATTAAGTGGCAGTGGGTCATCATGAAGATCTTCATCCTCGTCATCTTCATGTTGAGTATACTGAGGAGGAGGAGGAGGAGGAAGAGGAGGGATTGGTCTTGTTGTCTCAGGGATGGCAGAAGCAGAAGAGGTGGAGAGGGTGGAAGGGGAGACAGGAGAATCAGGCAAAGTCCATGTAACCTTTATTGAAAAAAATCCGTGTAAAAGTGGACCTACACAGTTGAAACCTGTGTTGTTGAAAGGTCAACTATATTTTAGAAATAAAGGCTTTATTCTAGAAATAAGGGGCCCAAATTAAGGGGGAAAAAAGAGCGTTGAAGGAAAGGAGTATTGGATGTAACCATCTTTCCTCAGAAGCTCAGAGTATCCTTGATTAGGAATACCTTTACTGTCAATAAAATCTCATTTTTCAATTTGTACTCTCTAGTCATGGAACTAGATAGCAGAAAGGTTTATTTCTATGATAGAAATAACTAGATAGCAGAAAGGTTTATTTCTGTATACAGAAACCAGCCCAACAGTAGATAAGTATATCTTAACATGTATATCTGTATAAGCATAAGTGTTATATTATTATCTTTAAACATATTTTATAGAACAAATCTAGTGATTTATCTTTAAATGCAACTAGATGAATGGAAATTGGAATATTATATACATTATATACAAGGTTATATACAGTTGTATAACATTATATACAAGATTGACAGTCTAGTTGTGGTTTTGAATTTTGTCATTTGAAACATTTGCTTGGTTTGCTGTCAGTAAGAGCCACTGTGTTTTGCTTCTCAGAGAATGGGAGGGCAAGCTCCTACTGCTTCAGGAGATTCTGGATGAATGGCTCAAGGTCCAAGCCACGTGGCTGTATCTGGAGCCCATTTTCAGTTCTCCAGACATTATGTCTCAGATGCCTGAGGAAGGGAGACGATTTACAGCTGTGGATAAGACATGGAGAGATATAATGAGAACTGTCATGCAGGTAGGTGAAAAAATCTCCAAAAATGCCATTATTTGGTTGAAGTGACATGATTTGTGTTTTCAGAAATCCATATAAACCATTATTGTTTCCAATAAGCCATTATCTGTTTCACATGTACATTGTCTTTTCAGCTATTATTTTAGAATGCCAGGAGCAGAAAATGTTGCAAGCAAAAGTAGATATTTTGTCCTGATTACTCCTTGAAGTCCAAATTGAAATTTGCATTGTTTAACAACCTTTGGTTCTATTATTGATTCTTATCTGATACTCTGATAGGAAGACATTGTACGAGGTACTTGCTGACTCCGTCTATTCTGTGGCTGTCTTGTTATGGAATACAACCCACTGAAACTCACTGTGGTGCACAAATGTCAGTATGCCAACGACTCAACACATTTTTCTGGTAGGGACCTAAAAACAGATGAGTTGCAAAGATAAATATATCTAAAAAGTTCAATAAATGCAAATAAGATACAGTAAAGAAAGAAAAATACACAAATACTGTGGAGGAGAACTTACAATTTAAACTAAAGAGAGAATTTAATAAAAACTGGTAACACTAAAAAAAAGTACCTTTTGTGTTCAATTCAGAGGACTTTTTTTTTTTTTTTTTTTTTTTTTTTTTGAGATGGAGTCTCGCCCTGTCACCCAGGCTGGAGTGCAGTGGTGCAATCTAGGCTTACTGCAACCTTTGCCTCCCAGGCTCAAGTGATTCTCCTGCCTCAGCCTCTCGAGTAACTGAGATTAGAGTCATGTGCCACCATGCCCAGCTAATTTTTCTATTTTTGGTAGAGACGGGGTTTCACCATGTTGGTCAGGCTGGTCTTGATCTCTTGACCTCAAGTGATCCACCCATCTCAGCCTTCCAAAGTGCTGGGATTACAGGCATGAGCCACTGTGGCTGGCAGAATACATTTATTTACTGCCTCAGAAGCATGGTTGTGTGTCATTAAATATTAAAATAGAAAAAAGTTATTAAATCATATCATTAAATGAATATAAACTTCTGCATTGGTATTTTGATAAAATATAATACTATAAGGTAGGATAAGTATTATCTTAAAAATGTCCTACCCTGAAATAGAAATATGCATATCTTTATTGTTATTTAAACTTTAAGAGCTGTTACTATAATCCAAAATGTTGATAATACTGTATTGACGTCAACTATATGATTTGATAGGAAAATATCCAGAAAGATGGACATGGTTTTATTTATTTAATCTTTACCTCGTTTATATAATAGTACCTGAAATAAATCTTTTTATAAACCAAACCTTTGTAAAATTAATCACACTGGAATTAATTCCATATTTAAAGAACCCATTAGTAAGTTGCTTTGTAACACAATCATCTCTAATTTATGTCAGAAATTCAGTCTTTTATATATAGTTTCCTTATGGCGGTGCAAAATCCTCATAATATGGATATATTTTCGTTAGGAAGGTGATGAAGGAGAATTTTTTTGTTGTTTAAAAAAGCAAAAAGTAGTAGAGACGGGGGGTGCCCAAGATGGCCAAATAGGAACAGCTCAAGCCTCCAGCTCCCAGCGTGAGCAACACAGAAGACGGGTGATTTCTGCATTTTCAACTGAGATAGCAGGTTCATCTCACTGGGGCATGTCGGACAGTTGGTGCTGATCAGCAGGTGCAGCCCGACCAGCGAGAGCTGAAACAGGGCGAGGCATCACCTCACCTGGGAAGCTCAAGGGGCAAGGGAATTCTTTTCCCTAGCCAAGGGAAACTGAGCCACACAACACCTGGAAAATTGGGTACTCCCACCCTAATATTGCACTTTACCGAGGGTCTTAGCAAATGGCACACCAGGAGATTTAATCTCACACCTGGCCTGGAGGGTACCATGCCCACGGAGCCTCCTTCCTTGAGAGCACCGCAGTCTGAGATCTAACTGCAAGGCAGCAGCAAGGCTGCATAAGGGATGCAGTAAACATCAAAAGGAATAACTGGTACCAGCCACTGCAAAAGCATGCCAAAATGTAAAGACCATCGATGCTAGGAAGAAACTGCATCAACTAATGAGCAGAATAACCAGCTAACATCATAATGACAGGATCAAGTTCACACATAACAATATTAACCTTAAATGTAAATGGGCTAAATGGTCCAATTAAAAGGCACAGACTGGCAAATTGGATAAAGAGTCAGACCCATCAGTGTGCTGTATTCAGGAGACCCATCTCATGTGCAAACACACACATAGGCTCAAAATAAAGGGATGGAGGAAGATCGACCAGCAAATGGAGAACAAAAAAAAAGCAGGGGTTGCAATCCTAGTCTCTGATAAAACAGACTTTAAACCAACAAAGATCAAAAGAGACAAAGAAGGCCATTACATCATGGTAAAGGGATCAATGCAACAAGAAGAGCTAACTATCCTAAATATATAAGCACCCAATACAGGAGCACCCAGATTCATAAAGCAGGTCCTTAGAGACTTACAAAGAGACTTAGACTCCCATGCAATAATAATGGGAGACTTTAACACCCCACTGTTAACATTAGACAGATCAACGAGACAGAAAGTTAACAAGGATATCCAGGAATTGAACTCAACTCTGCACCAAGGGGCCCTAAAAGACATCTACAGAACTCTCCACCCCAAATCAACAGAATATACATTCTTCCCAGCACCATATCACACTTATTCCAAAATTGAGCACATAATTGGAGGTAAAGCACTCCTCAGCAAATGTAAAAAAACAGAAATTATAACAAACTGTCTCTCAGACCACAGTGCAATCAAACTAGAACTAAGGACTAAGAAACTCAATCAAAATTGCTCAACTGCTTGGAAACTGACCAGCCTGCTCCTGAATGGCTACTGGGTACATAACAAAATGAAGGCAGAAATAAAGATGTTCTTTGAAACCAATGAGAACAAAGATACAACATACCAGAATCTCTGGGACACATTTAAAGCAATGTGTAGAGGGAAATTTATAGCACTAAATGCCCACAAGAGAAAGCAGGAAAGATCTAAAATTGACACCCTAACATCACAATTAAAAGAACTAGAGAAGCAAGAGCAAATACATTCAAAAGTTAGCAGAAGGCAAGAAATAACTGAGATCAGAGCAGAACTGAAGGAGGTAGAGACACAAAAAACCCTTCAAAAAAATCAGTGAATCCAGGAGCTGGTTTTTTGAAAAGATCAACAAAATTGGTAGACTTTTAACAAGACAATTAAGAAAAGAGAGAAGAATCAAATAGATGCAATAAAAAATGATAAAGTGGATATCACCACCAATCCCACAGAAATACAAACTACCATCAGAGAATACTATAAACACCTCTGTGCAAATAAACTAGAAAACCTAGAAGAAATGGATAATTTCCTGGACACTTACAGTCTCCCAAGACTAAGCCAGGAAGAAGTTGAATCCCTGAATAGACCAATAGCAGGCTCTGAAATTGAGGCAATAATTAATAGCCTACCAACCAAATAAAGTCCAGGACCAGACAGACAGATTCACAGCCGAATTCTACCAGAGGTACAAGAAGGAGCTAGTACCATTCCTTCTGCTATTCCAATCAATAGAAAAAGAAGGAATCCTCCCTAACTCATTTTATGAGGCCAACATCATCCTGATACCAAAGCCTGGCAGAGATACAACAAAAAGAATTTTAGACCAATATCCCTGATGAACATTGATGCAAAAATCTTCAATAAAATACTGGCAAACTGAATCCAGCAGAACATCAAAAAGCTTATCCACCATGATCAAGTGGGCTTCATCCCTGGGATGCAAGGCTGGTTCAACATATGGAAATCAGTAAACGTAATCCAGAATATAATCAGACCCAAGACAAAAACCACATGATTATCTCAATAGATGCAGAAAAGGCCTTTGACAAAATTCAACGCCCTTCATGCTAAAAACTCTCAATAAATTCGGTATTGATGGAACATATCTCAAAATAATAAGAGCTATTTATGACAAACCCACAGCCAATAGCATACCGAATGGGCGGAAACTGGAAGCATTCCCTTTGAAAACTGGCAAAAGACAGGGATGCCCTCTCTCACCACTCCTATTCAATATAGTGTTGGAAGTTCTGGCCAGGGCAATCAGGCAAGAGAAAGAAATAAAGAGTATTCAGTTAGGAAAAGAAGAAGTCAAATTGTCCCTGTTTGCTGATGACATGATTATATATTTAGAAAACCCATTGTCTCAACCCAAGATCTCCGTAAGCTGATAAGCAACTTCAGCAAAGTCTTAGGATACAAAATTAATGTGCAAAAATCACAAGCATTCTTATACACCAGTAACAGACAAACAGAGAGCCAAATCATGAATGAACTCCCATTCACAATAGCTTCAAAGAGAATAAAATACCTAGGAATCCAACTTACAAGGGAAGTAAAGGACCTCTTCAAGGAGAACTACAAACCACTGCTCAGTGAAATAAAAGAGGACACAAACAAATGAAGAACATACCATGCTCATGGATAGGAAGAATCACTATTGTGAAAATGGCCATACTGCTCAAGGTAATTTATAGATTCAATGCCATCCCCATTAAGCTACCAATGACTTTCTTCACAGAATTGGAAAAAACTACTTTAAAGTTCATATGGAACCAAAAAAGACCCCACATTGCCAAGACAATCCTTAGCCAAAGAACAAAGCTGGAGGCATCACGCTACCTGACTTCAAGCTATACTGCAAGGCTACAGTAAGCAAAACAGCATGGTACTGGTATCAAAACAGAGATATAGACCAATGGAACAGAACAGAGCCCTCAGAAATAATACCACATATCTACAACCATCTGGTCTTTACAAACCTGACAAAAACAAGAAACAGGGAAAGGATTCCCTATTTAATAAATGGTACTGGGAAAATTGGCTAGCCATAAGTAGAAAGCTGAAACTGGATCCTTTCCTTACTCCTTATATGAAAATTAATTCCAGATGGCTGAGACTTAAATGTTAGACCTAAAACCATAAAAACCCTAGAAAAAAACCTAGGTAATACCATTCAGGACACAGACATGGGCAAGGACTTCATTTCTAAAACACCAAAAGCAACGCCAACAAAAACCAAAATTGACAAATGGGATCTAATTAAACTAAAGAGCTTCTGCACAGCAAAAGAAACTACCATCAGAGTGAACAGGCAACCTACAGAATGGGAGAAAAATTTTTGCAATGTACTCATCTGACAAAGGGCTAATATCCAGAACCTACAAAGAACTCAAACAAATTTAAAAGAAAAAAACAACCCCCTCAAAAAGTGGGCAAAGAATATGAACAGATACTTCTCAAAAGAAGACATTCATACAGCCAACAGACACGTGAAAAAATGCTCATCATTACTGGCCATCAGAGAAATGCAAATGAAAACCACAATGAGATACCATCTCACACCAGTTAGAATGGCAATCATTACAAAATCAGGAAACAACAGGTGCTGGAGAGGATGTGGAGAAATAGGAACACTTTTACACTGTTGGTGGGACTGTAAACTAGTTCAACCATTGTGGAAAACAGTATGGCGATTCCTCAAGGATCTAGAACTAGAAATACCATTTGACCCAGCCATCCCATTACTGGGTGTACACCCAAAGGATTATAAATCATGCTGCTATAAAGACACATGCACACATATGTTTATTGCAGCACTATTCACAATAGCAAAGACTTGGAATCATCCCAAATGTCCATCAATGACAGACTGGATTAAGAAAATGTGGCACATATACACTATGGAATACTATGCAGCCATATAAAAGGATGAGTTCATGTCCTTTGTAGGGACATGGATGCAGCTGGAAACTATCATTCTCAGCAAACTATCTCAAGAACAGAAAACCAAACACCACATGTTCTCACTCATAGGTGGGAATTGAACAATGAGATCACTTGGACACAGGAAGGGGAACATCACACACCAGGGCCTATTGTGGGGAGAGGGTCGAAGGAAGGGATAGCATTAGGAGATATAGGTAATGTAAATGACGAGTTAATGGGTACAGCACACCAACATGGCACATGTATACATATGTAACAAACCTGTGTGTTGTGCACGTGTACACTAAAACTTAAAGTATAATAATAAAAAAGGGCAAAAAGCAAATGTAGATACTTGTATTCTTTTAGTTAATATATTTAAGAAATTAAAGTCTTTTTTAATATGTAATCAAAATACTCTTCAAAATTCCATATTGCTATGAAATTTTATAGATATCTCAGGTGCTTGAAAGGGCAGCTATCTTGGGCCTTGTAAATAATGGAGGCATATTTTTATCCTATAAAACCACTGGAAACAAACAAAAACATTACTTACCCTCATTTCTTTTTTTTTTTTTTTGAGACGGAGTCTCGCTCTGTCACCCAGGCTGGAGTGCAGTGGCACGATCTCCACTCACTGCAAGCTCCGCCGCCTCCCAGGTTAACGCCATTCTCCTGCCTCAACCTCCCTAGAAGCTGGGACTACAGGCACCAGCCACCATGCCCGGCTAATTTTTTTGTATTTTCAGTAGAGGCGGGGTTTCACTGTGTTCGCCAGGATGGTCTCGATCTCCTGACGTCGTGATACGCCCACCTTGGCCTCCCAAAGTGCTGGGATTACAGGCGTGAGCCACCGCGCCCGGCCACTTACCCTCATTTCTAAATAAATAGGTATTTTCTGTTGGGGAGGGGAGAGTAACACTTCATTTACTTTTGCTTAAGACTTGATTATCTTTCTCATCTGCTTTGCATTTTCTCTTTCTCCATATATTAGTATTCAGGGAAGCTTTGGCTCATGCTCTCCAAAGAGCTGAAAATAAACATATACCCATATTCTCTTAGGAAGTCTAATGAGATGATGTGTATAGTAGAGGCCACTGGATTAATTGCTTGGTACATAAGGTTATTGCCTTCATTCTTAGGAGTTCCTAATAAACGTTCTTTTAAAAACCTCAGAGGCTAAAAATGGGACATAAATACTATTGTTAATGTAACTGGCTTACAGTGTAAACAAAGCTGCTGGGAAGTTCCAACTGGGTAGAGCCCACTGTGGTTCGGCATGGCCGCTGTAGCCAGACTGTCTCTGTAGATTCCTCCTCTCTGGGCAGGGCATCTCTGAAAGAAACGCAGCAACCCCAGTCAGGAGCTTATAGATAAAACTCCTGTCTCCCTGGGACAGAGCAACCATGGGAAGGGGTGGCTGTGGGCACAGCTTCAGCAGACTTAAACTTTCCTGCCTGCTGGCTCTGAAGAGAGCAGTGGATCACCCAGCACAGCGCTTGAGCTCTGCTAAGGGACAGACTGCCTTCTCAAGTGGGCCCCTAACCCCTGTGCCTCCTGACTGGGAGATACCTCCCAACAGGCGTCAACAGACACCCCATACAGGAGAGCTCCATCTGGCTGGCATCTGGCAGGTGCCCCTCTGGGACGAAGCTTCCAGAGGAAGGAATAGGCAGCAATCTTTGCTGTTCTGCAGCCTCTGCTGGTGATACCCAGGCAAACAGAGTCTGGAGTTGAACTTCAGCAAACTCCAGCAGACCTGCAGCAGATGGCCCTGACTATTAGAAGGAAAACCAACAAACAGAAAGGAATAGCATCAACATCAACAAAAAGGGCATCCACACAAAAACCCTATCCGAAGGTCACCAGCATCAACGATCAAAGGTCAAAGGCAGATAAACCCATGAATATGAGGAAAAACCAGTGCAAAAGGGCTGAAAATTCCAAAAACCAGAATGCCTCTTCTCCTCCAAAGGATTACAACTCCTTGCCAGCAAGGGAACAACACTGGACCGAGAATGAGTTTCACAAATTGACAGAAGTAGGCTTCAGAAGGTAGGTAATAAACTCCTCCAAGCTAAAGGAGCATGTTCTAACCCAATGCAAGGAAACTAAGAACCTTGAAAAAAGGTTAGACGAATTGCTAACTAGAATAACCAGTGTAGAGAAGAACATAAATGACCTGATGGAGCTGAAAAACACAGCACAAGAACTTCGTGAAGCATACAGAAGTATCAATAGCCAAATTGATCAAGTGGAAGAAAGGATGTCAGAGATTGAAGAGCAACTTAATGAAATAAAGCGTGAAGACAAGATTAGAGAAAAAGAATGAAAAGGAGAGAACAAAGCCTTCAAGAAATATGGACTACGTGAAAAGACCAAACCTACACGTTTGATTGGTGTACCTGAAAGTGATGGGGAGAATGGAACCAAGTTGGAAAACAGTCTTCAGGATATTATCCAGGAGAACTTCCCCAACCTAGCAAGACAGGCCAACATTCAAATTCAGGAAATACAGAGAACACCACAAAGATACTCCTTGAGAAAAGCAACCCCAAGACACATAATCATCAGATTCATCACGGTTGAAATGAAGGAAAAAATGTTAAGGGCAGCCAGAGAGAAAGGTCGGGTTAACCACAAAGGGAAGCCCCTTGAACTGACAGCAGATCTCTCTGCAGAAACCCTCCAAGCCAGAAGAGAGTAGGGACCAATATACAACATTCTTAAAGGAAAGAATTTTCAACCTAGAATTTTATATCCAGCCAAGCTAAGCTTCATAAGTGAAGGATAAATAAAATCCTTTACAGACAAGCAAATGGTGAGAGATTTTGTCACCACCAGGCCTGCCTTACTAGAGCTCCTGAAGGAAGCACTAAACGTGGAAAGAAACAACTAATATCAGCCACTGCAAAAACATACCAGATTGTAAAGATCATCGACACTACGAAGAAACTGCATCAACTAACAGCCGAATAACCAGCTAGAATCGTAATGACAGGATCAAATTCACACATAACAATATTAACCTTAAATGTAAGCGGGCTAAATGCCCCAATTAAAAGAAACAGACTGGCACATTGGATAAAGAGTCAACACCCATTGGTGTGGTATATTCAGGAGACCCATCTCATGTGCAAACACACACATAGGCTCAAAATAAAGGGATGGAGGAATATTTACCAAGCAAACAGAAAAAAAAAAGCAGAGGTTGCAATCCTAGTCTCTGATAAAACAGACTTTAAACCAACAAAGATTGAAAGAGACAAAGAAGGGCATTACATAATGGTAAAGGGATCAATGCAACAAGAAGAGCTAACTATCCTAAATATATGTGTGCCCAATATAGAAGCACCCAGATTCATAAAGCAAGTTCTTAGAGACCTAAAAAGAGACTTGGACTCCCACACAATAATAGTGGGAGAGTTTAACACCCCACCATATTAGACAGATCAACAAGACAAAAAATTAACAAGGATATTCAGGACTTCAACCCAGCTCTGGACCAAGCAGACCTAATAGACATCTACAGAACTCTCTGCCCCAAATCAACAGAATATGCATTCTTCTCAGTACCACATCACACTTACTCTACATTTGACCACATAATTGGAAGTAAAACACTCCTCAGCAAATGCAAAAGAACAGAAATCATAACAGTCTCTCAGACCATGGTGCAATCAAATCAGAACTCAGGATTAAGAAACTCACTCACAACCACACAACTACATGGAAACTGAACAACCTGCTCCTGAATGACTACTGGGTAAATAATTAAGGCAGAAATAAATGAGTTATTTGAAGCCAATGAGAACAAAGACACAACATACCAGAATCCCTGGGATACAGGTAAAGTAGTGTTTAGAGGGAAATTTATACCACTAAATGCCCACAGGAGAACGTGGGAAAGATCTAAAATTGACACCCTAACATCACAATTTAAAGAACTAGAGAACCAAGAGCAAACAAATTCAAAAGCTAGCAGAAGACAAGAAATAACTTAGATCAGAGCAGAACTGAAGGAGATAGAGACACAAAAAATCCTTCAAAAAAATCAAAATGAATCCAGGAGCTGGTTTTGTGTGTGTGTGTGTTTGTTTGTTTTGTTTTGTTTTGTTTTGTTTTTTTGAGAGACTCTCACTCTGTCACCTAGGCTGGAGTACAGTGGCGTGATCTCGGCTCGCTGCAAGCTCCGCCTCCTGGGTTCACACCATTCTCCTGCCTTAGCCTCCTGAGTAGCTGGGACTACAGGCACCTGCCACCATGCCTGGCTAATTTTGTTTTTGTATTTTTAGTAGAGACAGGGTTTCACCATGTTAGCCAGGATGGTCTCCATCTCTTGACCTTGTGATCTGCCTGCCTTGGCCTCCCGAAGTGCTGGGATTACAGGCGTGAGCCACCACGCCCAGCCAGGAGCTAGTTTTTTTAAAAGATTAACAAAATAGATAGACTGCTAGCCAGATTGATGAAGAAGAAAAGAGAGAAGAATAAATAGACACAATAAAAGAAATGATAAAGGGGATATCACCACTGGCCCCACAGAAATACAAACTACCGTCACAGAGAATACTATAAATACCTCTACACAAATAAACTACAAAACCTAGAAGAAATGGATAAATTCCTGGACACATACACCATCCCAAAACTAAACCAGGAAGAAGTTGAATCCCTGAATAGACTAATAACAAGTTCTGAAATTGAGGCAGTAATTAATAGCCTATTAACCAAAAAAAGCCCAGGACCAGAGAGATTCACAGCCGAATTCTACCAGAGGAGTGCAAAGAGGAGCTGGTACCACTCCTTTTGAAACTATTCCAAAGAATAGTAAAAGAGGGACTCCCCCCTAACCCATTTTATGAGGCCAGCATCATCCTGATACCAAGACCTGGCAGAGACACAACAAAAAAAGAAAATTTCAGGCCAATATCCCTGATGAACATTGATACGAAAATCCTCAATAAAATACTAGCAAACTGAATCCAGCAGCACATCAAAAAGCTTATCCACCATGATCAAGTCAGTTTCATCCCGGGGATGAAAGGCTGATTCAACATACACAAATCAGTAAACGTAATCCATCACATAAACAGAACCAAAGACAAAAACCACATGATTATCTCAATAGATGCAGAAAAGGCCTTTGGTAAAATTCAACACGACTTTATGCTAAAAACTCTCAATAAACTAAGTATTGATGGAACGTATTTCAAAATAATAAGATATTTATGACAAACCCACAGCCAATATCATACTGAATGGGCAAAACCTGGAAGCATTCCCTTTGAAAACCAGCACAAGACAAATATGCCCTCTCTCACCACTCCTATTCAACATAGGATTGGAAGTTCTGGCCAGGGTAATCAGGCAAGAGAAAGAAATAAAGAGTAAGCCAGGTGCAGTGGCTCATGCCTGTAATCTCAGCACTTTGGGAGGCTGAGGCGGGTGGATCACCTGTGGTCAGGAGTTTGAGACCAGCCTGACCAACAAAGTGAAACTCCATCTCTACTAAAAATACAAAAATTAACCAGGTGTGGTGGCGCGTGACTGTAGTCCCAGCTCTTCAGGAGGCTAAGACAGGAGAATTGCTTGAACCCAGGAGGCAGAGGTTGCAGTGAATTGATGTTGTGCCACTGCACTCCAGCCAGGGCGATGGAGTGAGACTCCATCTCAATCAATCAATCAATCAATCCATAGTATTCAAATAGGAAAGAGGAAGTCAGATTGTCTCTGTTTGCAGATGACATGATTGTATATTTAGAAAAATCCATCGTCTCAGCCCCAAATCTCCTTAAGCTGATAAGCAACTTCAGAAAAGTCTCAGGATAAAAAATCAATGTGCAGAAATCACAAGCATTCCTATATACCAATAATAGACAAACAGCCAAATCATGAGTGAACTCCCATTCACAATTGCTACAAAGAGAATAAAATACCTAAGAATACAACTTACAAGGGATGTGAAGGACCTCTTCAAGGAAAACTACAAACCACTGCTCAAGGAAGTAAGAGAAGACACAAACAAATGGAAAAACATTCCATGCTCATGGATAGGAAGAATCAGTATCGTGAAAATGGCCCTACTGCCCAAAGTGATTAATAGAGTCAATGCTGTTCTCATCAAGCTACCATTGACTTTCTTCAAGAATTAGAAAAAACCACTTTAAATTTCGTATGGAACCAAAAAAGAATCCTTATAGCCAAGACAATCCTAATCAAAAAGAACAAAGCAAGAGGCATCACACTACCTGACTTCAAACTATGCTACAAGGCTACAGTAATCAAAACAACATGGTACTGGAACCAGAACAGCATGGTACTGCTACCAAAACAGAGATCTAGACCAATGGAACAGAATAGAGACCTCAGAAATCACACCACACATCTACAACCATCTGATCTTTGACAAACCCGACAAAAACGAGCAGTGAGGAAAGGATTCCCTATTTAATAAATGGTGTTGGGAAAACTGGCTAGCCACATGCAGAAAACAGAAACTGGACCCCTTCCTTACACATTATACAAAAATTAACTCAAGATGGATTAAAGACTTAAACATAAGACCTAAAACCATAAAAGCCCTAGAAGAAAACCTAGGCAATACTATTCAGGACATAGGCATGGGCAAGGACTTCATGACTAAAACACCAAAAGCAATGTCAACAAAAGCCAAAATTGACAAATGGGATCTAATTAAAGAGCTTCTGCACAGCAAAATAAACTACCATCAGAGGGAACAGGCAACCTACAGAATGTGAGAAAATTTTTGCAATCTGTCCATCTGACAAAGGGCTAATATCCAGAATCTACAAGGAACTTAAGCCAATTTACAAGAAAAAAAACAACCCCATCAGAAAGTGGGCAAGGAATGTGAACAGACACTTCTCAAAAGAAGACATTTATGCAGCCAACAAACATATGAAAAGAAAGCTCATTATCACTGGTTGTTAGAGAAATGCGAATCAAAACCACAATGAGATACCATCTCACACCAGTTAGAATGGTGATCATTAAAAAATCAGGAAACAACAATGCTGGAGAGGCTGTAGAGAAATAGGAACGCTTTTACACTGCTGGTGGGAGTGTAAATTAGTTCAACTATTGTGGAAAACAGTGTGGCGATTCCTCAAGGATCTAAGACCAGAAATACCATTTGACCCAGCAATCCCATTACTGGGTATGTACCGAAAGGATTATAAATCATTTTGCTATAAAGACACATGCACACCTATGTTTATTGCAGCACTGTTCACAATAGCAAAGACTTGGAACCAACCCAAATGTCCATCAATGATAGACTGGATAAAGAAAATGTGGCACATATACACCATGGAATACTATGCAGCCATAAAAAATGATGAGTTCATGTCCTTTACAGGGACATGAATGAAACTGGAAACTATCATTTTCAGCAAACTAACACAGGAACAGAAAACCAAACACCACATGTTCTCACTCATAAATGGGAGTTGAAAAATGAGAACACATGGACACAGGGAGGGGAACATCACACACCGGGGCCTGTTGGGGGATTGGGGGCTAGGGGAGAGATAGCATGAGGAGAAATACCTAATGTAGATGATGGATTGATAGGTGCAGCAAACCACCATGGCACATATATACCTATGTAACGAACCTGC
This sequence comes from Macaca mulatta, assembly GCF_049350105.2. Taxonomy (NCBI): domain Eukaryota; kingdom Metazoa; phylum Chordata; class Mammalia; order Primates; family Cercopithecidae; genus Macaca; species Macaca mulatta. The sequence continues at coordinate 100,914,125 of NC_133417.1, read as the reverse complement.
ACGTTCTGCACATGTATCCCAGAACTTAAAGTATAATAATAATTTTAAAAAAGAAGACATGTGGCTCACGCCTGTAATCCCAGCACTCTGGGAGGCCAAGGCGGTGGATTACCTGAGGTCAGGAGTTTGAGACTAGCCTAGTCAACATGGTGAAACCCTGTCTCTACTAAAAATACTATTTTATACATATATACACACACACTTTATATATATATAATATATATACACACTTTATATATATAATATATATATATTGTCCAGCTATATCTATGTTGTATATAATACTTCATATATATATATATGTGTGTGTGTGTATATATATATATATATATGTATATATATATATATATATATATATATATATATAAAAAATTGGCTGTATTGAGATGTCTTGGTTTCCTTGAGGTGTAAACATGAAATAATCTTATAATTCATGCTACCAGCTATACTCAACCAGTGCCCTTTCTCACTCGGAGAGGCTCGCTTATTGATCTTTCAATCTAATTCCAGAATTTTTCAGTCACTTTTGCTTATTAAGAGAGTTTTGTCTATGAAGACTTAGTTGTACCTGTTTCAAAACCTCAGTCTTCTGTTCTACTCTGAGCTCTCCTCTTCCCCACAATGCAGGTAAACCTGAAGTTCCAGGGGCGGGGAGATATGGAGACTGCTCTCCCACTCTACTTCTCTCCTCCTGTGCTTCTCATGTGGGGTTGGGACAAGGACCAGGTGAAGAGAAGGAGGAAGGGAGGGATGGGGAGAGAGACAGTAAGAGGGAGAGGGAGAGAGAGAGAGGAAGAAAGAGAGAGTGAGAGTAAAAGAACATTTTCTGATCTACCTGATCCTGCAAAATGGGCTGTTGTTTTTTTGTCGGTGGTCATAAGGTAGATAACCTCCTATCAGTGATGTGGAGGCCCTGTGCCTTTTCTGTTGGTCTTCACAACTGGTCTAGCACTTTGGAGAGTTGTGGATATGTAATGAGCACAGATTAACCCAGGGTAGACAGGTGAAGATTCCAACACAGGTTTGGCCGCTGAGGGACTTCATCTTGAATATCTCCCCTAGGTTTGGTCATTGTCTGGGAGATGTGGCTACATTTTCAGACTGACCTTGTGATGGTGTATTTTGCCACATATTTTTTATGTGTATGTCTCTTTACCCCATACTGTAGCAGTATTTCACAAATCTTCAGCCTTTAATTTCATATGCCAGCTTACTTTTAAGATTAGGTTATGGGAAAAAAAATTTTCATCTGCCTGCCATAGCCCAAAATTGGGGTCTGCAGAAGGGCACGATTCATCTTCTGTACCCACTTTGTAACCTTGAGCACATAGTTCTTGCCCCTTCTTCACTGGCCGTTCCACCACACCATCTGCTCCCAGAGTCAGTTTCCTGCTCTAGTGGCATTGGAGCAGGTCAGCACACCTGGTGACTGACCAGACCTCCAGCTAGGAAAGATGTCAGCCTTCTCTCCTTTCAGGCACTTAAAAAATGTTTTAGGGACTCTCTTGGGCCCCCCTTCCTAAGATTCAGGGGATGGGAACTAGTTAATTGCCCACCAGATGGGGATGAAATAAGTGGATAATCCCTCTCTGCATGCTGCATTTCACCCCCAAACTTGGTTTTTGACCCATCCAAGTCTTTTGTATTTCATGCAAAGCAGACGAAAACACTCTTAAATTTCTTCCCAAACATTTTCCATTTCTAGTCTAACCCCATCTCAATAAATACAAGCACTGTTCTTTCTATTGCCAAAAACTTAGTACTCATTCTTTATTTTCCTTGTTTTCTTTACTGTAGTAAATATCATTTGGCAACAAGCATTTCACCTCTATCTAGTGGGCTGAAAAGCAGAAAAGATCATCTCCCAGGCTCTCTACATCTGACTTTCTGGAAGTGAATTAGATCTTTTCAATTAGATACACTCATTTGGGATTTGGATGGAAAAAGTGAAAGTGACCGTCTTTCTGTCATTTTAGCTATTTCTGCTGTCAAGCCAGATCATGAACACATGACTTTTTTTTCCAACAGGACTTTATCATCTGGTTACCAGTTTTATAGGTATTATGAGGCAGTGATAATGGTGGCCTCCTGATCCCGCCCACTGATCTCTAGCATCAGAGCCTCCATGATGGTTTCTTGAACTCAGTATTTCCAGTGGTGTTATCCTTTAGTCCTGATTGGGACAGAAGTAGTAAATCCTGAAAAGTCAGTTGTTGTGTTTTAGTAGTCTGTCCTGGAAGTATGCTCCCCTAGGCTTTCCAGTGATTTTGCAATCACTTTATTCCCTGTATTAAATTCCTTTTTGTTTAATATATAGAAGGGTTCTACACTGAACTTGAATAAACTATACCAGAACCTCAAGTATGAGATCTAGGATTGTTTATGATCCACTTGGGTCTTAGAGTAGTGAAGATCTAGTTATTGCTTGAAAATAGGACACTAGTAGTGTCTGGTATGCCGTATAAAAATCACTCAATCAATTATGTTCTTAGACTTCCAGAATGAACAATCTATTTTATAGGGACGTGTTTGGTGGACCGTGAGGCTGCTGGAATAGGTCAATAGAATAAGAATTTGAAGTACCAGGGAGGTGAAATGGGCTGAATTCTTTAAAAGGCACTAGAGAAATTAAAGACATGGTATAATTTGCAGTTTTAAATTCTCTGCTCAAGATGTGGTCAGACAACTAAGAAACTTTTGTGATTTCCTAAAAGAACCTTTTATTTCTCATAGCTACAAATTTGATATAGCAAAAAATGAGTTATAGAATCTGATTCAATAGGTCACCAAATTTCAATGTAATTTAATTCATGGCCTTTCTAGATCTGTTATGTGAAAGACAGTTTAATTATGTTGGAAAGCGTGGGGTGGTGAGAACTGAAAATGGGGACACTTGGATGTAATCGACTCTGGGTACTCTGACCCTCAAACTCTGTTTAGCCTCTCTTGCCGGAAGCCTTGGCAGAGGTGTAGATAAATATAAGTGGCAATATATTGTAATGGTGCTTGTGTAGGGAGGAAAGAACTTAAGTTAGATGTGGTCAAATGTGTTGGTGTGGGTGCACTTACCAGAGATCCTGTTTCAACATGCTAGTCAAGGAGCTGTGAGTGGTTCTGTTTACTTGTTTTATTGACCAAACCTGGCTTCTGTAATGGCCTGTCTCAATTAGATTGAAATGGTAGAAAATCCTTGATTGGATTTAAAGAAGTTATAGAGTTGCTTGAAGATGTTTGTGCTGCATATGCTTGCACCATCCAGAAGTGGAAATTATAACCCTACTTAGGGGTGGACTTAGAGAACAGTAGGAAGGAAATTCTTCTCGTGGGCATAACTTCAATAGGTTTTTTTTTTTTTTAACTTTCCTTGGAAAGAGTGCTTGGTCAGAAGTATGAATTTACATTGATGATGGTCAGTAGCAAACAGTTTTGCTGCATAATCAAGGACTTAGAAACAAGTTTGAAGGGTTGGGAACAAGAAATACTGGCGAAGAGGTATGTAAGGTATCAGAGAATATACCTAAATGAGCATATTTGTGTTCCATGTGATTGCTTAGTAACAGGTGCAGCTGCAAAAGGAGGAACTTAATTATATGGTCGACCAGTTGACCTAGTCTGTACATGTCAACCAGCATATGCCACTATGTGCACAGTGAGCTATGAAATGGAATAATTGTTTAATATATTGTCCAAATTGGAGAACATTTGAGAGTTAAAGCAATTAATAATCTGGGAAAGCAAGCATGAACCAGAACTATCTTCATCGAACTGGGATACATGGCTACTGTAGCTATAAATGAAGAAGTCATGATGGCAGGGGTGGGAATTACGGAAGGAATTACTATCGCAGACTACCCCTCACCAACACTGCTGAGTGCTCAAGCTGCCAACAGCGGAAATTAACATAATGCTTCTGATACAGCAGCCATTTAGAGGGAATTGAATATTACATTAGCCCTCTTTCAGTATGGAAGCCAGCAGTGTTGTGTCTGCACCAAATGAATTTTTGTTTTCCCACACCAAGTTTCTGCCAATATTGTCATTCATTGACTTACTGAATGACTTACTCATTATCACAGTTTCCACACAACATGCTAAGGAATTCACATTACAAGGGAAATAAGACAGTTGACTGACATCAATAATAGTAAAAGTCCTACTATGAATATTGACCTTAAACAAAGTGAATTGGCTTATATTGAAGATTAATTTACTCTATTTGTGTGTGTTCATCTGTTCTCATGCTGCTCATAAAGACATGCCTGAGACCAAGTAATTTAGAAAGGAAAGAGGTTTAATTGACTTACAGTTCCACATGGCTGGGGAGGCCTCACAATCATGGTGGAAAGTAAATGAGAAGCAAAGTCACATCTTACATGGCGGCAGGCGAAAGAGCATGTGCAGGGAAACTCCCCTTTATAAAACCATCAGATCTCATGAGACTTACTCACTATCATGAGAACAGCACAGGAAAAACCCACCCCAATGATTCAATTGCCTCCCACCAGGTCCCTCTTATGACACATAGGGATTATTACAATTCAAGGTGATATTTGGGTGGGGACACCAAACCATATCACTGTTGGAAGATAATAGGAGTTTGGGATGCAGTTCTAGAGTATACATAATAGGAGTTTGGGATGCAGTTCTAGAGTTTGGGATGCAGTTCTAGGAGTTTGGGATGCCGTTCTGTCTGCTCCAGGCATGTGGTTTCTCTCATAGGCAGAGTACATGGATATGGGAATTAAGGAGTAAAAATGGAAGTGACATGTCTCACCAATTAACTGCATAATCTACTCACAACAATTTTACTTCTCAACTTTTGGCTTTTCTAGATGAAATCTAGTAGAGATTATCCTAACTAGATTAAGTAATCTCAGTGTCCAGGGGAGAAATACTTCTATATGAGGGACATATTAATGGTTTCATTAAATGGGAAGTTCTTGATCTGCTCATTCCACCCTTTTACCTCTCTGTTTTTACAACTTTTCACTTTACTTACTCTATTCCAGCCACACTGGCTACCTCCTCTTCCTCCTTCCTCCTTCCTCCTCCTCTTCCTCTTCTTCCTTTTTCCTCTTCCTCCTCTTCATCTTCCTCCTTCTTCCTCTTCTCCTTCTTCTTCTTCCTCCCCACCCTTCCTTCTTCTCAAATAACAAACACACTCTACCCGAGGGCCTTTGCACTGGTTGGACCCTCTTCCTGGAATGTGCTACCTCTAAATATCTGCAGTACTGATGCTTTGCTTCCTTGATGTATTTTCTCAAATATTACCTTTATAATGAGACTCACATTGAACATCCTATTTTAAATTAACCCACCTTTGACTTTTTTGGCACTCCTTATCACTTCTTTCTTTTTTGTAGCATCTATCATCTACCTTACTATATAATTTATCAATATGATGTTTATTATTTATTGTCTGTCTCCCCCATGGAGGCTGGGATCTTTGTTTTGTCCACTGTTGTCACCCAAGCACTGAGAAAAGTCACTAATGTGTATTAGCCCTTGGTAAATGTTTGTTAAATGAGTAAATCAATAATTGAGATGGATGCTTGAATTATTGTTAATTCTAAGAATTCAGAGTTTATTCTGGAAAACTTCTGAAAATTCAATTTTAGGCAAATGGGCCCTGAGATTTAGATTAATCCTAGAAATACATTGAATCTAAGTGAAAGAATTTCTGCTCCTGATGATGTCAAGGAATCTTAAAATTGTAAGGGGTTTAAAGTTATACTCTGTCTACCTACATTTCCTTTCTTAAAGTGCAAAAGGTTTAATGAGGATCTTATCAATTTTCTGTTGTCCAGGGATTTTGCATTAGGAAATTTACACTTCCAGAAATTTGCTAAGCAGGCTTGAGCTTAATTCCATTAAGTGTACAAAACAGCATTTCTCTTTTTTATTTTTTATTATTTTTTATTTTGCTTTAAGTTAGGGGATACATGTGCAGAACGTGCAGGTTTGTTACCTAGGTATACATGTGTCATGGTGGTTTGCTACACCTATCAACCTGTCATCTCGGTTTTAAGCCCTGCATGCATTAGGTATTTGTCCCAATGCTCTCCCTCCTCTTGCCCCCCAACACCCGACAGGCCCCAGTGTGTGATATTTCCCTCCCTGTGTCCACATGTTCTCATTGGTTGACTCCTATTTATGAGCGAGAACATACTGTGTTTAGTTTTCTGTTCCTGTGTTTGCTGAGAAGGATGGCTTCCAGCTTTATCCATGTCCCTGCAAAGGACGTGAACTCATTTTTTTAATGGCTGCATAGTATTCCATGGTGTATATGTGCCACATTTTCTTTATCCAGTCTATCATTGATGGGCATTTGGGTTGGTTCCAAGCCTTTGCTATTGTAAGTAGTGCTGCAATAAACATAGGTGTGCATGTGTCTTTATAGCAAAATGATTTATAATCCTTTCAGTATATACCCAGTAATGGGATTGCTGGGTCAAATGGTATTTCTGGTCTTAGATCCTTGAGGAATCGCCACACTGTCTTCCACAGTGGTTGAACTAATTTACACTCCCACAAACAGTGTAAAAGTGTTCCTATTTTTTCTCATCCTCTCCAGCATCTGTTGTTTCCTGACTTATTAATGATTGCCATTCTAACTGGTGTGAGATGGTATCTCATTGTGGTTTTGATTTGCATTTCTGTAATGACCAGTGATAATGAGCTTTCTTTCATATGTTTCTTGGCCACATAAATGTCTTCTTTTGAGAAGTATATGTTCATATCCTTCACCCACTTTTTGATGGGCTTGGTTTTTTTTTTTAAATTGGCTTAAGTTCCTTGTAGATTCTGGATATTAGCCCTTTGTCAAATGGATAGATTACAAAAATTTTCTCCCATTCTGTAGGTTGCCTGTTTACTCTGATGATTATTTTACTGTGCAGAAGCTCTTTAGTTTAATTAGATCCCATTTGTCAATTGTGGCTTTTGTTGTCATTGCTTTTGGTGTTGTAGCCATGAAGTCTTTGCCCATGCCTATGTCCTGAATGGTATTGCCTAAGTTTTCTTTTTCTAGGGTTTTTATGGTTTTAGGTTTTATAATTAAGTCTTTAACGAATCTTGAGTTAATTTTTGTGTAAGGTGCAAGGAAGGGGTCCAGTTTCTGTTTTCTGCATATAGCTAGCCAGTTTTCCCAGCACCATTTGTTAAATAGGGATTTTTTTCCCCCAATTGCTTGTTTTTGTCAGGTTTGTCAAAGATCAGATGGTAGTATGTGTGATGTTATTTCTGAGGTCTCTGTTCTGTTCCATTGGTCTATGTGTCTGTTTTGGTACCAGCACCATGCTGTTTTGGTTACTGTAGCCTTGTAGTATAGTTTGAAGTCAGGTAGCACAATGCCTCCAGCTTTGTTCTTTTTGCTTAGGATTGTCTTGGCTATACAGGCACTTTTTTGGTTCCATGTGAAATTTAAAGTAGTTTCTTCTAATTCTGCAAAGAAGGTCAATGATAGCTTGATGAGAATAGCATTGAATCTATAAATTACTTTGGGCAATATGGCCGGTTTCATGATATTGATTCTTCCTATCCATGAGCATGGAATTTTTTTTCCATTTGTTTGTGTTCTCTCTTATTTCCTTGAGCAGTGACAAAACCGTATTTTCTATGAAGCTTCCTAGTAGCAGAAATGAGAAAGCTCTCTATATACTCAAAGTTTCGGGCCCCTGATATCACATTCGTTTCGTTTAGAAATGTAAACCTAGTAGATCGTCACTAGAGCTGATGAGATTGGTGGGTGGTTGTGAAGTAAAAGAAGACACTTAAAAATTGTCAGTGTTCTTTTAACCAAAAAAATGACAATTAATAATTCATTTCTTCCCCTGCAGGAGACAGAAAGTAATTAAAGTGTCAAGTCACTAAGATTCAAATTTCTAGTAGCTTCCTGTTACATCTTATTGCTATATTCTGAGGACGTGGCTATGAAGTATACCAGCCTTCTATGACATGGAGACTTGTACATTCCTTGAGTTTCCCTGTATGAGCCTAGGTGTAGCTCAACTTGCATTCACTCAAGCACTTAACATGGAATGCTCAAGCATTCATTCATGGAATGCTGACTCTGTACCAGGATTTTATGGCAATCCTTAGAGGAATTTAAAGTCAGTGTTATTTTACTATGAAAAATATCTTTCTTGAAGGATGGAAGATTATACAATGTTCATTTTAACTCCATAAAACATGGAGTGATGTAAATGCTTCATTTTCCCCTTTCCCTAGGGTCAGTCCCCACCCCCACTCTCTCCAAGAGACAATTTTGGGGTGAGGAGAAGGAAAGGGGGAATAAAAGGGTCGCTTCAAGTATGTGTGTTTTAGGTACCATATTAGTCACTTGAAATACATTATCTAATTTAGTCCTCATACCAATTTTGAGAGAGGGCTCTTATCCCCATTTTCAGGATAATAAAAAAGGGACTCAGATTAAGCAAAAGTTGCACAGGTAGTAAGAAATACAGTGTGGGACAGACACCAGGTCTGTTCAACTTGGGCCCCTTTCTTTATCTGATACAGTCTTTATTATGTTTGTCTTCTCACAGGGAGAGAGTGAAGGTAGTTGAGTTGTCAGTCATAAGATGATTACTTTTATTTTAAAATCTTAAATCCATATACAAAGATACATAGATTATTGCCTAAGTTCATATTTGTATGAAGTACAAAATGTAGCATATTTGGTTCAGAGTTATTAAGCTAATCTGGTTAAATAGTTTGACCCTGGAAACTCAAAAATAAAAAAAAATTTACCTGAATGCTCTTCCCATGATTTGTTGTTGTTTGTTTGTTATTTTGGCAATTATAATATTTAGCAAAAGGAATATACTGGTTTAAATAACTGAACTTTTTAGCTTTCAAATCTTCGATTAAGAATGGAAACATTGTAATAAATTTTTTGGTTGAGAATAACAAATACTGTTCATATGTGAAAGGAGTTTTATTTATTAGCCACAATTCAGCTTTTTTCCCCCAACAAATACAGGCATACTTTTCCAGAAGGTGGCACTCTAAGAACACTATTTTGATATTTGGATTTAGGCGGACAAGATGGCCTGAGTCTGTTATGCTGTGTGTGTTTGTGTGTGTGTGTGTGTGTGTGTGTGTGTGTGTGAATGTCTATTTGAAACGTAAAACAGGAAGCATAATAAAATTCCTTTTAAAAATTATGCACCTTTAAAGATAAGCTGATCTAATTATATTACATGATTTATATATTCATGTTTTATTGAGAAAACAAGTAATAATGATAATTATTTTGTTTGATTAAATTGCTGTTTCTAAATTGCATTGTTATAATCCAAAAAAAGCAGAAAATTGTATTTTTCCTTTTCAGACACATTCAAAGTATGTTAACAAAAACATACTTTAGAGACTCCTGCAATTGAATAAAATTCCTATATGAAAAAATTTACTGCTTACATTTTTTGTTATCTCTCAGTCATGGCTAAATACCAAAAATATCTAATTAGTTAATCTTGAAATTTAATATTTAGTTTTTAGTAATATTCTCTTGATTTAATTTCATATAAATTTTCTAAAATGCCCTGTTACATTAATAAATGTCTGGTGTGTTTTCATGAGATGTGCTACTTGACGATTGAAATCTTTATTGTGTTAGCACCTTTTTTGCTTTATTCAACACCTTCAAGCTTATTCAGTAAAGAACTTTCCTTACATTGTCAATGGTGTCAATAGTGAACACTGACTTTGGAATTATAAGACCAACAATAGACCCAGATGACATCAACCATGTGTTACAGAAAAAAAAGTAAAAATAATTCTATTTCAGCTATATCTAGGCTGTATTTTTATATGCACTTCTAAAGATTTTCATAAACTCAGTGGTTACTGTGTGGATATTTTGAGAAATCCATAAACTCTATTTACTTTTTTAAAAATATGAGTTCTTTAAGATCAGCTTTTGGTTATAATTCTTATTTTGAATACACAGGATAAAGCTCTTTTAAAAATATTTGATTGTGTTTGAATCACTGTAAAGCAAACAGCTCACAGTGACACTTTCTAGTGAGAATGTTCACCTTGCCTTAAAGGTGGAACAGTCTGTCTTTAGAGAGTTCAGGAAGAGCACACCTTGAACTTGAGTCCTTCAGCAAGAAGTGTTATAAAGTAGTTTCAGGGGTCATTGTTTACAGTGTAAGATCTTCTTAGAAACCTTTCTTCTTTCTTTCCTCAACCCTTACTTTTTTCTCTATAGTTATAAAACAGGGATTCTGTTATTTTATTATTATTCATAACAAAATTCAAAATAATACTTATAATCATGACTTACTGTTTAGAATTCTTTTCCTCAAAGAATAAAAGACAAAAGAAAATATCTCATACCAGTTTGTTTCCACTGTCCTTCTTGTGAGTTCAGGCAGTGTTCTCTCTCTCACTCGTTTTCTGTTTCTTACACTTCTCAACTTAGAGGGAGAAATTATGAACAGGGCTGAGGATTAAATCGATGTGACTTTTATAGAATCAAAGAGAGAGGCCAAGTAGACTTAGAACATGCAAGACTACTTTTAAAAAACACATACTCCCCTTAAAATTTATAAAACCTTTGTTTGATTACAAACATATAATCTCAAATACAATATGAATATAAATGAAGTTAGTATCTAATATTTTTTAATTGAGTGTTTTTTATTTTTATTTTTAGGATAAACATGTTCTGACAGTTGTAACCATTGACAGAATGCTGGAAAGGCTGAAAAAGTCTAATGAACTTTTAGAGCTCATTCTTAAAGGACTTAATGAATATTTGGAAAAGAAACGCCTCTTTTTCCCCAGATTCTTTTTTTTGTCCAATGATGAACTTCTTGAGATACTATCTGAGACTAAAGACCCCACTAGGTAAGTAATTTACATGTAGAATACATGACTAAATTTATCCACTTAAACTTAATTTTTAGAACAAAGTAGAACATAAATATATATAATCATGTTTATATAATAATTTTTCTACAAGAATGTTCCAAGTATTGTATAATCAACTTTGGATAATTATTAAAAATGTAAGTAGTATCACTGAATGAACCATGGAGTCGTTTTCTTTTGTTTGTTTGTTTTTGAGATGGAGTTTCACTCTTCTTTCCCAGGCTGGAGTGCAATGGCGCCACCTTGGCTCACTGCAACCTCCGCCTTCCATGTTCAAGTAATTCTCCTGCCTCAGCTTCTGGAGGAGCTGGGATTACAGGCATGTGCCACCATGCCCAGCTAATTTTGGTATTTTCAGTAGAGACGGGGGTTTCACCAAGTTGGCCAGGCTGGTCTTGAACTCCTGACCTCCAGTGATCCACCCGCCTCAGCCTCCCAGAGTGCTGGGATTACAGGTGTGGGCCACCGCGCCTGGCCAGATTTCTTAACTTACCACATCTTACAGATTTTTCAGAACACGACTCTTTCACAGCACATTCAGAATAAAAGCCAGTGCCCTCACAATGGTTTGTGATGTCCCACACAGATTATCTTTCCCCTGTTATCCTTCCTATTCATCACCTACTAGTCTTCTTGCTCACTCTGCCTGCAGTCCACCAGCTTTTTTGCAATTCCCCAGTAAAAGGGACAGCCTCCTTTTTCAGTGTACTGTTCCCTTGCCTGGGATGCTCCTTACCCAAATGTCCATCACACTTCTTCCTTTACCTCCTGTAAGTCTTTGTGGAAATCTGCCTAAACATCTGTCATTCAGAGAGGTCCTCCCTGACCACCATATTTAAAGAGGCAGCTCCCTCCATGCTCAACTTGCCCTCTTTCCTGGACTTACTTTCGTTGCCTCATTTTCCGTCTGCATACTTGTTATCATCTGGCATACTCTATAATTTACCTATTTGTTAATGGCATGTCTTCCTCTAGCAGAATATAAGCTCCACCATGGTAGAGATATTTTGAATGTTTTTTTCCCGCTGCTCAATCCTTAGAAGACCATCTGATATAAAGTAAACAGTGAATAGATATTTGTTAAACAAATTTGTTAATTTTGTATCTTGTGCCTTCAAAGTAGGGGATATGTAATCTAAACAAAAGGTAAATTTAGGCTCAGATTTCTATCTGAGTTTTTATACTCTGCTTCTTTTTGCCCATTTGAAAGATGAATGTGACGGGTTATTGGTAGTGTGCCAAAAATGAGGAGTTGTGTCAGTCCCATCTGTATTACATTGAATAGACTAATAGTTGGATACTGTCAATGCAGTTGACTTAGTAAACTGTAAAGTACCTAAGTTACTAAAGGTAGTCCACAATTTTCAAGCAGTCTCTGAAGATCCCAGTTGAAATGACTACTTTTGTGCATTTGAAGATTCTTCAGATTCATGTATTTATCTGTTAGTCAAGATTGGTTTTCTCCTTTTATTACCTTTAGCATCTTTTAATTCATTCTGTTGAAGACAAAGCCTTGTGGTTGTCTCTGTAGCTCTTACTGTAATTGTGATTTTACAGATGTTTTGTGATTATTCAGTTAATACTGACATCTCCATGGACTATATAATCCAGGTAGGCAGAGCTTGTGTTTTTTTGTTTGTTTGTTTTGGGGGTTTCTGGTTTTTGCACAGCATTTCATTCCCAGCAGCACCTAGCACAGGTCTAACACTACACATTTATGAACTTTAAACGAAGATTGCTGCATGAGGAACACTGGAATGTAAGGAATTGTTTTAACTTGGTTAATTCTCTTAAAAATATTTTTCCTGACAGGGTGCAACCCCACTTGAAGAAATGTTTTGAAGGAATTGCAAAGGTAGAATTTACAGAAACTTTAGACATTACTCACATGAAGAGCAGCGAAGGAGAGGTTGTGGAACTCATAGAGATCATTTCAACAGCCAAAGCCAGAGGTCAAGTGGAGAAGTGGTTGGTTGAATTAGAGAGAGTTATGATTAACTCCATCCACAAGGTAGCCAATTATACTTACGATTTTTAGAAAAGGATGCTAGAATATGAATGTTATTAGAAATATACTATTTTGTACTGTTATTGAAACAGAAATGGAGGCATGGAATTACCATTCAAATGTGATAGATAACTTGAAGGCAAAGAGATGGTCTATGATAGTAATTTTGTAGTGACTCATTAGAAAAGTGGAACAAAATACCATCCATACTACAGAACACTTGGGTTTGAGTAATGCATCTGCTCATTTCTTGCGGCCACATGCTAGTGCTTTCATCATTAATTAGATACACTTTGTTCTATGCAATCTATCTTTAGTCTTGCCTTGGAAGCACCTCTGTACATGATCACATCAATCTCTTTGACATGTATGAATCTTTTTGTTCAGTATATGTATGAAATGCATACAAAATGTTAGAAAATAATGTATACTTCCTACAATTAATAGCAACTTCATATTTTTCACATTTCATAAAACGAATTGTCAGCTCAATCATTTGTGATTATTTTTACTAATAGAGAATTTCAAGGCACACCAATAAATAAAGATTGAGCACTCTGTTTTTTTTTTTTTTTTACTATAATGTGAGCTTAGCATTCAAGTTTTTAGTCAAGAATAAAAATCATGATGGAGCAAAGGAACAGAAAGGGAGTGTAATTAATTAATTAATTTAATTTTTTTAAAATATCAACTTTTAGATTCAGAGGTACATGTGCAGGTTTGTTACATAGATATATTGTGTGATTCTGAGGTTTGGGGAGAAATTGATCCCATCACCAAGGTACTGAGCATAGTACCCAATAGTTAGTATATGAACCCTGTGCCCCCTCTTCCTCCTCCTTGTGGTAGTCCCCAGTGTCTATTGTTGCCATTCCCATCTATGACCATGAGTACCTAAGGTTGAGTTTCCACTTACCTGTAAGTGGGAACATGTGTATTTGATTTTCTGTTCCTGTGTTAATTCATTTAGGATAATGGTCTCCAGCTGCATCCATGTTGCTGCAAAGAACATAATTTCATTATTTTTGTGGCTGTATAGTATTATATGGTGTATATTTACCACATTTTCTTAATCCAGTCCACCACTGATGGCACCTAGGTTGATTCCATGTCTTTGCTATTTTTAGTACTGCTCCAGTGAACATATGAGTATATGTGTCTTTTTTGGTAGAACAATTTATTTTCTTTTGGATATATACTATGTGAGCAAGCAAGCACAAATTTAAAATTACGAACTGAAATTGCTGTGTAATGTAACATTCAGTGATATCACTTACTTGCCAATAGTACCTAAGCTGACTTAACCATTCAAAGTCAGAGTCATCACTAATATTTTTTTTTACAAGTGATGAGAGGACATCTCTAGCATGGACATCCAGTACCACAAGTGCTCCCAGAGTTACACGATTCTGCTTGGACAATTTGCCACGCACCAAAGTGACAATATCATCAATTTGTCTGTTACATGTTGTCAAGTATTGCTCAAGAGCCTGAAAGAAAATAAGATATGATTTCCCAATGTGATGAAAAGTATTTTGAACAAAACATTCTGAACTAGTATATATACAGATTATTCTCTGCATTTTGATCACAACTCTCCATGTAACACAATTTAAAAATAATTTGTTTTTCTTACTACAAAGATACCAGGTGAACAAGCCCAATCAGGTATAATGGATATACGTAATTTGTGTCTGCTCATTATCCTTTCCTTTTCTATTTCTTCTCTATTCTCTGTGGTTTTGTTGGAGCTATCAATCATATTGCCCACTCTCCATGGCAATATGAAGGAGGGAATGTGTGACTAAACCAGAACCAATCATAGTTCTTCCTGGGGACTGCTATATAGATTGAGAGAAAAGTGCTCTTTGCTAGGCTTGGGAGGCTGTGGATACGCCAATCTAAAGTAACTACAAGCTGTCTTCTGCTCTACAGAATAAAGCCTACCAGAGCCAACAGAGAGAGAGAGCAACAACAATAGAGACAGAGACCATGGCTGGGAGTGGTGGCTCACACCTACAATCCTAGTACTTTGAGAGGCCGAGGCGGGCAGATCACCTGAGGTCAGGAGTTTGAGACCAGCCTGGCCAACATGGTGAAACCCCGTCTCTACCAAAAATATGAAAAGTTAGCCGGGCGTGGTGGCGTTTGCCTATAATCCCCGCTACTCGGGAGGCTGAAGCAGGAGAATAGCTTGAACCTGGGAGGTGGAGGTTGCAGCGGGCCAAGATCATGCCACTGCACTCCAGCCTAGGTGACAGAGCAAGACTCCATCTCAAAAAAAAAAAAAAGAAAAGAAAAAGAGAGAGAGAGAGAACAAGAGAGAGACCACAGCACAGTGCAGCTCTGAGGCCCTGATTCCGACTGCTCCTGTTTAGATCCTACGAGTCCCTCTAGTACTCTCACATAAGCTTTCTGAAAGGGGTTTGTGCTTCTTGAAATATAAAGATGCTAATAAACAAAACATTGAACATTTTAGTTTATAATAAGCTAATGCCAGTTCTGAAGACGAGGCTTGCTTCTCTTTTCTGATGGGTAAATCTAATGAGTAAGTTAAAAAAGAGAAGAGGACTTACGACAAAAATAAAATTACAGTCAACAAAAACCACTGTGCTTAAGAGAAGTATCAATATGCTCCAGTGGCTGCTTTTCCTACTTTAAAAACATTTAATAACACTGTACACCAAGGAGTTTATTTCACTCTGTTACAGCCATTGCTAAGTGGCAGCAAGGAAACTGAAAGTGAGGGTTCCCAAGAATGAGAAGAAGTTTAAAAGACAGAGATGAGGACTGCAAGTTGTTTCTCCAAGGGGCACTTTTCTTGTTTCCTGAAATACTTCATCGTTTTTTTATTATTATTTTTAAGAAGGATCATTCTTCAAAGGTTTGGTGCCTAAACACTATTTCATTTCTATATGGTTAATTTGCTATTAATTTTCTTCTTCAGTAGCAAAAAATAAACTTCTGTCCCACCCATGTTCAACCACAAGCAGGGAGATCCCAGGAGGCTGCACGTCCCTTGGTGGCCCACCTTGGAGAAATCCCTCTGAGTGTGGTGGTTGGTGAGTGGTAGCTTAAAAGTAGAAAGACAAAATGAATTCTCTGGACTCACTGAGGAAAAAAGAAAAATACACATGGGGAGAGACATCCAAGGGCCCCAAAGGAAACCCAGGGGCTTACTGCTATTAGGGATACTCTTATGCCCCAGTGCCCTGCTTTTCACAAAGAAAGACCTGTTCCTGAAAACTCTTGACTTCCTGTCCTATACCCTATTCCTTCTTGTAGAGGAGAAGTAGGTGACCTGTTGGTAAGTTGGAGCAAATTAAACATGTGTCACTCAGTCCCTTACTCTTTGGAATCTGTCTGTCTACAGAGAACATGCATCCTTCTCAAAACCCTGTTCAACAATACCTTAAAGTTAAAGACATTTCAAATTCCATGTCAAAAACGTATTTAAAAACCACGATTTTATTTTTATTTATTTATGTATTATTTATTTATTTTATTATACTTTAAGTTCTAGATTACATGTGTACAACGTGCAGGCTTGTTACATATGTATACATGTGCCATGTTGGTGTGCTGCACCCACTAACTTGTCATTTACATTAGCTATATCTCCTAATGCTATCCCTCTGCCCGACCCCCTCCCCACAATAGGCCCCGGTGTGTGATGTTCCCCTTCCTGTGTCCAAGTGGTCTCATTGTTCAATTCCCACCTATGAGTGAGAACATGCAGTGTTTGGTTTTCTGTTCTTGTGATAGTTTGCTGAGAATGATGGTTTCCAGCTTCATCCATGTCCCTACAAAGGACACGAACTCATCCTTTGTAGGCTGCATAGTATTCCATGGTGTATATGTGCCATATTTTCTTAATCCAGTCTGTCACTGATGGACATTTGGGTTGATTCCAAGTCTTTGCTATTGTGAATAGTGCCACAATAAACATACGTATGCATGTGTCTTTATAGCAGCATGATTTATAATCCTTTGGGTATATCCCCAGTAAAGGGATGGCTGGGTCAAACGGTATTTCTAGTTCTAGATCCTTAAGGAATCACCACACTGTTTTCCACAATGGTTGAACTAGTTTACAGTCCCACCAACAGTGTAAAAGTGTTCCTATTTCTCCACATCCTCTCCAGCACTTGTTGTTTCCTAACTTTTTAATGATCACCACTCTAACTGGTGTGAGATGGTATCTCATTGTGGTTTTGATTTGCATTTCTCTGATGACTAGTGATGATGA
Source organism: Macaca mulatta (assembly GCF_049350105.2). Lineage (NCBI taxonomy): Eukaryota > Metazoa > Chordata > Mammalia > Primates > Cercopithecidae > Macaca > Macaca mulatta. Next base: position 100,896,987 of record NC_133417.1, on the reverse strand, counting down.
GCATTTTTTCTTGTGTCTGTTGGCTACAAAAATGTCTTCTTTTGAGAAGTGTCTGTTCATATCCTTTGCCCACTTTCTGATGGGGTTGTTTTTTTCTTTTAAATTTGTTTGAGTTCTTTGTAGGTTCTGGATATTAGCCCCTTTGTCAGATGAGTAGATTGCAAAAATTTTCTCCCATTCTGTAGGTTGTCTGCTCACTCTGATGGTAGTTTCTTTTGCTGTGCAGAAGCTCTTTAGTTTAATTGGATCCCATTTGTCAGTTTTGGCTTTTGTTGCTTCTCTAGTTCTTTTAATTTGTATTTCTGTGGGGTCGGTGGTGATATCCCCCTTATCATTTTTTATTGCATCTATTTGATTCTTCTCTCTTTTCTTCTTAATAGTCTTGCTAACAGTCTATCAATTTTGTTGATCTTTTCAAAAAACCAGCTCCTGGATTCATTGATTTTTTGGAGGTTTTTTTGTGTCTCTATCTCCTTCAGTTCTGCTCTGATCTTAGTTATTTCTTGCCTTCTGCTAGCTTTTGAATGTGTTCGCTCTTGCTTCTCTAGTTCTTTTAATTGTGATGTTAGGATGTCAATTTTAGATCTTTCCTACTTTCTCTTGTGGGCATTTTGTGGTATAAATTTCCCTCTACTGCTTTAAATGTGTCCCAGAGATTCTGGTATGTTGTATCTTTGTTCTCATTGGTTTCAAAGAACATCTTTATTTCTGCCTTCATTTTGTTATGTACCCAGTAATTATTCAGGAATAGGTTGTTCAGTTTCCATGTAGTTGAGTGGTTTTGATTGATTTTCTTAATCCTGAGTTCTAGTTTGATCGCACTGTGGTCTGAGAAACAGTTTGTTATAATTTCTGTTCTTTTACATTTGCTGAGGAGTGCTTTACTTCCAACTATGTGCTCAATTTTGGAATAAGTGTGATTGGTGCTGACAGAATGTATATTCTGTTGATTTGGGGTGGAGAGTTCTGTAGACGTCTATTAGGTCCACTTGGTGCAGAGCTGAGGTTCAATTCCTGGATATCCTTGTTAACTTTCTGTCTCATTGATCTGTCTAATGTTGACAGTGGGGTGTTAAAGTCTCCCATCATTATTGTGTGGAAGTCTAAGTCTCTTTGTAAGTCTTTAAGGGCTTGCTTTATGCAGCTGGTTGCTCCTGTGTTGGGTAGATATATATTTAGGATAGTTAGCTCTTCTTGTTGAATTGATCCTGTTACCATTATGTAATGGTCTTCTTCATCTCTTTTGATCTTTGTTGGTTTAAAGTCTGTTTTATCAGAGACTAGGATTGCAACCTCTGCCTTTTTTTGTTTTCCATTTGCTTGGTTGATCTTCCTCCATCCCTTTATTTTGAGCCTATGTGTGTCTCTGCACATGAGATGGGTCTCCTGAATACATCAAAGTGATAGGTCTTGACTCTTTATCCAATTTGCCAGTCTGTGTCTTTTATTGGAACATTTAGCCCATTTACATTTAAGGTTAATATTATTGTGTGTGAACTTGATCCTGTCATTATGATGTTAGCTGGTGATTTTGCCCGTTAGTTGATGCAGTTTCTTCCTAGCATTGATGGTCTTTACAATTTGGCAGGTTTTGCAGTGGTTGGTACCAGTTATTCCTTTCTATGTTTAGTGCTTCCTTCAGGAGCTCTAGTAAGGCAAGCCTGGTGGTGACAAAATCTCTCGGCATTTGAGAAAAGAATTTTATTTTTCCTTCACTTATGAAGCTTAGTTTGTCTGGATATGAAATTCTGGGTTGAAAATTCTTTTGTTCAAGAATGTTGAATATTGGCCCCCATTCTCTTCTGACTTGTAGAGTTTCTGCTGAGAGATCTGCTGTTAGTCTGATGGGCTTCTCTTTATGGGTAACCCAACCTTTCTCTCTGGCTGCCCTAATATTTTTTCCTTCATTTCAACTTTGGTGAATATGACAATTATGTGTCTTGGAGTTGCTTCTCTCAAGGAGTATCTTTATGGCCTTCTCTGTATTTCCTGAATTTGAATGTTGGCTTGCCTTGGTAGATGGGGGAGATTCTCCTGAATAATATCCTGCAGAGTGTTTTCCAACTTCGTTCCATTCTCCCCATCACTTTCAGATACACCAGTCATAGATTTGGTCTTTTCACATAGTCCCATATTTCTTGGAGGCTTTGTTCCTTTCTTTTTACTCTTTTTTCTCTAAATTTCTCTTCTTGCTTCATTTCATTCATTTGATCTTCAATCACTGATACTGTTTCTTCCAGTTGATCGAATTGGCTACTGAAGCTTGTGCATTCGTCATGTAGTTCTCGTGCCACAGTTTTCAGCTCCATCAGGTCGTTTAAGGACTTCTCTACACTGGTTATTCTAGTTAGCCATTCATCTCATCTTTTTTCAAGGTTTTTGGCTTCTTTGCAATGGGTTTGAACTTCCTCCTTTAGCTCAGAGAAGTTTGATCCTCTGAAGCCTTGTTCTCTCAACTCATCAAAGTCATTCTCCGTCCAGCTTTGTTCCATTGCTGGCAAGGAGGGGGAGAGGCGCTCTGATATTGAGAATTTTCAGCTTTTCTGCACTGTTTTTCCCCATCTTTATGGTTTTATCTATCTTGGTCTTTGATGATGGTGACGTACAGATGGAGTTTTGGTGTGGATGTCCTTTCTGTTTGTTAGTTTTCCTTCTAACAGTCAGGACCCTCAGCTGCAGGTCTGTTGGAGTTTGCTTGAGGTCCACTCCCAACCCTCTTTGCCTGGCTATCAGCAGCGGAGGCTGCAGAACAGCGAATATTGCTAAACAGTAAATGTTGCTGCCTAATCGTTCCTCTAGAAGCTTCATCTCAGAGGGGTACCTGGCCATGTGAGGTGTCAGTCTGCCCCTACTGATGGGTGCCTCCCAGTTAGGCTACTTGGGGGTCAGGGACCCACTTGAGGAGGCAGTCTGTCGGTTCTCAGATCTCAGACTCCGTGCTGGGAGAACCACTACTCTCTTCCAAGCTGTCAGATAGGGACATTTAGGTCTGCAGAGGTTTCTGCTGCCTTTTGTTCAGCTATGCCCTGCCCCCAGAGGTGAAGTCTACAAAGGCAGGCATGCCTCCTTGAGCTGTGGTGGGCTCCACCCAGTTCAAGCTTTGTGGCTGCTTTGTTTACCTACTCAAGCCTCAGCAATGGCGGGCGCCCCTCCCCGAGCCTTGCTGCTGCCTTCCTTGCTGTTGGATCCCAGACTGCTGTGCTAGCAATGAGCAAGGCTTCGTGGGCGTGGGACTCTCTGAGCCAGGCGTGAGATATAATCTCCTGGTGTGCCGTTTGCGAAGACCATTGGAAAAGCGCAGTATTAGGGTGGGAGTGACCTAATTTTCCAGGTGCCATCTGTCACAGCTTCCCTTGGCTGCAAAAGGGAATTCCCTGATCTCTTGTGCTTCCCGGGTGAGGCAATGCCTCACCCTGCTTCGGCTCACACTCAGTGGGCTGCACCCACTGTCCTACACCCACTGTCTAACAAACCCCAGTAAGATGAACCTGGTACCTCAGTTGGAAATGCAGAAATCACCCATCTTCTGCATTGCTCATGCTGGGAGCTGTAGACTGGAGCTGTTCCTATTCAGCCATCTTGGAACCACCAATATGACCATTTTAATGATACTGATTTTTCTAATCCATGAGCATGGAGTATCTTTCTATTTGTTCGTGTCATCTGTGATTTCTTTCAGTAGTGTTTTGTAGTTCTCCTTGTAGAGATCTTTCACCTCCTTGGTTAGATGAATTCCTAGGTATTTTATTTTTTTGTGTGGCTATTGTGAATGGGATTGCATTCTTGATTTGGCTCTCAGCTTGAACATTATTGGGGTATAGAAATGTTACCAATTTTGTACATCGATTTTATTTCCTGAAACTTTACTGAAGTCATTTATCTGCTTCAGGAGTCTTTTGGTGGGGCCTTTAAGGTTGTCTAGGTATAGAATCATATTGCCGGTACAGAGAGATTGATTGAGTTCTTCTTTTCCTATTTGGACACCTTTTATTTCCTTCTCTTGCCTGATGGCTCTGTCTAGGACTTCCAGTTAATTAATATTTAAATTAATGTGTCAGACTCTCCCACAAATGTGTTGGAAAAATTCATTGGAATCTAGATGTTCAATGTTACCACGGTTTCTTTCTCTTAATGTTTCTTTCTCTTAATGTTTCTTTCTCTTAAATATGGCTTTAATGCTTGCCTACCCAATATTTTCCAGAAAATGTAAAATCTTTTGGACAGGTCTGATTTTTTCCCTATTATGAGTTATATTACAATGAATGTACTTATGCTTATATCTGGTGTTTTTGAATTTTAATTTTTGTATGATAACGTCCCATGTATAGGTTTACTGGGCCAAAGAAGATGTGTTTTCATAGGCCTTGACAAATATTGAGAAATAGCATTACTGTTTTTGAAGCCATTAGCAATATTAATACATTCCACTTCGGTCACTCTTTAGCAGCATTGAATTGTCTTATATGATTTGCTAATTGATGTAGTATAGAGTAATAAGTCATTATTTTATGTATATCTGGTAATATTTCAATTACTCTTTTAATTTTGATTGTCTAAGTACTTGGAGAAAATATTTTGGTTGCCATTTCAGAGTATTAACATAGGGTGGCAAGAAGTTGTATAGGATATGCTGGCGTAAAAAAGAATGGAATCATGTCCTTTGTAGCAACATAGATGGAGCTGGAGGCCTTAATCCTAAACAAATTAACACTGGAACGGAAAACCAAATACCACATGTTCTCACTTATAAGTGGGAGCTAAACTTTGAGCACACATGTACATAAACATGGCAACAATAGATACTGTAGACCTCTAGATGGGGAGAGAAGAAAGGGGAGCATAGGGTTAAAAACTTACTATTGGGTACTATGCTCAGTACCTGGTTGCAATACACCCATGTAACAAACCTGCACATATACCCCTCTATCTAAAATAAAAGTTGAAAAATACAAAAAATAAAGTTTAAAAAAATGATGTAGAAAATAAGTATCTTTTAAAAATCTTCCCGTGTAAGTTTGTGTTGACAAAATATGCAAGCAAGTGCAGTATACAACTCTACAAATAGGAGATATGTGTGTTACTGTGTTGTGCTATGTGTATTTGCATGCTTGAAAGGCTACTACATATATATATTATTCTATATATCTATATCATATATAATATGGTAAACATAGATATAATGATAGACTTTACTTACAATATTGTGGAACTTTATATAATCATATTTCTCCTCATCTAACTATATAGAAATCCCTTTTTGTGATCCAGATTTCAATGTCTTTCTCTTGTTCTCCCCACAGTGTCCTCTTAGAGCACATTTTTACTCCATCTTCTTGGCATTTCTCTGCTGCACCTTTCTATTTTATTTATTTATTTATTTATTTATTTTGCTTCTCTCATCCCCCAGGTGTCCATTTTCACCTGCCCTTTCTGTGGCTTCTTCTGCTCTTAAAAATGTCTTTATTATCAATACCCAGCACTCTGCCCTTTATCATTGTTCCATTCTATAAATATCCCAGCAAGACTAGAAATCCAGAATGGTTTAACCATCCTGAGATATTTCTCAGAAAAATCTAAGAAATCTCTTCTGATTCAAACATTAAAGTACATATCACCTCACAGACATCACTATTTCTGGTTGATGAATGTAACAGACTAGTGTGTTTCCCACCGATGACTGGTGGAAAAGTAGATATATCAGTCCATCGAACATAGGTAGTGAAGTACAAAATTAGACTTCCTGACTTTACAGCCCTCAACTCTCCATGAATGAATTGTACATCTGTCTCTGTCGTCATTGCCTTGGGCTTCAAACTACAGGATTGAGAGGGAGTGAGGCCTGGAAACACAGGAGTAACTTGAGAAAGATTGTGCGATGCCCGGGTGTGCATGGATACATGCATATGGCTGAGTGGAGATCAGATTAAATTAAAAGAAAATCATCTATAAATTTGATGGATCTCATTTTGGAATTATTTGAATTTGTATTTTGCAATAAAATTGCTCATGCTTGTTCAATCCAAATGTATCTAGGATGTCTTTGGCTAAAATTGTTCAAATGAATATTTGATACCATGTGGTTCACACAAATTGATAGTACATCACGAAAATAAAATGTTATATGTTTGCCTTGCTCACAGGAATGTGATTAAGCTTGAATATAAATAGTTACAATCGTATGGTTTAAGTGAGTCTTGCATAAATGTCTAAGAATGTTGTAAAAAATTGAGCAGTATGAGTTAATCTAGTTTAGGAGTTTAACTCTCAGTTGTATAACTTGTTCAGGAAATGGTTAATATTTAGCATATTCTTTTTTGATTAGGTAATTGGAGATGCAATTTTTGCCTATACAAAAGATGAACGAATTAACTGGGTAAGGGATTGGCCTGGACAGACTGTTCTCTGTGTATCCCAAATCTTTTGGACAAAAGAAGTACAAACAGCTATTCCAGTGGGGATAAAGGTAAGCTTTTATTAACCCTCAGATTTTTTTTAAAAGCATTTTTTCAATAGTTTATTATTGCCAGAATACACTTATTTTAAAAACTGAAATAAATACAATTCACTTAAAAATCTACTTTATGCTGCAAGCCAAATTACTGATTTTTTAAATAAAAATTGCACATAACAAATATGTAGGAAAAATTTATACCAATAATTTCAAAATTATTCTTTAAATCACGTTTACTCACAGCATATAAAAGTCAATGATACTTGAACCTCAATCTTGTTATTATACACATTTTTATGCCTTTAAAAATAGAGTGATAATAGGACTAAGAAACTCATAAAGATTAGCAGGAAATAAAGTAACAGTATTCTCTTTTATACCTTGAGTAAAACTACCCTATATAGATAAGGCTCTGGTTGACTTACTGTGACTGTTTTTATTTCTAATGTATTGATTTTGAATACATAATAATTATGAATATTTTAAGTGATGCTTAGTATTAAATATGTAAATAATATAATTGGATATTTAATTTAACATTAATTAGATTGTAATTGTTAATGAAAAACTAAAACTACATTCATTGTAACAGTTCTATCATTGAGACAGGATTTTAAGTGACTCAACTTTCAGTTGACTGAGGGGTCTACTGGAACCTAGCAGTTATAGATCTGTAGTTTAAAATCATGATTTTTATGGCTAGCCGTAAGTAGAAAGCTGAAACTGGATCCTTTCCTTACTCCTTATATGAAAATTAATTCAAGATGGATTAGAGACTTAAACGTTAGACCTAAAACTATAAAAACCCAAGAAAAAACCTAGACAATACCATTCAGGATATAGGCATGGGCAAGGACTTCATGTCTAAAACACCAAAAGCAATGGCAACAAAAGCCAAAACTGACAAATGGGATCCAATTAAACTAAAGAGCTTCTGCACAGCAAAAGAAACTACCATCAGAGTGAGCAGACAACCTACAGAATGGGAGAAAATTTTTGCAATCTACTCATCTGACAAAGGGGCTAATATCCAGAACCTACAAAGAACTCAAACAAATTTAAAAGAAAAAAACAACCCCATCAGAAAGTGGGCAAAGGATATGAACAGACACTTCTCAAAAGAAGACATTTTTGTAGCCAACAGACACAAGAAAAGATGCTCATCATCACTAGTCATCAGAGAAATGCAAATCAAAACCACAATGAGATACCATCTCACACCAGTTAGAGTGGTGATCATTAAAAAGTTAGGAAACAACAAGTGCTGGAGAGGATGTGGAGAAATAGGAACACTTTTACACTGTTGGTGGGACTGTAAACTAGTTCAACCATTGTGGAAAACAGTGTGGTGATTCCTTAAGGATCTAGAACTAGAAATACCGTTTGACCCAGCCATCCCTTTACTGGGGATATACCCAAAGGATTATAAATCATGCTGCTATAAAGACACATGCATACGTATGTTTATTGTGGCACTATTCACAATAGCAAAGACTTGGAATCAACCCAAATGTCCATCAGTGACAGACTGGATTAAGAAAATATGGCACATATACACCATAGAATACTATGCAGCCTACAAAGGATGAGTTCGTGTCCTTTGTAGGGACATGGATGAAGCTGGAAACCATCATTCTCAGCAAACTATCACAAGAACAGAAAACCAAACACTGCATGTTCTCACTCATAGGTGGGAATTGAACAATGAGACCACTTGGACACAGGAAGGGGAACATCACACACCGGGGCCTATTGTGGGGAGGGGGTCGGGCAGAGGGATAGCATTAGGAGATATAGCTAATGTAAATGACAAGTTAGTGGGTGCAGCACACCAACATGGCACATGTATACATATGTAACAAGCCTGCACGTTGTACACATGTAATCTAGAACTTAAAGTATAATAAAATAAATAAATAAATAATAAATAAATAAATAAATAAAAATAAAATCGTGGTTTTTAAATACGTTTTTGACATGGAATTTGAAATGTCTTTAACTTTAAGGTATTGTTGAACAGGGTTTTGAGAAGGATGCATGTTCTCTGTAGACAGACAGATTCCAAAGAGTAAGGGACTGAGTGACACATGTTTAATTTGCTCCAACTTACCAACAGGTCACCTACTTCTCCTCTACAAGAAGGAATAGGGTATAGGACAGGAAGTCAAGAGTTTTCAGGAACAGGTCTTTCTTTGTGAAAAGCAGGGCACTGGGGCATAAGAGTATCCCTAATAGCAGTAAGCCCCTGGGTTTCCTTTTGGGCCCTTGGATGTCTCTCCCCATGTGTATTTTTCTTTTTTCCTCAGTGAGTCCAGAGAATTCATTTTGTCTTTCTACTTTTAAGCTACCACTCACCAACCACCACACTCAGAGGGATTTCTCCAAGGTGGGCCACCAAGGGACGTGCAGCCTCCTGGGATCTCCCTGCTTGTGGTTGAACATGGGTGGGACAGAAGTTTATTTTTTGCTACTGAAGAAGAAAATTAATAGCAAATTAACCATATAGAAATGAAATAGTGTTTAGGCACCAAACCTTTGAAGAATGATCCTTCTTAAAAATAATAATAAAAAACGATGAAGTATTTCAGGAAACAAGAAAAGTGCCCCTTGGAGAAACAACTTGCAGTCCTCATCTCTGTCTTTTAAACTTCTTCTCATTCTTGGGAACCCTCACTTTCAGTTTCCTTGCTGCCACTTAGCAATGGCTGTAACAGAGTGAAATAAACTCCTTGGTGTACAGTGTTATTAAATGTTTTTAAAGTAGGAAAAGCAGCCACTGGAGCATATTGATACTTCTCTTAAGCACAGTGGTTTTTGTTGACTGTAATTTTATTTTTGTCGTAAGTCCTCTTCTCTTTTTTAACTTACTCATTAGATTTACCCATCAGAAAAGAGAAGCAAGCCTCGTCTTCAGAACTGGCATTAGCTTATTGTAAACTAAAATGTTCAATGTTTTGTTTATTAGCATCTTTATATTTCAAGAAGCACAAACCCCTTTCAGAAAGCTTATGTGAGAGTACTAGAGGGACTCGTAGGATCTAAACAGGAGCAGTCGGAATCAGGGCCTCAGAGCTGCATTGTGCTGTGGTCTCTCTCTTGTTCTCTCTCTCTCTCTTTTTCTTTTTTTTTTTTTTTTTTTGAGATGGAGTCTTGCTCTGTCACCTAGGCTGGAGTGCAGTGGCATGATCTTGGCCCGCTGCAACCTCCACCTCCCAGGTTCAAGCTATTCTCCTGCTTCAGCCTTCCGAGTAGCGGGGATTATAGGCAAACGCCACCACGCCCGGCTAACTTTTCATATTTTTGGTAGAGACGGGGTTTCACCATGTTGGCCAGGCTGGTCTCAAACTCCTGACCTCAGGTGATCTGCCCGCCTCGGCCTCCCAAAGTACTAGGATTGTAGGTGTGAGCCACCACTCCCAGCCATGGTCTCTGTCTCTATTGTTGTTGCTCTCTCTCTCTGTTGGCTCTGGTAGGCTTTATTCTGTAGAGCAGAAGACAGCTTGTAGTTACTTTAGATTGGCATATCCACAGCCTCCCAAGCCTAGCAAAGAGCACTTTTCTCTCAATCTATATAGCAGTCCCCAGGAAGAACTATGATTGGTTCTGGTTTAGTCACACATTCCCTCCTTCATATTGCCATGGAGAGTGGGCAATATGATTGATAGCTCCAACAAAACCACAGAGAATAGAGAAGAAATAGAAAAGGAAAGGATAATGAGTAGACACAAATTACGTATATCCATTATACCTGATTGGGCTTGTTCCCCTGGTATCTTTGTAGTAAGAAAAACAAATTATTTTTAAATTGTGTTACATGGAGAGTTGTGATCAAAATGCAGAGAATAATCTGTATATATACTAGTTCAGAATGTTTTGTTCAAAATACTTTTCATCACATTGGGAAATCATATCTTATTTTCTTTCAGGCTCTTGAGCAATACTTGACAACATGTAACAGACAAATTGATGATATTGTCACTTTGGTGCGTGGCAAATTGTCCAAGCAGAATCGTGTAACTCTGGGAGCACTTGTGGTACTGGATGTCCATGCTAGAGATGTCCTCTCATCACTTGTAAAAAAAAATATTAGTGATGACTCTGACTTTGAATGGTTAAGTCAGCTTAGGTACTATTGGCAAGTAAGTGATATCACTGAATGTTACATTACACAGCAATTTCAGCTCGTAATTTTAAATTTGTGCTTGCTTGCTCACATAGGAAATAGTAGCGGTAACCTGGAATCTTTTGCTGATGGCACACTATACCCAAATAAGCATTTCTTTAGCTTGAAGATTAAGGTGCTGATAACTATATCATCTGTATTGATATCTGTGTCCTTATCTATATCCAAATGTATAGTTATATATAAACATATATACATATATAGATACATGCAAATCATGAGTAATTATCAAAACTTACTCATTTTTTTTTTTTTTTTTGAGACGGAGTCTCGCTCTGTCGCCCAGGCTGGAGTGCAGTGGTGTGATCTCGGCTCACTGCAAGCTCCGCCTCCCCGGTTCACGCCATTCTCCTGCCTCAGCCTCCCGAGTAGCTGGGACTACAGGCGCCCACAACCGCGCCCGGCTAATTTTTTGTATTTTTAGTAGAGACGGGGTTTCACCGTGGTCTCGATCTCCTGACCTTGTGATCCGCCCGCCTCGGCCTCCCAAAGTGCTGGGATTACAGGCGTGAGCCACCGCGCCCGGCCAACTTACTCATTTTAAACGAATTGCTAGGCTTGCTGAATCTGCAAAATGTTGGGACTAGTCAGTTTAAAATTGTGTTTTTAGGTTCTTGATGCATCTAAAGGATGTATGAATCAAACTTTTTCAGTCTGATTTAGTCATTAATATTTCCTCTCATTGCTGGGCGTGGTGGCTCACACCTGTAATCCCAGCACTTTGGGAGGCCAAGGCAGGCAGATCACTTAAGGTCGGGAGTTCAAGACCAGCCTGGCCAAGATGGTAAAACCCCATCTCTACTAAAAATACAAAAATTAACTGGGCATATGGTGGGGCATGCCTGTAGTCCCAGCTACTTGAGGACTGAGGTAGGAGAATTGCTTGGACCCAGGAGGCAGAGGTTGCAGTGAGCTGAGATTGCGCCATTGCACTCCAGCCTGGGCGACAGAGTGAGACCCTGTCTCAGAAAAAAAAAAAAAAGATTCCTCTAATTGATCAATTGAAGAAGGCAGAAACATGGTTTTTGCCAGGGCATCCAGGTGGATGGTGATGGTAATCATAATGGAGAATGCAAGCAGGGCAGGAACAGTTAGTAAAGTGGGCAAGATAGGGCCTATTGGGTATAGGCAGAGACAGATGCATAGTTTTCATCATATAGGCTTTTGTGGAAGTCTTGGGGGGTATGGGGTGGGAGGAGAGAAGAGGTAAGAACTAGCGTCCTGGGAAACAAATTGAGGGGCAGTGTATTTAGTACTGAGCTAGAAGCTCAGATGGTGGAATCATTTCAGATACCAGATCCTCCCATTCCCAAATGTATAACGTTGGGAGTTACTTATTCTCTTTAAGCATCAGTTTCCTCATCTGTTAAATGATGAGTAATATGCCCTCTATTGTTAACACACAATGATTAAAAATATGGAAGAGGTAAGGGACAAATACTAAAATATTTTACAGGAAAAATTAAAACCAGTGACTTCAATTATTCATCCATGGAAACTAGATATTTAATTCTGCCATGGAATCAAATGACACCTGAAAAGTGAATTTTGAAGATGTCTATATTATGGTTATTACTTATTAAAGAGCTTGAGATTTCGTATTATTTACAATTTTGTTGTTTAAACTAACTTATTTTATCTCATTTATCCTAGGAAAATCATTTAGAAACAAAAATGATCAATGCTGGTTTGCGATATGGATATGAATATCTGGGTAATTCCCCTAGGCTGGTTATTACACCACTCACGGATAGATGTTACAGGTAAACCCTTTAATTTAAGGATCTATTGGAAATAACTTTCACTCATCCCTATACCACTGATTTATTTAAAATACCAAATTGTCTTCCATACTGTTAATTTAGCCTGTGTTATTTTTTCCTAGACCCTTAATTTTCCTCTTAGGTTTGTCTTCATTTCTCTTTCTCTGCTGGCTTCCTCCACTCAATACTAGGGCTCTAAGTATTAGTAGGTGTCACTTGTTGTTGACACTGTCCATCCCTCCTTTCTTCCTGAAACTTTCTTTTTCTTGGATCATTTGAGTCATTTATTGTTCCCTTGAAACACTGAATTTTCTTTTTAAAATTTATATTTTTATTATTTCAATAGGTTTATGGGGAACAGGTGGTGTTTGGTTACATGGATAAATTCTTTAGTGGTGATTTCTGAGATTTGGTGCACCCATCACCTGAGCAATGTACACTGTACCCAATGTGTAATATTTTATCCCGCATCCCACTCCCACCCTTTTCCCCAAGTCCCTAAAGTCGCTTGTGCCATTCTTATGCCTTTGTGTCCTCATAGCTTAACTCCCACTTATAAGTGAGAACATATGATGTTTGGTTTTCCATTCCTGAGTTACTTGACTTAGAATAACAGTCTCCAGCTCCATCCAGGTTGCTGTGAATGTTATCATTTCCTTCCTTTTTATGGCTGAATAATATTCCATGGGGGGTGTGTGTGTGCGCGCGCGTGTGTGTGTGCGCGTGTGTGTGTATACACATATACATCACATTTTCTTTATCCACTTGTTGATTGATGGGCATTTGGGCTGATTCCATATGTTTGCAATTGCAAATTGTGCTGCTATAAACATTTGCATGCAAGTGTCTTTGCCATACAATGACTTCTTTTCCTCTGGGTAGATACCCAGGAGTGGGATTGCTGCATCAAATGTTAGATCTACTTTTAGTTCTTTAAGGAATCTCCACGCTGTTTTCCATAGTGGTTGTACTAGTTTACATCCCTACCAATGATGTAAAAGTGTTCCCTTTTCACCACATCCACGCCAACATCTATTTTTTTTATTTTAAAATTATGACCATTCTTGCAGGAATAAAGTGGTATCACATTGTGGTTTTGATTTACCTTTCCCTGATCATTAGTAATGTTGAGCATTTTTTCATATGATTTTTGGCCATTTGTATATCTTCTTTTGAGAATTGTCTATTCATGTCTTTAACCCAATTTTGGGGGAATTAGTTGTTTTTTTCTTGCAGATTTGAGTTCCTCATAGGTTCTGCATATTAGTCCTTTGTCAGATGCATAGTTTGCAAATATTTTCTCCTACTCTGTGGGTTGGTCTGTTTACTCTGCTGATTTTTTCTTTTGCTGTGCAGAAGCTTTTTAGTTTAATTAAGTCCCATCTATTTATCCTTGTTTTTGTTGCATTTGCTTTTGGGTTCCTAGTCATGAACTCTTTGCCTAAGCCAATGTCTAGAAGGATTTTTCCAATGTTATCTTATAGAATTTTTATGGTTTCAGGTCTTAGATTTAAGTCTTTGATCCATCTTGAGTTGATTTTTGTATAAGGTGAGAGCTGAGGATCCAATTTCATTCTTCTAAATATTGCTTGCCAGTTATCCCAACACCATTTGTTGAATAGCGTGTCCTTTCCCCCACTTTACGTTTTTGTTGGCTTTGTTGAAGATCAGTTGGCTGTAAGTATTTGGTTTTATTTCTGGGTTCTCTGTTCTGTTCCATTGGTCTATGTGCCTATGTGCCTATGTGCCTATTTTTATACTAGTACCATGCTGTTTTGGTAACTATAGCCTTATAGTGTAGTTTGAAGTTGGGTAATGTGATACCTCCAGATTTGTTCTTTTTGCTTAGTTTTGCTTTGACTAGGCAGCGTTTTTTTTGCTTCCATATGAATTTTAGGATTGTTTATTCTAGTTCTGTGAAGTATGACCATGGTATTTTGATGTGGGAATTGCATTGAATCTGTAGATTGCTTTTGGCAGTATGGTCAGTATCACAATATTGATTCATGAGAATAGGCTAGAAACGTTGAATTTTCAAGAGTTTTTTCATGTAGTGATTTGTTTCATGCTTTGTGGTTTCCTGAATGTTCTCATCCAGTCCCATCCTTTAATGGCCTACATCTTGAAGACCCCATATCTGTACCTCTGGCCCTAGTCTCTCCTATAAGCTTGCTATACACAAGTCTACTTGATATTTCCATTTGATACCTCAGATGTACTTACATTTACATTTCTTCTAAAAGCAAATGTACCATTTTACCTCCTAAATTCACTCAGCCTCCCCTAATCCCATCTCAGGAAATGGCAGTGGCTATTTATCAACCCAGTCATCTCTACAAATACCTAGCTTTGTCCTCAACTCTTTCTCAGTTCTTCACACGTAGGCACACAGTAAGTCCTACTGATTTAATTGAATTAAATGTATTTATTTAATTCTCTTCCTTTAAAAAAGTAGACGTTTTGGCCTGGTGTGGTGGCTTATGCCTGTAATCCCAGCATTTTGGGAGGATAAGGTGAGTGGATCATTTGAGCCCAGGAATTCGAGACCAGTCTGGCCAACATGGCGAAAACCCATCTCTACTAAAAATATAAAAATTAGCTGGGTGGGGTGGTGTGTGGCTGTAGTCCCAGCTATTCAGGAGGCTGAGGTAGGAGAATCACTTGAACCCAGGAGGTGGAGGCTGCAGTGAGCCGAGATTGTGCCACTGCACTCCAGCCTGGGTGACAGAGTGACACTCTGTTTAAAAAAGACTCTTTAAAGAGTAATTTTAGATTTACAAAAAAATTATGCAGAAAGTACAGAGAATTCTTAACCTCTCTCTGTCCTACACAGTTTCTCCCATTAACATCTTTCTTTTTTTTTTTGAGACAAAGTCTCGCTCTGTTGCCAAGCTGGAGTGCAGTGACACGATCTCAGCTCACTGCAACCTCCGACTCCCTGGTTCAAGCGATTCTCCTGCCTCAGCCTCCTGAGTAGCTGGGATTACAGGCACATGCCACCATCCCCAGCTAATTTTTGTATTTTTAGTAGAGACGGAGTTTCACCATGTTGGCCAGGATCATCTTGATCTCCTGACCTCGTGATCCGCCTGCCTCAGCCTCCCAAAGTGCTGGGATTACACATTTGAGCCACTGTGCCTGGCCCAACATCCCTCATTAGTATGGTACATTTGTTACAATTGATAAACCAATATTGATACATGCCTGTTAACTAAAGTTCACAATTTATACAATTTATATCAGGGTCCACTGTGTTGTAGAGTTCTGTGGGTTTTGACAAATGCATAATGTCATATATCCACTACTAAAGAATAATTTTACTGCCCTAAAAATGCCCCCATGCTCCACATATAATTTCCTCCTCCCCTCCCCCAGAATCTCTGGCGATCACTGACCATTTTTGTCATATATCTATTCCAAAGTGTCATATAGTATCTGAAATTATATATACTGTCTCTTTTCACTTAGCAATATGCATTTAAGGTTCCTCCATGTCTTTTTGCAGCTTGATAACACATTTATTTTTATTGATGAATAATACTCTATTATATGGGTGTAACACAGTTTATCTGTTCACCTGTTGAAGGACATCTTGGTTGCTTCCAAATTTCAGTGATTATAAATAAAGCTGCTGCAGATATTCTTGTGCAGGTTTTTGGGTGGACATAAGTTTTAAACTCATTTGGGTAAATAACTAGAAGCATGATTGCTGGATCATGCACTAAGCCTATGTTTAGCTTTGTGAGAAACTGCTAGATTGCCTCCCAAAGTGGCTGTACTTTGGAACTCCATTTGCATTGCCACCAGCAATGAATGAGAATCTCTGTTATTCCACATCTTGCCAGCATTTGGTGTTGTCAATGCTTTTGATTTTAGTCATTCTAATAGGTGTGTAGTTGCATCTCATTTTGCTTTTTTGCAGTTTCCTAATGATATATGATGTTGAGCATCTTTTCATATGCTTATTTTTATATGGATATCTCTTTTGGTGAGGTGTTTGTTCAGATCTTTTGTCCATTTTGTAATTGGGTTATTTTTCTTTTGTCAAGTTTTAAGTGTTCTTTGTATGTTTTGAATACAAGTCCTTTATCTGATATGCATTTCTGCAAATATTTCCTTCCAGTATGTAGCTTGTGTTTTTATTGTCTAAATACTATCTTTTGACTGAGTGCAGTAGCTCACACCTATAATCCCAGCACTTTGGGAGGCCAAAGGAGGAGGATCACTTGACACCAAGAATTCAAGACCAGTCTGGGCAACATAGCAAAACTCCCATCTCTACAAAAAATTAACTAACAAACAAAACAAAACAAAAATGGCCAAGTATGGTGGTGCACACATTTAGTCCTAGCTACATTGAAGGCTGAGGCAGGAGGATCACTTGAGCCCAGGAGTTGAGGCTGTAGTGAGCCATTATAAAGACACCATGTTACTGGTGGTGAATCCACGCAGGTCTGAAGCAACCTCAATTCCTGCCTCCTCAGAAGAAAGAATTTGATGGAAGGGCATAAGGCAGAAAGAGAAACTGAGGCAAGTTTTAGAACAGGAGTAAAAGTTTATTTAAAAGCTCTAGAGCAGAAACAAGAGGAAGGAAAGTACACTTTTGGAAGAGGGCCAAGTGGGCAACTTGAAAGACAGGTGCACGGTTTGACCTTCTGACTTGACGTGCCTCTGTGGTCTTGTGTTCTTTCTCCCATGATTCTTCTCTTGGAGTGGGCTGTCCACCTGTGCAGTGGCCTGCCAGTACTTGGGAGGGGAGCATGTGCAGTGTGTTTACTGGAGTTGTACCCATGCTTACTTGAGGTGTGCTTCCCTTACCAGCTGAATGTCCCTAGGAGATCATATACCTGTTAAACTTGTACAGTTTTAAGTTTTACATTTAAGTCTGTGATCCATTTTGAATTAATTTTGTGTTTAGATTCACTTTTTCCAGTTGTTTCACCACCATTTGTTGAAAAGACTATCTGTTCTCCATAAAATTGCCCTTGTTCCTTTGTCAAATATCTGATTTTATTTTAGAAATGTTTCTTAAATATGTGTTAGGAATTTGGAATCTACATTTTTCTTCCTTTCAGAGCACCTAAAGAGCTAAAGTAATGAAAAATAAAGTCTTAGTTTGTAAGTGGCTGAGCAATTATCTGATCCTCAATTCAGAGCTCTCATGTATAATCTGGATCGAAGAATGTAGCCTAGCTTGAAGATGGCTATTTCCTGCTCCTTAAAGCTAAGCTTGCTTTCCATATGGCTGAAGAACTGAATCCAAGTATAGTGGGTCCAATTCATCCAGTTGCAGATGGGGAATGAGAGCCACACAGTGACTCCAACCACTGCTTAAACAGGGTACCACTCATGCCAGGAATTGACCTCCTAAGTACAATATGGATGGAGTGAGAAATTAGAAGTTTTGGTATAAGTTTCCTTCATATGGTTGATATAGTCAAGAAGAGAGGAAGGATAGAAAGATTCTGCTCAACACTGTTTTCTTCTCCTGGCTCTAATAGCACCATCCTATTAGCTGCTTAATATCTTCCCAATTTTTTAAGTTTTTTAAGTTCTAATATAGCATATGAGGTGCAATATAATCTGTCTATTGAACTCAATATTCCAGTAACACCAAACTCTTTCTTATGCATACCATTCTACTTCTTCACTCACTACCTGTGCACACAGCCTCTCGTTTTCCTGGCAAATTCTCTCCCTTTCTTTTGTTCCTCAAGAAATACAACTAACTCCTACTTAATCCTTTGGAACATCATCTTTTATGGGTAGCTTTTCTCTGACATTCCCTACATTAAGAATCTGTCCTCAGTGATTCTCGTCACTGAGAATGAAGAAGCATGTATCTTCAGAAGAAGCATCACTGAGACAGAAGCAGCATGTATCTTCTTCTGTCATAGCACTCATCATAACGGATTGAAAATATATTTGATATATCTGATATTCTTTATTGTAGTCTTTTCATAGACTACAAAGATTGTGTCCTATTTTTCTCTCTCCCCCCAGCACCAACTCATTTCCTGGCATAAAGCAGGTATTTAATAAAATGTATTGAATATCCATAAACTGAAAAGCAGTTTTAAATTATATTGTTTCCTAGAGAATGATTAGAATTGTCAATGTTTTGGCCAGGTATGGTGGCTTACACCTGTAAACCCAGCACTATGGAAGACTGAGGTTAGGATCACCTGAGGTTAGGGGTTTGAGACTAGCCTGGCCAACATGGTGAAAACCTGTCTCTACTAAAAATACAAAAATTAGTGGGGCATGGTGGTGCACGCCTGTAATGTGATTGAGTTTTCTTTATTAATTTATCTCATTTGATATGGATATAACATGGGATATGATATGGGCTATGATATAGGGTGCTGTTTCTATTCTCTTAAAGGTTATCTTACATTTAACGAATGCCTGTTTCGCTTAATAAAGCCTAAAGTTAGTAAATAACTCTATTCTCTTTCTGAATAATAAAATGTCTTTACTTTAACTTCAGGTTCCTATCTCTTATATTCCAAAGTATTGTCAAATACTAAATTAAACTTTGTTTTTAAATTTCTTTCCTGAAAATTAGTCATTTTAACTAGTCTATTGAATAAACCAGTTTTAGGATGCAAGCAGAAAGCAATTTTATTCTTTCTTATTACTGTTCTTTTAAAGTTGCTCTATTATATAAATATTTCTCATTCCTGAATGAAATCTAGGGTAGATTCCCTAGCTTTTCTGGTCACTCTAAAATATTAATTATAAATATCATTTTTTAAAATAATAAATGTCCACTTACGTCTAATATCAAAATTAATAATAGCTCCCATCCAATTTAAAGCTTCTTTCTCCCTCAGCTCGTCTGACTCAGGCTGAGAGCCTGAATTTGGAAAATAGATGTGGTCAGTTTTTAGCTACTTTTATCCCTATCCTTGGTTTCATCTCTCAATAGCTTATCTTTTGCTTCGCCCAGTATTAGAGGTTGAAGGGGAGAAAACAGAAACAGAGAACTAGGTTTATATGTGACAAGTGTCTTGTGTGACAACTATCTCTTGGCTGTTTAGTGATGTCTTGGTGATGGCACAAGCCCAGATGTGCCGGATCTTCCAAGGGATGTTTATGCGGGTTCCTTAAAGCCCCTGAAGTGACTGGATTCTCCCACTTTTGGAAAATGCCTTCTCGGGCTGGCCGCAGGTGGCTTTTGCTTCAGCCTCTGAGGCTCACCACACGCAGACCCTCTTTTGGGGATTTTCTCCTGTTTCAGATGGGCCTCCTGCATAGGGTCCCATTCAGTGTGACTCAAATCTGGCTCTTGGGATCTGGACCTGGCCAGGTGATAGAGACACGTTTGTTTTGCCAGCAGTGGGAACACATCTCTCTGTTTCTTTTCTCCCATTCTGCCATCAGGAGAAGCTGCAGGCATCTTTTCAGCTTGAAATGTTTTTGGTTGTGAGTCAGCACTCAGTTTCTGTGCTCTAGAAAATTCAGGGGGTGGATGGTGTGTCGAGCTTTCTGAGTAGTCTCAAAGGCCCCTCAGTTAGCTTGGGAGAGGGAAAAGTGCTGCTCTTTCTTCCACCATACAGAGAGAGGTAAAAAACACAACACACAAATGATTCTTTCTAAAGAAGTCCTCACTCCTGATCACTCACTTACGGTCTTCTTACCTAATTTTTATATGCTAATATTCCAAACCAACTTCACCATCTATAAGATAAGATGAGCTGGTACTTATTATTCTCAGCTTGGGGCTTTAGTCAAAATTCCAAGAGAGAACCCTATTAAATAGAGTGTTACATATTTTTTACTATTAATATACAGGTTTACCAAAAATGTTTTATCATTTTCTTTACTCACCAGTGCTTCTTGCTTTGCCTTACTTTTGTTTTAATTTTCTTCGCCTTACTAGGCAATGTCTTCTAGTAATTGTTCCAGGGAGGCTTTGCAAGTAATGAGCTCTATCAGTCTTTGTCTAAAAATGCTTCCTTGTGTGTCTTTGCTCAATTATTAAATGACAGATTAGCTAGGTATAGAAGTGTAGATGAACAGTGTTCCCTCAGCCCTTAAAACTCGTTCTTCTCCTGGCATCCATTGCTACTGCTGCTAAGTCCCCGTTATTCTTTTGTAGGTAATTTTCTTTTCTCTGTTACAGTTTTTAAGATTTCTCTTTATTGTTGATGTTCACTGTAATGTTACTAGATGTAGATTAGTTTTTATTTATCCTATTTGGGCCTTTTTCCATTCATGTTTTTCTTGAATTCTGAAAAATTATCAGCCATTGCTGTTTAAATTTTGCTTCTTCCCCATTTTCTTCCTCCTATTTCTCTTAACTTTGCTTACATTCAGTCTCTGTATCTCTTTGAGTAATTTTTAGTGCATAATTTTCTGTTTCTTTATGTTTATTCTGCTATTTAACTTATTCACTGAGTTTTTAAATTATATTTTTATTGCTAGAGTTTCAAATTGTCTCATTTATAAAATTGGCTTCTGTTTTTCTCTCACAATTTTTTGGTGTCTGTTGCTTTATATTTAAAATCTCATTTAACAGGCCACCAGGATACCATAGAGGGTAGGACGCCATTTATATAATAACACTCTTTGTCCATCTGCTTTTGCCACAGCAAGTCTGTCTCCTAACTCTGATCTCTCTCTCCTGTTTGAACTGTGAGCTCGTTTTAATAGTGATTGTTTCCCCAGGCTTGCATGTTGTCACCTGTGGAGGTGTCCATAAGGAGCAGTTTCATATTTATCTCTGAGGAGGACTCGAGTTTTTTCTGGTTCAGAACAAAATGTTACCATTTTGGATTAATGTACCCATGACTAGTAGAAACTTGGACCTCTTTTTCCCTGCACGAACGATGCAAGCTTTTCATCAGGCCCTGCATAAAGGGTAGGCTTCCTTGTCTCTTCCATAATTGACTCTTGTTTGTCTCTCTCTGGTAAGTTGCTGGAGTGATTTTAGTTTGCATTTAGAGACAAGGCAGCCTTTCAAGACTTCTAGATTTATACAGGTGGATCCATGCCAGCTCCCCACGTTGCTCACTTCTGAGGGTTTATTTTCTGTTTCTATCTGAGCATAAATATACGCATTTATTTATATACCGATCCCGAAACAATCTTTTAATGTCTAATTCTCCAGCTTTGCATTCCTTCTTCATTGGTAATTTTCTTTTCATTCTTTCAAAACTGGCCATGTGTTTTAAATTATTATTTGTTTTCTTTTCTGTAATATTTCCATGTGCTTATAGTTGGAGAATTGGGGGATTCAAGGTCAGCTGAATTCTCATATTGGCCAGAAGTCAACATTAAATTTCAAAAGTGAATTTGTTCTCAATGTGGCATATATATAGCTATTCAGAAATAAAATATAATAACAGACAAAGTAATGAACTATCAGGGATTTTCAGAGGTTACTGGGAAGGAAGAAATCAAAGAGGAAGTTGGAGGTTTGGTTCTCAATGTAACCTTTTTCTCTTCTTGGCATGTGCATGGAAAAAAATCACATTATTCTACAAAGAATGTCTATTTCATATGTTTCAGAACCTTATTTGGAGCCCTTCATTTGCACCTTGGAGGAGCACCTGAGGGTCCAGCTGGCACTGGGAAGACTGAAACTACCAAGGATTTGGCAAAAGCTGTAGCCAAACAATGTGTTGTTTTCAACTGCTCTGATGGGTTGGATTATTTGGCTTTGGGAAAATTCTTTAAGGTTTGAATTAACTCCTCAGTTCTTTTTTTTTTTTTTTCTTTGTTTCAAGTTTTAATCAAAGCTTTTATATAAGATTACTTCATTCCTGCATCTTCTCAATTGTTTCTTCCTTGTATTTGCCCTTTTCCTTTCCTACTTGGCGAGATTTGGCTTTCCGTTCAAGGATCTTTTTGCGGTCTTTATGCAGTTTTAGCCTAGTGATAACCACCTTGCTGGGGTGAATGCCTACGTGGACCGTTGTGCCATTAGCCTTTTCCCGCTGCACCCGTTCAGTGTTGATAACATACTTCTTCCTGTAAACCTGGACTACTTTGCCAATTTGCTGACCTTTATAGTGTCCTCGTACAACCTGAACTTCATCATCCTTTCGGATGGGCATGGATCGCACATTGTACTTCTGTCTCAGCTCTTTGGAAAGAGGGGAAGACATAATCTTCCTGCGAATGTGGGAAGGTGCATTGAAATGCCTTTTGCGATTCTTGCTTCAGTTGGAAGTCACAAAGGGATTAAACTTCATTTTGGCCGCTCCCGCTTCGGTGATGGCCGCAAAAGGGAACTCCTCATTTCTTTACAACAGGATAACTGATCAGAGATGGCCATTTATGATGCAACATAATTGAATACAAGTAAAAGGTTTACTGTAACTTAAGTAAAAGTAAAAATTGAAGCACTATCTCAATAATTCTTAAAGGGAGTAAGGTTATAGCCAAACCCTATTTGCAGAGAAGCTCTACTTCCCTCTCCAGTCCCTACTGTAACAAATCATTATTATTGGTTGGAGTAAGTGGTGTCCCTTAAATACGTTGGAGCAGATAAGAGTTTGAGAACGATTGCATCGTGTAAAGGTTGTGGGATTCTAAAGACATCTTTAACCTGTCGATCTTGTTATTGAGACGTTATTTAGAGTCAGTAATTTACTTTTATAGACATATTCTAATCAATCATTTCAGTGAACTTGAAATCTTAAGTTTTATTATTTGTTTTTCTTTTTAAAAATTTATTTTTATTTATGCATTATAGATGTACATATTTTCAGGTTACATGTGATAATTTAATAATTTATAAAGATCAAATCAGTGTATTACTTTTTTTTAATTCTAAGTTAGATTCTTACTCTTGTCAGTCCATGAGCTTCAAAAGGTGGAATTAGAGATACCAAGTCCCTGCCTATAAACCTGTAAACATCTGATCATTTCAGCAGCTTGTGGCTATAGCCTGTCATTCCTTAAAATGTTAGGTGACACAACTGAACACAAAATGATCCACTGGAAATTATATATTTATTTATATTTTTCTGTAATTTTTCAAAGCACATTTTATTTTATTTTTATTTCCAATTTTTATTTTAGATTCCAGGGGTACAGGTGCAGGTTTGTTACATGGGCAGATTGTGTGTTGCGAGAGTTTATCTGGTGTGCAGATAATTTTGTCACCCAGATAATCATCATAATAGCCAATAGGTAGTTTTTCAATCCTCACCCTCCTCCCACCCTCCACCCTCAAATGGGACCCAGTGTCCATTGTTCTTTTCTTTGTGTCCATGTATATGCAAAGCACATTTTAAAGATTCTGGAGGGGTTCTTCCGCTCAGGCTGAGTGAAGCGCTTCCGGGTCACCGCCGGCTGCAGCCTCCCGGCGCGATGAAGACATTGAGGCCCAGAGAGGTTAAGTGACTCAGCCAAGGTCAAACAGCTATCTAGGAGCCATGTCCACTTTGTTCCCCTCACTCTTCCCTCGTGCGACTGAGACACTGTGGTTTAATCTGGATCGACCCTGTGTGGAAGAGACAGAGCTGCAGCAGCAGGAACAGCAGCATCAGGCCTGGCTCCAAAGCATGGCAGAGAAAGACAACAACCTGGTTCCTCTTGGCAAGCCAGCCTCAGAGCACTATGATGACGAGGAAGAAGAGGATGATGAAGACGATGAGGATAGTGAAGAGGACTCAGAGGATGATGAGGACATGCAGGACATGGATGAGATGAATGACTACAATGAGTCGCCTGATGACGGAGAGGTCAATGAGTTGGACGTGGAAGGCAACCAACAGGATCAGGACCAGTGGATGATCTAGGTAGACAAGGCAGGGTGGACTCAGAGAGATTCCAGGCCAGCCCAAACTACCCTGCATCCCAACCCCCAACCCCTGCCCACAGAACCAGCTGATGGCCCCAGTGCCTGAAAGTGCCCTTGGGCACCTCCTTAGCTGCTGCCAGAATCTGGTCTCCTTGGCCCCTCCCAGGCCATTGGTCTGCACTTGAAATCCCCAGGGCCTGAGCCCCACTCCACCTTCCTGGCCAGTACCTCACCCCTTGATTGGCAGGTCTGGTCTCTTTCTAAGTTTCTTTAATAAAGAGAAAGGAGTGATTTTCCAAAAATAAATAAATAAATAAAATAAAGATTCTAGAATATTTACTTTTCTAAATTTTCTCCAGAAAAAGTTAACTTTAAAAAAGATTTAAAAACTAGCAAAATAGAATATACCACCCCTAACTCATGCTGTAAACTGTTCCTGGCTAGAATATGACTGATCTGGAGTTTGATTATTCTACATTTGTGATACTGAAACAATTAGAATTAGAACGTTTAAAAGCTCAAAATTGTAATTAATAAAATATCAAGAAAACATTTAAATGACCAACTAACATTTTAATTCATTCTTTGTAATGATTTACAACTTCGCTGAAATGAGCACTATTCCCAATAGCAAAGATACGGAATCAAACTAAGTGTCCTTCAGTGGAGAAATGGATAAAGAAAATGGATTACATCTATACAATGAAATACTATTCAGCCATAAAAAAGAATGAAATCATGTCTTTTGCAGCAACCTGGATGGAACCAGAAGTCATTATCTTAAATGAAACAAGCCAGGCACAGAAAGTCAAATATCCCATGTTCTCACTCATAAGTGGGTGCTAAGAAATCTGTACACATGGCTGTGTAGAGAGTAGAATGATAGAAATTGAAGGATGAGAAGGTGGGAGAGGTGTGTGATGAGAGATTACTTCATAGATGCAGTGTATGTTATACAGGTGATGGATACCATAAAATGGTATGGAAAGCAAAATGGTATGATGCCAGTGTATGTTATTCAAGTGATGGATACCAGATTGCATAGTGACTTAGTCGCTATGCAATCTATGCATGTAACAAAATTGCACACATACTCCATAAATTTGTACAAATAAAAATAGATATATAAAAGAAAAAATAACAAAACTAAAGAATTCTACATGCAATTTGAATAGCCATTGCATTCTTAAATGTCTTAAAAGAAATGTTGGTGTATATTGCTCAGTTTTTGAATCTATGTAATGACTATCTTAATTATTTTATTTAGAGTCATAAACTTATTAATATTAAATTTGCTTATTTGTAAGTATTTGTAAATAGCTTCTTTGTGTTGGGATTGTGCTGGATAATGGGGGTAGAATATTAGAAAGGCATGATTTTTATTATCAAGACTCTCAAAATTTATATAACGCTTGAATATGACTTCCAAAGCATTCTATTCTCTGTGATTTGTTGTCATGCATAAGAGGTCAAAGTCATTTATAGAGTCTTCTCCAACTAATGAGAATGTACTATTCTTTGACATGCATAGAAGTCGTGTACAATCCAGTGTGGTTCAGAAGAATGAAATGTGTAAAAATCCAAGGTCAGCTGCTATAATCTGTGTGGCTTTGTGCTAATTATTTAACATCTCATATGGTATAGCCTTAAAAGTGTCCTTGCATAAAAGATACAAACAAAGTGCTATGAGTCACGGTTGGCACATACAATGTACTTGATGTAACACATGCACGTGTGTGCTTGCATGCGCACACACACAATCTATAAAATATATGTTCAGTACATATTTGTTGAATCGTTTGATGTTTTTAAAAGTAAATCTGAATTCAGATGAAACTACTTATGCTTGATTTTCCAGTTTTTCCTTATGATAAAATAGTACATATCTGTGAGGTAGCTGTGGGTTAGGACTGTAAACCAGGGCCTTAAACTATGGTAGTTGGCTATTAAGGTGCTCAAACCACAAGGCAGTCTCATTCGCAACAGAAGTCATCTTATTTAAATGGTTATTATAACCTATGCTATAAAATCCATGTGGAGTAAGCAAATAAAATCAACTTGTAAATAAAAAGCAGGAAAGGCTTTGAGATTATAGGTGTATGTCTAAATGCTAAAAAAAATGCAGAAAGGAGAAAAATGTTAATTGGAAAATTTTCCAATTGATCAAACTCTTTTATTCATGCAGTATAATGAATTGGTAATGAAAAAATCAGCTGTCTTTAAAGATAAAGGCGAATAAGCAATTTCCTTGACAGGATATTAAATCCTAGAAAAGATCAGGTGAAAATACAACATTTCAATGCAATATTGAATCAGATAAAGTCAAAAATTTTCATTACTCTTTTCTCATAGGGACTGTTATCGTGTGGAGCCTGGGCTTGCTTTGATGAGTTTAACAGAATTGATTTGGAAGTACTGTCTGTGGTTGCTCAACAAATTCTTACTATCCAAAGAGGTAATGGACTAGTTTGTCTTTGCATTATGTGAAAATAAAAGAAATATGAGAGGTAATGAATGGCACAGCTCATGTTTATATGCGGTGTTACTAAGTCCTTTAATTCCTGATTACCTACAGGTATTAATGCAGGTACTGATATACTGATGTTTGAAGGAACTGAACTAAAACTTGACCCCACGTGTGCTGTCTTTATAACAATGAACCCTGGGTATGCTGGGCGATCAGAACTGCCAGATAACCTGAAGGTATGGAAGGAGTTACTATATAATCTGTTTCTTCTCTATAATTTACAAAGTTAATGTATGAAAAGGGCCGGGTGTGGCGGCTCACGCCTATCATCCTAGCACTTTGGGAGGATGAGGTGGTGGGAGGCTCACTTGAGCTCAGGTGTTTCAGACCAGCCTGGGCATAGTGAGACTTTGTCTCTTAAAAAAAATAATAAAATAAATAAAATATTTAAAAAGTGTGTGTGTGTGTGTGAAAAGAAAGAATATGCTATCCTCGAGTTTATGTAAAATATTTTGTTTTAGTTATAATATTTTAGAAAATTGTTTTAGAAAGCAATTTTTAAAGCTTTGAGCATCTTTACAGAGTAAATATCCACACCAGGAACAATTCCCAAAATATTTATTTTTAAAATAGTGCTAACTGTGAGAAATTACAAAATATAGAAAACTACTAATGGGGTACCCATTCTACTGCTTACTATATATTGTGTCCCCCTAATTTAAATGCCTTTTTACAATGCTGGAAGCACACTATTGTGTATGCTGGGTGGGTTTTTTTCATGTTAATATTATAACATGAACATGTTCCCATCTTTATAAGCATAATTCAAACTATTAATACATTTACCAAACTGTAGCTTACTTTTGGACATTCAGTTTGCTTTCAGTTTTCCTGTGTTATAAATAATATCACGATGAGTAGTTTTTACTAAAGGCTTTTCTCTATTTTGAAATATTTCTTTAGATGGAGTCATAGGACCAAGGTATTTGTTGCTAAATTGTGCTTCAAGACAGGTTGAAGTGATTTTCATCCCGTATCAATTCTCAATTTTCATTGACACCCAGCATTAATTTTTTAATGAAAAAGAACAAAACACTTTCTTGAATTGACCAGACTTTAAAAAAAAAAACAAACACCATTTTATTTGATTATTAGTAAAATATTTTCCCCATATTTTGGTTAACAATTTTATATCCTTTTCTGATGAATTGCATATGTATGGCACATATACAGACAGCAGTGTTGAAGAATAATGCAATAGTAATTGTGGATCCAAAACCAAATCTCCTGACTATATCCTATATTACTTCCACACTTCACCTGCTTAGACTGACAGCTTCCCAGACTAAATGAGCAGTTTTTCTTTTCCACCAAAAAGACTTGATATGACTAATTGCTGCCAAGTGTTTTTGTATTTCCATTTCATGCCCCTTTATATGTTAAGTCTTATGTTTTAGTATTTTGCCTCAGTGAAGGAAGGCATGATTAACAAATGAAAAACGGTAAATCCTCTTCTATCTAAGAAGCATTTTACAAGTTTTATTTGGCATTTTCTTTTGGAAAGCTTTTTGTTGTTGTTGTTGCAGTTCTTTTATTTGTTCACTATGTTGCTCTTTTATTTGGTAGGATCAATCTGAATGCATAAATTTGCAAAGATAGGAAAAGCAAAAATCTCTGAGTAACTTGTTATAGAAAGCTGGGAGCCATTATTGGTTGAATTTGTTAATGCCCTCTGCAGACCTTTCCACAGTTTTATTTACTGTGCAGGTTGAAATAGTGCTAACATACTTACCTGGTAGTTCTCGGGGATAATGTATTTTCCTTCTACATGAGGCCAAAAGCTGTTCTCAATTCTGATAGCTTCTCCTGTTGTGCAGCCTTGTTGGTTCAAGCTTCTACAGTGCATCTGTTTTCAAGTATATATGGAAATACCAAATACCTAACAAGTCTGAAATGAAAGAGTTGCATATTCCTTAAAAAATAATAAAAGCCTGATGGGGCCCAGAAAGTATCATTACCAGTCTTCAGAATCATTCTCAACAACTCCATCTTCTTCACCTGGTGTGATTCAGTCAGTCACCAAGCCCAGGGTTTCCATTTCACACAACTCCTACAATCCCTGCTGCACCGACCTGGTCCCCTTGCCACATCTTGCTGCTCCCTGCCTTCTTTCTTCTCCCATGTGTCTCATTGCAATAGTTGACTTGGCATCAATTTCTTCTCTATTGAAATTCACTCTAATGAATTCCCCATCACAGTGCTACCAGTGTTGTCTGTCAAAAGAAATCGAATCATATAATCTTCAACTTTAAAAAACTTCTGGGCTCCTTTTTGTCTGTGGACTAAAGTTCAGATTTCTTAGTACAATCTATAAGAGCCTTGGCATGAGGACTCAGTTACATCTATCCTGCCATTTCCCTGCCTCTGTCTGTTGCACTGGGCCTCACTAGCCTCTGAAGGTCCCTTGCCTTTCTACATGCTGTTTTCTCTCTCAAGTGCTCCGCTAGGCCGCCACTTTACTGTCTGACAAATTAATGCTCATCCTTTAAACTAGCAGTGAACACTAAATATATATACAATTCAGATCTGACCTTCTGGGTGAAGTCCCTGGACTTGGCTGAGGTTTATAGCTGAATCCTATAATGTGCATGTCCGTGGGTTCTTCAGGGACTCTTCCATTAGGAGGAGTCTACTTGTAATTCCTGAGGCTTGAGTGATGGATTCTGTTTCTCCAGTTGTCATTGCCTTCTCTCTGCCTGGATCTCTGTGGTCGACTCCATGTAAACTTCACTGTTGGAGAGCTCTCACTCTGCTGGGAGGTATGTAGGGCAGGACTTACAGAGCTTCAGTGTGGGCCTTCTTTGTTGTGTACCACTCATAAATCCTTTTCCCAACAACCCCTGGGTATTAATCCTGCTACCACAGGTCACTATCCTTTTTCAGACATGAGTCAGGCACTAGTCCATATCTCCCAAAATGCAGGAATATCTACCAAGCTCTCACAGAACTTGGGTGTAGTGAGGAGGGTTGTGGGAACTCAGAGCATAACGACAGCTCCCTTCAAAAGAAATATTTTCACAACTCCTTCCTCTCTCAAATATTTTGTCATCTACCAGTAGATGAGAGGGTTCGAGGTTGTAGACATTTCCTTTGTAAATTTTGTATGTTGAGAAGATCATACTCACTGTAGTAACTGATGTGTCATATCATGCGGAAAGAGTCCCATTTTGACATCCTGTTACATTTAGACAATCTGCATAATAAAGCAGTTTCTTAAATACATCTTCACTTTAGGGAAGCTATATTTTAGATTTAAACTATTCTGAAGAATCAGTAGTCAATGATCATTTTAGAATAGTTGGCTAGATCGCTTCTCAGCCTTTTGGCTAAGATCAAGTGTAGAATAGTTTTCTAGAAGCCACTGTAAAATAGACACATTCTAGATCTCCTAGTGTCACAAAGCCAATGAAGTGATACATAGCTTTTCAGAGTATATGTAGGATGAAACACTAATAGTATTGAGGAGAAAAAAACAAAGTAGATCCTAAGTCCTCCATTTCATTCAACTAAAATCAAGCTTGTTCCTGAACAGATCAAAATATTTTTAAAATCGATTTGCAATTTCTTAAAAATAAATGGTAAAAAGTTATTGCTTGAATTTTTTCTATTGTACCAATATGTAGTCTTTTGAAAGCATGCTCCAGAAAGTATACACATTTCCTTATGTACCACCCTCCTTCTTCCACCAGTAGAGCAGAAGCAGTAGAACAGCTATTCTTGATCATTTGTTTTTGTTGAGATAAACATGAAGATTATGTTCACATCGATTACATGCACTGGAATTTACTCAAGTCTTGGCATGTTACCTGGATCTGTACCCTCTTTGTTTTCACACTCAACAAACTATGTCACTGGTTAAGCTAGAATCCAATTTAATTTTTTTAACAAAGCACTAAATTATCTTCAAACTTACTGCTATTACCAACAGATTATTTCTGGTATATCCAAAATCAAACCACAGTATATCTGTGTGCTGCACAACCTGTTTGGGAATCACTGGTTTAGGCTTAAAAAATATTTCATTCAGGATGCTTTTCATTGTGTTAAGTATCATTGTTTAATCGTTGGTAGAGGACTCCTAATAAATGGAATATCATGATACCCCTTGACACTTCTTTACTTCACTTTATTTTTTGTTCTGCTAATCAGAAATATGTCTGCTTCACCATTTTCCACAACCATATGACTAACAGTGCTAAGAGGTGAATAGGATATTTGTGAAGTAACTAGGGTGGTCAAAGGGAAACCTATAACACACAGTCCTGAATGTTGACCTCAAACTAGTAGTAATTTGGGATATTGTAGAAAAACTTTATCACCCTAACCCCGTTGACTGGCTGACTGATTTGTTAATTCAGTCATTCTCTCTTTTATTCTTTAAAAAAGTCGTTGTTGAGAACCTACCCCTTAAAAGAGATACCAAGTGTATAGCAATTCTCGTGCTCTTTTTTTCCTCATGTGTGTAGTGGTTCGAACACTTGCTTAAGCATTTTTATTTCAAGTTATTTGCTCAAATTTTTTAAACATTTTATTCTTTCCATTCTTTAATGGTAACCTTGTTGATAAAATAGCAGCACTATAGCCTCTAGCTAGTAATTAACACAACACATTAGAAGGATCTTACTTGATACAAATTTTCGAATTGTTCTCAACTTAGAAGAGTTATAACAGATCATTTAAGCAAGATGTTCTTATTTTCTTTCTACCGAGTTTTTGGTAATTCAACTAATTCCCAGAATGTATTTATGAACTGACTACGATTGTCATTCACTAGAATAACTTCTTTTTCCCTTAGAATATTATTGTTTTCCATATTTTGTACAAGCAAGTCATGTTTTAATACATAAGCTGTTGAAATGAGTCCTCATACACACTAATATTCTACACCTAAATTCTTATTTATTCTTTTACTTACCATCATATAACATCATATAAGCTCAGTATTTTAAATACTGAGGTTCTGTTTACTTACCATCATATAACATCATATAATCTCAGTATTTTAAATATCATGAGAAAAAGTTATCTTTACAATTTGTAAAATTGATTTATCTCTATTAATAATTATCTATTACTTATTTCCAGTTTTCTTTCCTTTATTATGCTTGCTGAAAGACTGACACTGTGACTTCAGATCCAAAAAAGTTTAAAATATCTCAAAATGGATCATTTATCTAACACTAACATAATCTGGTAAACCCTAGATTATACAATTAAGTAGATCCCCGTAGAGCCTTGCTTGAAGCCCACTTTCCCAACAGGGGGACACTCAGCAGCCCAGATGAGAAACCCAAATTTGAACATCCTGGGAGAGTCTGAGGTTCCGTAACATGTTGCTTCCCATGAAGAATATAATGTATTTGAAATTGAAATTGAACACTTAGGTGAAAGAGAATGGATACAAAAAGCTAATGATATATTTATTATATAACCACAACAGAAATTTGATTTTTAAAGTTGCTTTTTATCTATATGATTTGAACATTAAAATTTATTTTATTTTATATTTTTAGAAGCCAGGAATTTGTCTGTTTATTTGTTTACTTTTTAAACTTCCAGGTCAATGATGTTTTTATTGAGGTATGATTGACAAATAAACATCATACATATTTAAGGTATACAATGCAATGTTTTGCTATACATATACATTGTGTAACAATACCCCTAATCAAGCCAATCAACTTACCCACCACCTCATGTATATACTTTTTCTATTTTCTTTCTGTTAAGTAGATCTTAACATTTAAGGTCTACTCTCTTAGCAAATTTCAAGAATACAATACATTATTATTAATGGACTATGAACATTAAAATGTAAAGCTATTGTAGAAAAGGTATAAAGTCATAACATTATGAAATAAAGAGCATGATTATCTTTACAGTGTTCTTTTTAATTTTGTGAACTCTTTACACATTTTTGCTTTTTAAAATTATTCTTAATTGACATATAATTGTGTATATTTATTGAGTAGAGAGTGATATTTTGATGCATGTAAATGATGTGTAATGATCAAATCAGGGTATAGTGTATCTGTCACCTCAAATATTTATTTCTTTGTGTTGGAAACATTCAAATTCTTCTCTTTTAGCTATTTAAAAATATAGAATAAATTATTTTTAACTATAATCACCCCACAGTGCTATAGTACGCTAGAATTTATTTCTTTTATGTACCTGAAATTTTTCATTTGTTAACCAGCCTCTCCCTATTGCCCCACCTCACCTTTCCCAGCCTCTAGTTTTACTCTCTACTTACTATTTTACTCTCTACTTTTAGGAGACAAACTTTGTTAGCTTCCACATATTAGTGAGAACATGTGGTATTTATCTTTCTGGGCCTAGCTTATTTTATGATGATCCTTTTAAAAGTAACTTTTCTACATACCCATAGGCTCTCTTTCGCACAGTAGCAATGATGGTGCCTGATTATGCCATGATTGCTGAAATAGTCCTGTACTCCTGTGGGTTTGTCACTGCTCGGCCACTGTCAGTAAAAATTGTGGCTACGTATCGCTTGTGTTCAGAACAGTTGTCATCTCAACATCACTACGACTATGGAATGAGAGCCGTGAAGTCAGTTCTTACTGCTGCTGGGAATCTGAAGGTAGAGAACACAAATATTTCTTACTTGTAAATTTCCTATTTGTAAATTTCCAGCCTAATGGATCTTCACAGAGTTCCAATAACTTGTTGGTTTCATTAATTGATTGAAAAAAATCAATTATTACACCAAAAATATATTATCTTGTACACATGAAAAAAGAAATCTTATAATGATTTGTAAAACCTTACACATGTAATTCTTAGTGATTTGAGTTCTGTTTCATTAATGAGATACTACCAAGGAATAAAATTGCTTACTCCTGAGAAATGTTTTGAATGCTCTCAGTCTATATAAATGTATAAACAAATATAGCATTAAATGAAATAAATATAATTAATAAATATCCACAAAAGACTCTAAATATTGTCACTTACTATAATTACACAATTGCAGCCAACTGTGGACTAGCAGTAATAGATTTGCAGTATGATGTTTACCTTCAAAATAGTCTAAATTGTAACTGTAATATATGAAAGCCCAAATACTTTAAGCTTTGGTTGACTTTTCATTGAGAGTATATTGTAGAACCATGAAATATAACTGTACATTAGTTCTTTATGAAATCAAGATAGGCTTAGTTAATAGCAAAATGCAAAATGTGACCTTGGAGCTTCAAATTTTTCACATTCATGATTTGTAGAAGATACAGATTTTAAATTATATCCTATGTGATTAAGAACAATAGGATGCATTTTTATCTTCCATAATAACGTTATCAAGAATTCTGATATATAGTAGTGATATTCTATTTCACATTAGCCTGACATAACTTCAAGTCATTGTTTTTCGCAGTAAATAAAAGGGACTAGAGGCAACAATTTGTATTAAGTTGGCATGTCAGGATTAGATTGTGGTCAGATAGTGGGAAGGATAATGCATTGTCCTAGTGTATGTCATCACTGAAATCTTGACTATGGAATTGAGCTGTTAAAGTTATGCAGCAAAGGAATCCTGCAAATACGTCCTATCATTCTTTTTCAAAGCTAATATAGACTTGTTGAATGTTTTGGCCTGAATATTTTGAAGCTTGTTTCTGTTATAGCAAGAAACAATTTAAGCATTTGCTTTAAAATAATAGCCTCTCAAAGAACAAAAGAGACTCTGACACTTCATAATTTATGTACAGTTAGATTGATCCAAAAACAAAATCCAGATCAACAGGACATGCTCCGTCATTGGAGAACTCGAGACTCAGAGACTGACTCTGACTGCCAGGCATCACACACTTTGTAAGGCTGAAGCTAATTAAGTAGCAACATGCCATTTATTAGGCAGAGAGATTCTAGAGAAAAGGGAGAGGGTTCTGGAAAATTATATGCATGGTGGTAGGAGAAGCTTTGGAGTGAGATGTTGAATAATGTATTAAAGGTGGAAGAAATAATTCTGAGTTTGGATTTTTGTTAATTCATGTGAACATTGCTATAGGTATGAGTAACACGTTCAGAGTTCAGCCAGATTTGTAGTACACTTTGGGTATACCACAAATGTTTTGGAATCTAATGTGAGTTTTCTTAAACACACTTTATTAAACTAACTTAGCATGTGACACCAGCCCTCTCCACTCTCTGTGTGGAACTTGCTAACACGTGGCATTCTGGGCGTGCAGCCAGCAGCATCCCCTGCCCTTCCACTTCCGCTTCTGTCAGATGAGCTGCATTCCTTACTCAGAGCCGGTTTGCTTTTTCTTGAACCTTTTTGAAGCCACTTGGATACATTACTGTTACTATGTCATCTAACTGCGTGGTGGGAAAACTGATTATATATAAGCATAAAAAGAAGGAATTTTTTTTCTGTGAAAACTAAGTTCATATTTAAGAAAGATTCAATAAAGATAAAATGCTGAAATTTTGACTTTGAATAAGATGTTGATAAGAAATGTGTATAAAACTGAAGAAAAATTAAAAATGTATCAGGCTGATATACTTAAATTGTATTATAAGTATCTTTGAAGAGCAGTAACCTCTTTAAAAAACAAAAACAGAACACAGCAAGATAGAGTAGATGATGTGTTATTGATGTGGCTTTTGGAAAAAAAAATGGTGCCTAACTCTATACTCAGAGAAAAGGCCTTGGCATCAAAATATGGGCAAATGAGTGAATGTTTATATGTTTTAAATTTAAATGCATCTTTTCAAAATGATTGCCCACTTTTAATAATTTTCATTCGACCAGTATACTGCTAGTCGTGAATACATGTAGAGAACAAGCAAGCTCTACCCAATACAAGGGATGGCAGCTGCCAAACTATATTTAATTCATGTTAGTACCTCTTAGCATATCTGTGAAAAGGTAGGTAGTTTAACCTGGGTTTTTATTATAAACTAGTAAAAAAAATACAACAAGTTTAAATGTCAGTTTCTAAAATGGATAACAATTCAATATAATGAAAGAAGAGCTGCATTTGTTTAAATTGAGTACAGGGTCTGTATGTTTGTGTGTATGTGAACACGAAGGGGTTGGGTGCTGTTAGCAGATGCAGATATCCTCATGAGTGTGTTTTTTTTTAGCTGAAATATCCAAATGAAAATGAAGAAATTTTGCTGCTTAGATCTATCATTGATGTAAATCTGCCAAAATTTTTATCCCATGATTTACCACTCTTTGAGGTAAGAACATTCATTATCCCAATGTATCAAAACTCTTATAATAATGTATTTATCACATGTCTAAGGTTGTGAAGCTCCCACTATGGAAAAAAATGACACAGTGCAGAGAAACATAGATAATTCCATATTTTATTTGAAGTGTGTTTAGCTAGCTTTGTCACTTCGAGAACTTTCAACAACTTGGGATTTTAATATAGTATTTTTAAGTTTGTTACTGCAGAAAATAATGAGCACACGAAAGTTACAAAATATTTGCTTTATATTCCACTAGAATGTAGGCTCCGTAAAGAAAAATAATTGGTCTAACACACCACTGAATCCCTAGCACAGTATCAATAATAGTAAATGTTTTTTCAACTAATGACTGAAGAAATAAAATAGATAAATATGCTTAATTTCCTTAAAAGAATGAGATGACTTTTATGAAATTGTTTTTCATGATAAGAACTAAGCTTAATAATCTTGTTATAATTTAAGATTGTGAGTATTGAGAAGAAGTATTAGAATAATGATTAAAGTTTTCATAATATCCTTTGGTGTCATTCTTTTCCTCTTCTCCATACCAAGTAGAAGAACTCAGAGGGGTAGTGAGCTCCTCCTAAATGTTAGATGTTGGACTAACTTGCACTGTCTTGGAATTCAGGCAGTTAGCTAGCAGTATGTTACATATTTCCAGATACAGGAATCTAGTTTCATTCTTCTGCATATACTTATCCAGTTTTCCTAGCACTGAAGACACTGTTATGTCATGGGGAAGGGGAGAAGAGATGCTGTTGCTAGTATTGGCCAGTGTCATTAGCTACTGATGGCAACCATGCATGTCTCATCATTCTGAAAAGAGCTTTACTTAGTATTTAGAGTTGACATGCAAATACATTGTGGAGCAAATTAACAAGGAAAGAGTTCAGATTTTCTCACTAAAGTTTTCCCTCAATTTGTTTAGTACTAGTGCACTGTACAGATTTTCCAGGAGTAAAAGCTATGTTTATTTTCAGAATATGGAAATATACCTCACTAGATGTATTGTCATGCAGTTGTATATTCATTCAGCAAATATTTATTAAGCAGTGTTTCTCAAGTGGCGGTGAGGAGTGAAGTCAACTTGCTTCTACGCTGCCATTTTTGAACTAGAAGTCAGGAGTCCAACTTTTTAACTTAAAAATAACATGAAACTAAATGTAAAACCTCAAGCTCTAAAATTTCTAGCAGAAAACCTTTGTGACTTTGTGTTAGACAAAGATTACTTAAGTACAATACCAACAACACAATCCATAAAAGAATACATTGACAAAATGGAAAAAAAAAAAAAACTGCTCTTTGAAAGACACATAAGAAAATGAAAGACAAGCTGCAGATTAGGAAAAATATAAACATTTGGCCTAAGCACAGGTAAAGAAGTTACTCACTGGAAAACACAAATTGAAACCGTAACAAAATATCACTACACAGCATGTTAAAATTTAAGACGGATCATACCTAATATTGGAACTCATACATGACTGGAGGAACATGACATAGTACAACCACTTTAGAAAACAGTTAAGCAGTTTCTTAAAATGTTCAACACCTATCCACCATATTCAGGTATTCCATGTCTCAGTATTCACCCAAGGGAAATGAAAGCATTTGTTCATACAAAGTCATACACAAATGTTTGTAGTCACTTTATTTGTAATAGCCTAAAGCTGGAACAATGAAAATGTGTGTCAATAAGTGAATGGATTTAAAAACTGTAGCGCTTTGTTGCAATGAAATATCACTCAGCAAAAAAAAAAAAAAAAAAAAAAAAAGAATAAACTATTGATACCTGCTGTGACATGTATGAATCTCAAAATATTTGTGCCATGTGAAAGAAGCCAGAAGGAAAAAGTAGTATGCATGTGGTCTAATTTCATTTATGTTAAAGTCTAGACAACGCAAATAAAAATAGTAACCAAAAACAGATAAGTGGCAATCTGGGGATGGGGGTAGGAGGCAACAAGGAGAGGAGGGAAGGAGGATTACAAAAGATTACAGGAAACTTTTGGGGAGTGACGGATATGTTAATTATCTTGGTTATTTATTTTGACAGTTTTACTTATGAAATTTTATACTTTAAAATACTGCGACCTATAGTCCCAGCTACCCAGGAGGCTGACGTAGGATGTGGTTTGAGCGTGGGAGGTGGAGGCTGCAGTGAGCCATGATCGTGCCACTGCACTCCAGCCTGGGCGACAGAGCCAGACCCTGTCTCAAACAAACGAAACCAAAACAAAAACTGTTCGCAAAACGAACATGTAAGGATCACAATTTAAAAATTAAAAAAAAAAAAAAGAAAAAAATACAGGTTTATGTATGTGAACTATTCCTCTATAAAGCTGTTAAAAAAATTGTTGCACTATTATTATCTAATGGCCCTATTTCCATCAATACAAAATATGTGTACTTAATATAAATATAAAATGTAAATCCTTGAAATCATCTATCATCAGGGAATTACTTCGGATTTGTTTCCTGGGGTAAAATTACCAAAACCAGATTATAATGATTTGCTGGCAGCTATCAAAGACAACTGTGCCTCCATGAATTTGCAAATGACCACATTCTTTTCCGAGAAGATTCTTCAAGTATATGAAATGATGATTGTGCGTCATGGTTTCATGATTGTTGGAGAACCATTTGGAGGAAAAACTAGTGCATACCGCGTCTTAGCTGGAGCACTAAATGATATATGTGAAAAGGTAAGTATATTATTAATGCATTTATTTATAATTGACTTTGTGCAAGGCAGAATGTACCATTATTTTAAAAGATGCTTTCAATGTGGCAACTTAAAATCATGAGAAAAATGTGTCAAAGAGAAAATAAAGTTTTAGAAAAGTAAAATGAAGCAAATAGGAAGTTCATATGAAGGGTATGCTGCAAACTTGCTTTCAACCTTTTATTTCTTTTTTTAAAAAATTATTAAAGTAATACATGTCTCTTGTAGAAAAAAAGTCTGAAAACAGAAAAATTTGAAGGTTTTCCTGTACTACTTTCAGAGGAGTCTTTTTTATTTTCTAGATAGATTTGTAATGCAAGCTTCTGTTATTGGCTGCTAGTGGTATTGAACTGAAATATGTGTGTGTGTGCATATATGCACACATATATAATGACTCATTCAGAATTCTTATACACATCACATTTTGATTGACTTTGAAATACTGAAGGAATGGGGCTGTTTTAAATTCTTCAACTAATATTGTATTTTTGTTTACCTCTCCTTATAGATATTTCAAATAGTTTTCACTTTATAAATTTCAGTGTTCATATCCTGTATGAGATTTGTGATGATTGTATCTTTACTTGAGGAGTCTCCCCTTCAATCAATATAAAATTACTTACTTTTCTGTTATTTGTTGTGATCTACTTTGTCTAATTTCAATATTGCTACCCCTACTTTCTCCCTGTATGTATATTTGCCCATGTCATTAATTATATCCTTGGGTGTCACTGTGATTTACTTTCTATAGAGAATAAATAGCTTGATTTTTGTTTTCTGCAGGTCCGTGGTCTTTATCTTTTCAAAGATAAGTTTAAAATCATTTGTATTGATTGTCCAGACTGATATGCTACTTATTCCTGCCATCTGTTTCTTCTGCTTTTACACTTCCATGCTATTTTGTTTCTTTACTTCCCTTCTGTTTTTTCTTCCAGTTTTTCACTTCTTACTTGTCTTCTGCATTCTTTATCTTGTTTATTGCTCATTTGTATTTTTCCTGTTTTGTTATTTTATTGTCATAGGAACTGATCTTTTATATGTGTACATATATAAAATAAAGTCTCCAAAAGAACCCAACAGGTCACTGCTCAGAGTAGGAGATGAAGATGTGAGCATGTATTCCGGTCCACTTGTAAAGTCTAAATGGCTCATTTTCAGGGAATTCTAAGGGTGACATTGTGATTATGTCATAGGGCAGTCTTCCTTAGCCACCATAAGCAAGCTATAGCTTCACACTAGCCTTGCTCCGTTTAGGATAAAAACTTTTCTTTGGTGACAGCAACTTTGTTCTGATTAAGAAGATAATAGAGATTTCCTATACTTCTTAATTTAGGAAGATACATTGTTATCGCCTTCCTGAGTACACAAAAGAAAGCAAAGATATTGAACGTGTTTTATTGTTTTAAGATAACTATTCTGGGCCAGGCACAGTGGCTCACGCCTGTAATCCCAGCAGTTTGGGAGGCTGAGGTGGGCGGATCACAAGGTCAGGAGATTGAGACCATCCTGGCTAACACGGTGAAACCCCGTCTCTACTAAAAATACAAAAATTAGCTGGACATGGTGGCGGGCGCCTGTAGTCCCAGCTACTCAGGAGGCTGAGGCAGGAGAACGTCGTGAACCCAGGAGGCGGAGCTTGCAGTGGGCTAAGATCGTGCCACTGCACTCCAGCCTGGGCAACAGAGCCAGAAGATTACTATTCTTCTGGGAGTGGTGGCTCTTTCCTGTAATCTTGGCCCTTTGGGAGGCCAAGACAGGCAGATCACTTGAGCCCAGGAGTTCTAGACCAGCCTGGATAAAATGGTGAAACCCTGTTCCTACTTTTAAAAAGCCCAAAAACTTAGCTGGGTGTGGTGACGTGTGCCACGTATAGTCCCAGCTACTCAGGAGGCTGAGGTTCAGAGAGGACCACTTGAGCCCAGGAGGCGGAGGCTGCAGTGAGCTGAGA
This sequence comes from Macaca mulatta, assembly GCF_049350105.2. Classification (NCBI taxonomy): domain Eukaryota; kingdom Metazoa; phylum Chordata; class Mammalia; order Primates; family Cercopithecidae; genus Macaca; species Macaca mulatta. The sequence goes on along the minus strand of NC_133417.1, from coordinate 100,856,407 downwards.
TTGCGCCACTGCACTCCAGCCTGGGTGACAGAGTGAGAGCCTGTCTCAAAAGAAAAAGAAAAAAAAAAAGCTTAATATTCTCACCATTTTTTTTTCCCCCGTTTGGTAGTTTGTGTCCCAAGCTCGGGAGTGCCAGGCAGAAGGCAATGTTAGAAAGAGTTGAACTTGTTATGTTTTTATGTATAAAAAATAAATGATTGCCAATAGGTGGAGCACAGAGGATTTTTAGGGGAGTTAAAGTGTTCTGTTTGGTACTATAATGGGGGATAATGATACCACACACTTGGCAAAACCCGTATAATTATGCAACACAAAGAGTGAACGTTTAGTGTAAACTGTGGACTTTAGTTAATAGTAATACATTAATATGAATTCATCAGCCGTAACAATTTACCACACCAATTCAGGATGTTAATAATAAGGAAAACTGTTGTGTCTGGGTGGTGGAGAGAGTATCTGGAATCTTTGTACTTTCTGCTGAATTTTTCTGTAAGCCTTTTTTTAAAAAGCCAATTAATTAAAAAAAAAAAAAAAAAAAAAAAAGCTTATGTCCAAAGGGCATTAATGTCTCTTATAATGCCATAGACCAGCTTTCAGGGTTTTGGGTAAAATTGACAATTTATCAAACTTAACTTTTTCACTCCACAAGAAATAGCTATTTCTCTGTATTTAGATCTTTTAATTTTCTCTCAGAGGTTGTTTTGTAGCAGTCAGCAAATTACAGTACATGGGCCAAATTCAGCCCCAAGCCTTTTTTTGGAATGCCAATAAACTTAGAATAGTGTTAACATTTTAAACATTTGTTAATTAAAAAAAAAGAAAAACATAGAAGAATATGTGGCGGACCATATGAAACTTGCAAAGCCTATAATATTTACCATCTTATCCTTTACAGGAGAATTTGCCAACCTATTTTGTAGTTTAGGAAATATAGATTTGCATAACATTTGCTAATTTCTCCCTAAGTATGTCGTGAGCTTTTAAATACTATTGTGAATGTTTTTTAAATTTTATTTTTCAGTTGTTCATTAGCATTGTGTGTAGATAATACAATTGATTTTATATATTGACCTTGTATGCTGGAACCTTGTCAAATTCACTACTTACTTCTGACACTTTCTTTGTAGATTCCTTAGGATTTTCTATATACACAATAATGTTTTCTATGAATAAAGACAGTATTCTTTGCATAAAAAATGTTTGATTTTTTTTTCATTAAGGGGCTAATGGAAGAAAACAGAGTTCAAATAACTGTTTTAAATCCTAAGTCTGTCACCATGGGCCAACTGTACGGACAGTTTGATTTAGTGTCCCATGAATGGTCCGATGGGGTCCTTGCTGTCAGTTTTAGAGCATTTGCTTCTTCAGTGGTAAGTTCTAACATTTTCACATGCATATCTTAAAAGGTTAAGATATTTATTTCTGACAAATTTCTTTTTTCCAAGCAAACTAATTGTATATATAAATTAAGATATTTATTTAAAACACAGTACTGGATATTCTAGCAGTATTTCTGTGAAAAAATAAAATGTCAGCACCTACAAAAATGCCAGAGACCAAGCTCCTTTGCCCTGGAGGCATACAGAAGAGAGGTAGGAAAAACAAAAGGACGGGGCAAAGTATTTCTGGTTATTTTCTCTGAAGTGAGATGAACTAGAAATGAGAACATCTGAATGACTTGATCCTTTTGCCTCTTCAGTAATGTTCTTCCTTCACCCACTCTTTGGGCTGCTGCTATTGTCATGCCCGCTAATTGTTAGATACACACCAATGCTTAGAGAAGAAACTGCACACCTTTGCAAAATGATGTCTTAAAGTTCCCACACTTTTCCTTTAGCATATTAGGAAGACAATGACTGCCTTGTGGAAAGCAGAGGAGGTAAGTGGAATGCCGGTTGCCACTGGCTGTGAATGGAGAGTGGGCACTTACCTACCCCTGGCTTATTCTGCTGCCCACTCTCATGAAAAGAATCCACAGACCAATGCATGTTAACTTGGTTGCCATATTTTATTTTATTTATTTATTTTTTTATTGTACTTTAAGTTCTAGGGTACATGTGCACAACATGCAGGTTTGTTACATATGTATACTTGTGCCATGTTGGTGTGCTGCACCCATCAACTCATCAGCACCCATCAACTCGTCATTTACATCAGGTATAACTCCCAATGCAATCCCTCCCCCCTCCCCCCTCCCCATAATAGGCCCTGATGTGTGATGTTCCCCTTCCAGAGTCCAAGTGATCTCATTGTTCAATTCCCACCTATGAGTGAGAACATGCGGTGTTTGGGTGTTTGATTTTCGGTTCTTGCGATAGTTTGCTGAGAATGATGGTTTCCAGCTGCATCCATGTCCCTACAAAGGACACAAACTCATCCTTTTTTATGGCTGCATAGTATTCCATGGTGTATATGTGCCACATTTTCTTAATCCGGTCTGTCACTGATGGACATTTGGGTTGATTCCAAGTCTTTGCTATTGTGAATAGTGCTGCAATAAACATATGTGTGCATGTGTCTTTATAGCAGCATGATTTATAATCCTTTGGGTATATACCCAGTAATGGGATGGCTGGGTCATATGGTATTTCTAGTTCTAGCTCCTTGAGGAATCACCACACTGTTTCCCACAATGGTTGAACCAGTTTATAGTCCCACCAACAGTGTAAAAGTGTTCCTATTTCTCCACATCCTCTCCAGCACCTGTTGTTTCCTGACTTCTTAGTGATTGCCATTCTAACTGGTGTGAGATGGTATCTCATTGTGGTTTTGATTTGCATTTCTCTGATGGCCAGTGATGACGAGCATTTTTTCATGTGTCTGTTGGCTGTATGAATGTCTTCTTTTGAGAAATGTCTGTTCATACCCTTTGCCCACTTTTTGATAGGGTTGTTTGTTTTTTTCTTGTACATTTGTTTGAGTTCTTTGTAGGTTCTGGATATTAGCCCCTTTGTCAGATGAGTAGATTGCAAAATTTTCTCCCATTCTGTAGGTTGCCTGTTCACTCCGATGGTAGTTTATTTTGCTGTGCAGAAGCTCTTTAGTTTAATTAGATCCCATTTGTCAATTTTGGCTTTTGTTGCCATTGCTTTTGGTGTTTTAGACATGATGTCCTTGCCCATGCCTGTGTCCTGAATGCTATTACCTAGGTTTTCTTCTAGGGTTTTTATGGTTTTAGGTCTAACATTTAAGTCTCTTATCCATCTTGAATTAATTTTCGTATAAGGAGTAAGGAAAGGATCCAGTTTCAGCTTTCTACTTATGGCTAGCCAATTTTCACAGCACCATTTATTAAATAGGAAATCCTTTCCCCATTTCTTGTTTTTGTCAGGTTTTTCAAAGATCAGGTGGCTGTAGATGTGTGGTATTACTTCTGAGGGCTCTGTTCTGTTCCATTGGTCTATATCTCTGTTTTGGTACCAGTACCATGCTGTTTTGGTTACTGTAGCCTTGTAGTATAGTTTGAAGTCAGGTAGTGTGATGCCTCCAGCTTTGTTCTTTTGACTTAGGATCGTCTTGGCAATGCGGGCTCTTTTTTGGTTCCATATGAACTTTGAAGCAGTTTTTTCCAATTCTGTGAAGAAAGTCATTGGTAGCTTGATGGGAATGGCGTTGAATCTATAAATTACCTTGGGCAGTATGGCCATTTTCACGATATTGATTCTTCCTATCCATGAGCGTGGTATGTTCTTCAATTTGTTTGTGTCCTCTTTTATTTTGTTGATCAGTAGTTTGTAGTTCTCCTTGAAGAGGTCCTTCACATCCCTTGTAAGTTGGATTCCTAGGTATTTTATTCTCTTTGAAGCAATTGTGAGAGGAAGTTTATTCATGATTTGGCTCTCTGTTTGTCTGTTACTGGTGTATAAGAATGCTTGTGATTTTTGCACATTGATTTTGTATCCTGAGACTTTGCTGAAGTTGCTTACCAGCTTAAGGAGATTTTGGGCTGAGATGATGGGGTTTTCTAAATATATGGTCATGTCATCTGCAAACAGGGACAATTTGACTTCCTCTTTTCCTAACTGAATACCCTTTATTTCTTTCTCTTGCCTGATTGCCCTGGCCAGAACTTCCAACACTATGTTGAATAGGAGTGGTGAGAGAGGGCATCCCTGTCTTGTGCCAGTTTTCAAGGGGAATGCTTCCAGGTTTTGCCCGTTCAGTATGCTATTGGCTGTGGGTTTGTCATAAATAGCTCTTATTATTTTGAGATATGTTCCATCAATACCGAATTTATTGAGAAATTTTAGCATGAAGGGCTGTTGAATTTTGTCAAAGGCCTTTTCTGCATCTATTGAGATAATCATGTGGTTTTTGTCTTTGGTTCTGTTTATATGATGGATTATGTTTACTGATTTGCATATATTGAAGCAGCCTTGCATCGCAGGGGTGAAGCCCACTTGATCATGGTGGATAAGCTTTTAGATGTGCTGCCGGATTCAGTTTGCCAGTATTTTATTGAGGATTTTTGCATCTATGTTCATCAGGGATATTGGTCTAAAATTCTCTTTTTTTGTTGTGTCTCTGCCAGGCTTTGGTATCAGGATGATGCTGGCCTCATAAAATGAGTTAGGGAGGATTCCCTCTTTTTCTATTGATGGGAAGAGTTTCAGAAGGAATGGTACCAGCTCCTCCTTGTACCTCTGGTAGAATTTGGCTGTGAATCCGTCTGATCCTGGACTTTTTTTGGTTGGTAGGCTATGAATTATTTCCTCAATTTCAGAGCCTGCTATTGGTCTATTCAGGGATTCAACTTCTTCCTGGTTTAGTCTTGTGAGAGTGTAAGTGTCCAGGAAATTATCCATTTCTTCTAGGTTTTCTAGTTTATTTGTGTAGAGGTGTTTATAGTATTCTCTGATGGTAGTTTGTATTTCTGTGGGATTGGTGGTGATATCCCCTTTATCATTTTTTATTGCATCTATTTGATTCTTCTCTCTTTTCTTCTTTATTAGTCTTGCTAGTGGTCTGTCAATTTTGTTGTTCTTTTCAAAAAACCAACTCCTGGATTCATTGATTTTTTGGATGATTTTTTGTGTCTCTATCTCCTTCAGTTCTGCTCTGATCTTAGTTATTTCTTGCCTTCTGCTAGCTTTTGAATGTGTTTGCTCTTGCTTCTCTAGTTCTTTTAATTGTGATGTTAGGGTGTCAATTTTAGATCTTTCCTGCTTTCTCTTGTGGGCATTGAGTGCTATAAATTTCCCTCTCCACACTGCTTTAAATGTGTCCCAGAGATTCTGGTATGTTGTATCTTTGTTCTCATTGGTTTCAAAGAACATCTTTATTTCTGCCTTCATTTTGTTATGTACCCAGTAGTCATTCAGGAGCAGGTTGTTCAGTTTCCATGTAGTTGAGTGGTTTTGATTGATTTTCTTAGTCCTGAGTTCTAGTTTGATTGCACTGTGGTCTGAGAGACAGTTTGTTATAATTTCTGTTCTTGTACATTTGCTGAGGAGTGCTTTAGTTCCAACTATGTGCTCAATTTTGGAATAAGTGCGATGTGGTGCTGAGAAGAATGTATATTCTGTTGATTTGGGGTGGAGAGTTCTGTAGATGTCTTAGGGCCCCTTGGTGCAGAGTTGAGTTCAATTCCTGGATATCCTTGTTAACTTTCTGTCTCGTTGATCTGTCTAATGTTAACAGTGGGGTGTTAAAGTCTCCCATTATTATTGTATGGGAGTCTAAGTCTCTTTGTAAATCTGTAAGGGCTTGCTTTATGAATCTGGGTGCTCCTGTATTGGGCGCATATTTATTTAGGACAGTAAGCTCTTCCTATTGAATTGATCCCTTTACCATTATGTAATGGCCTTTGTCTCTTTTGATCTTTGTTGGTTTAAAGTCCGTTTTATCAGAGACTAGGATTGCAACCCCTGCTTTTTTTTTGTTCTCCATTTGCTTGGTAGATCTTCCTCCATCCCTTTATTTTGAGCCTATGTATGTCTCTGCAAGTGAGATGGGTCTCCTGAATACAGCAAAGTGATGGGTCTTGACTCTTTATCCAATTTGCCAGTCTGTGTCTTTTAATTGGACTATTTAGTCCATTTACACTTAAGGTTAATATTGTTATGTGTGAATTTGATCCTGTCATTGTGATATTAGGTGGTTATTTTGCTCATTAGTTGATGCAGTTTCTTCCTAGCATCGATGGTCTTTACATTTTGGCATGTTTTTGCAATGGCTGGTACTGGTTGTTCCTTTCCATGTTTAGTGCTTCCTTCAGGAGCTCTTGTAGGGCCGGCCTGGTGGTGACAAAATCTCTAAGCATTTACTTGTCTGTAAGGGATTTTATTTCTCCTTCGCTTATGAAGCTTAGTTTGGCTGGATATGAAATTCTGGGTTGAAAATTCTTTTCTTTAAGAATGTTGAATATTGGCCCCCAGTCTCTTCTGGCTTGTAGAGTTTCTGCCGAGAGATCTGCTGTTAGTCTGATGGGCTTCCCTTTGTGGGTAACCCGACCTTTCTCTCTGGCTGCCCTTAACATTTTTCCTTCCTTTCAACTTTGGTGAATCTGACAATTATGTGTCTTGGAGTTGCTCTTCTCGAGGAGTATCTTTGTGGCATTCTTTGTATTTCCTGAATTTGAATGTTGGCCTGCCTTACTAGGTTGTGGAAGGTCTCCTGGATGATATCCTGAAGAGTGTTTTCCAACTTGGTTCCATTTTCCCCCTCACTTTCAGGCACAGCAATCAGATATAGATTTGGTCTTTTCACATAATGCCATATTTCTTGGAGGCTTTGTTCATTTCTTTTTCATTTTCTTTCTCTAGACTTCTCTTCTTGCTTCATTTCATTCATTTGATCTTCAATCATTGATACTCTTTCTTCCAGTTGATCGAGTCAGTTACTGAAGCTTGTGCATTTGTCACGTATTTCTCATGTCATGGTTATCTCTGTCAGTTCGTTTATGGCCTTCTCTGCATTGATTATTCTAGTTATCCATTCTTCCATTCTTTTTTCAAGATTTTTAGTTTCTTTGCTCTGGGTACGTAGTTCCTTTAGCTCGAGAAGTTTGATCGACTGAAGCCTTCTCCTCTCAACTCGTCAAAGTCATTCTCCGTCCAGCTTTGTTCTGTTGCTGGCAATGAGCTGTGTTCCTTTGGAGGGGGAGATGTGCTCTGATTTTTTGAATTTCCAGCTTTTCTGCCCTGCTTTTTCCCCATCTTTGTGGTTTTATCTGCCTTTGGTCTTTGATGCTGGTGACGTACTGATGGCGTTTTGGTGTGGGTATCCTTTCTGTTTGTTAGTTTTCCTTCTAACAGTAGGTCTGTTGGAGATTGCTTGAGGTCCACTCCAGACCCTGTTTGCCTGGGTATTAGCAATAGAGGCTGCAGAAGATAGAATATTGCTGAACAGCAAGTGTTGCTGTCTGATTCTTGCTCTGGAAGCTTCGTCTCAGGGGTGTACCCCGCTGTGTGAGGTATTAGGTGTTGGTCTGCACCTAACGGGGGATGTCTCCCGGTTAGGCTACTCAGGGGTCAGGGACCCCCTTGAGCAGGCAGTCTGTCCGTTCTCAGATCTCAACCTCCGTGCTGGAAGATCTGCTGCTCTCTTCAAAGCTGTCAGACAGCTGTCAGACTCCACCCAGAGGTGGAGTCTACAGAGACAGACAGGCCTCCTTGAGCTGCGGTGGGCTCCACCCAGTTCGAGCTTCCTGGAGGCTTTGTTTACCTACTTAAGCCTCAGCAATGGTGGGTGCCCCTCCCCCAGCCTCACTGCCACCTTGTAGTTAGATCTCAGACTGCTGTGCTAGCAATGAGGGAGGCTCCGTGGGCATGGGACCCTCCAGGGTTGCCATATTTTAGCAGGTTCTGCAGAGAGTGTGATTATATGGGAGACCGCTTGCTAAAGCTGGTAGTGTAGGAAAAGGGGCCTAGGCTCAGGACCTTTAATTTGTTTATCAAATCATTTTTTTTATAAGTGTTTTCTTTCTTCTGACTACCATACATTTTAAACTTGATGCTGTCTACCCACTTAAGGACCTAGCACAGCATGACTCATGAGTCAGGTAATAATGGATAAAATGTGAAATCTCAGCTCTGCCCTTATTGCTGGAAAGACCTTAGGCAATGAGTGACGTTAAGAACTGACTCTCATGCGGCAGAGATCTTGCCCAAAGTCAAGTGTTAATAGTAATTTCAAGGATAAAAGAAATTGTGGGCACAGGTGAAGGAGACAGAGGCATGGAACCCTTGATGTGGCTTCTTAGGTCCTCTCTTGCCACAGTGGAGGCACTCTGGCTAAGAGTAAGAGATGAAGTCACTAGATAATATACGCAGTTACATTATTTACACAGAAATAATCATGACATACCTCTATTTTATACTTACAGCTTACATTACATTTTTCAGGAAGCTATGTCCCACAAATACTGAGTCTCAGGGAGTTTAAGTACTTCACCTGAAGTCCACAGCTCATAAGCAGTAGAGTCAAATGAGAAGTGAGGTCCTTGGGACTGTGAAGCCCAAGGTCTCGCCATTGCACGGTAGTGTTACTCAAAGTGATGCATAACAGGCATGGGAAGCCCACAGCAGAAGAGGAAGTTGATCTCAAGATGATCACCAAGCTGTGGCTCTTCCTTGCTTCCTTCCTGAACACAGCTAGAACTAGCCTCTGAATGTGGGTGTGGGGTGGCTTGAGCCTGAGAGAGACCCATTGTCTTATAGATTAACACAGTTGGCTGCAGGGACTGAGAATGTGCTAAGGATTCAAATCCTTCACTACTTCAACTTGAACTCATATTTGCTGAAGGAAAAGAGAGGAATCATTGGTGTATACAAAAAAGCTTGAATTATAAGGATCTGAAAAGGAGAATCCATCTTTGTACACTCTAGCTAATACCTGGCTACTCTTTCATATCTGTTGAGCATTTACTATATTCTGGACAATGTGTAAATATTTTCCTATTTATTACATCATTGTAGGACTGTGAATGTTATATTGGTTGTAATTTTCTATACCATCAGGGGAGAGTTCAGCCCAAGGGGAGTGTGTACACATGTATGTATGTGTGTGAATTCATTCAGTGAAGGGGATAAGAAATTTGGTTTAGCACACAAGGGCAATTAACTTGCATAAACATTATACTATATAGAGTCAGATCATCTGAATAATTTTGTTTTTCCTGACACTTATATATTTTTTACTTATATTACTTTCTAAAACATGTTAATATATTTGAGTTCAGAAACATTGATCAAGGGCCAGGTACAGTGGCTCATGCCTGTAATCCCAGTACTTTGGGGAACCAAGGCAGTTGGAGCTCAGGAGTTCAAGACCAGCCTGGGCAACATAGTGAAACCCCACAAGAAATACAAAATTTAGCTGGGTGTGGTGGTGCGCACTTGTGGTCCTTGGTATTTGGGAGCTGAGGTGGGAGGATTGCTTGAGCCTGGGAGGCAGAAACTGCAATGAGCCATGATCATGCCACTCTGCTCTCCAGCCTAGGCAACAGAGTGAGACCCTGAAAAATTTTTTTTAAAATTAGAAATTAAAAAAAAATAAAGACAGGGAAAGGAAAGGAAAAAAGAAAGAAAAAGAAAAGAGAAGAAAGAGAAAGCAAGGGAGGAAGGAAGAGACTGAAAAAGATTGAATCTTAAGGAAAGATGACTTATTTTTGTCTTGTCCATGGCATATATAGTATAGGCTTCTTTAGTGATACGTATTATATACATGCGTGCGTGCACATACATACACACACACACGTAGTAATCTTTATTCAAAAAGTGCCTTTACATTTTCATGATGAAATTAATCCTAGTACTTATATTTTAAAATTTTGAAATAATATTGGACTGTTTCCTTATACTATCATCATTATATTTTTGCCCTCTGTTCACATGTGCATGAAACAGACTCCAGATAGGAAATGGTTAATTTTTGATGGCCCAGTAGATGCAGTGTGGATTGAGAATATGAACACTGTGTTGGATGACAACAAGAAGCTATGTCTCATGAGTGGGGAGATTATTCAAATGTCACCACAAATGAATCTAATTTTTGAGCCAATGGATTTAGAAGTTGCTTCCCCTGCAACTGTAAGTTCTCCGTTTTGACATCTTTTTATAAATTATAAGGTATTATGAATGCATGTATTTGCTTAGTAACTTTGACTTTAAACAAAAAATATGAGCAGAATTTCTTTTAAGAGCAATCTTTGATTCTCAAAGTACAGATACATCTGTTGACTTACCTTGACAAATTTAGTGGTCAGGATGTTTTCCTCTTGGTTTAGGACTATTTGGTAAAGTTAGACACAAAAATCGAGATCATGAAATAATATAATTATAAGCTTTCCCTTCCTCCAAGACTTTGCTGAAGATTGTAAGAAACAGAGGTGCCAAATCATATTTATTTTATAAGCATTCCCTTGATGGTAACCACTTATGGCTTTCCAGGTTTCCAGGTGTGGCATGATTTACATGGAGCCTCACATGTTAGGCTGGAGACCACTGATGTTATCTTGGGTGAATATGTTACCTGCGTCAGTCAGTGTTATTCAAAAGGAATTTATAATGAGCTTATTTGACAGAATGGTCCCTGTTTCGATTGAATTTATTAGAAAGCATACAAAGGTAAGAGAAATGAGAATTTTAAGATTAAAAAATAAATGGAAAACTCAAATTAGACTTACATATCAATTTTAATGTCTGTTTTTATTATCAGTTAAGAGATATTAAATCAAAACATTTTTCTGATTAAGTTAAAAATTTAAATTAGAATTCATACAATTCACTAAAAATATTTTAAATGAGGTATATTGATGCTACTCTTTTCTCTCTCTCTGAAAAAAGAGAACTCAAAGGCCCACATAACCATGTCAAAATGTTTTTTCTTTTTTCTGATGGGCTATTGCATTTTAAATAATTTCCATTGTTACAATAGTCTTTATTATCCAAAGTTCCTAAAATAAGCCAGTCAGTCCATGGTAGAAGGACTGGAAAGAAGTCCTAAAGTAGGCAAATTCATTTTTCTTTCTTTCAGTACACACTGGGGAGGGGAAGGGAATTGGGGAGGGGGGTGGTAGAAGGGAGGAAAATGACAAGGAAATGGGAGTCTCCTGCCTCTGAGAGTTGAACTCTCTCCAGCTGGAAATTACAGAGCAAGAATGTTTAATTTCTGCTTTGGGAGATGCTGACCAAAGGTCTTTTAGAATGACTTTGGCCCAGGAGCAAATGTAGGGAAATAGGGTTGATAGTACTCTTACTGTTGAAGATATAACAAAAAGTCTTGAAGCAGAAGTTTAGCTCAAGGAACAGATTTGGAAAATGGAGTTTAAAACCACGTTAATATAGATTACCTAAAGAAAAATTGCAGAGAAAAAAAGAAGAGAGCAAGGGATAGAATCACAGGTACATCAGTGATTTAGACAAGAGAGAGGAAAGAGGGAAGAACATCTGAAGGAAGTGATGTGTCTTCCATACGGCTTTCAAGAAGTTTGGCTGTAACTGAAATATGTTGTAGATATGAAGTAATCGTGTTTCAAAAACAATTAAACATGTATGAACTGGGGTCATAATAAAATAAGCTTCAGGGCCTTTATGACTTTTATTCTGGCATTGTCAGAGAATTTAGATAATACAAATAATAAACACATTTTCTATATAACCGAAACATCCTTTCTATAGGAAAGCATGAAACTTATAATGCAAGCTTTTTAAAATGTACTGTGCACTTCTGTTATCTCTTGAAGAAATTTTGAATGCCTGTTATTTACTATGTAGCAATAATTATCTGTTTTATTTGTAATGATAACTATTTGTATTTTAGTGTTGCATCAGTAATACTTAGTCCCACACTTAGAAACTCAGCTGTCATTTCTGATGTTTCTAATGGGGTGGCAGCTGAACATGAAGTCACCTGCTTCTAATCTTCAGGGAGTCTGTTTCAGAGAGTTAATTTTTACTTGTTAATCACCAAACACTGTGACTTTGGCAATTGGAAGAGAGCTGCATGGGGAGAAGACAAACGCCTATGAGAACTTGCTATATGCTGCATGGTTCTAGGAGCATTACACGTTATTTCATTTATTTTATAAACTATCATGGTGACAAGCAGAAAAGTAAAGTGCATGACAATTTCAGCACTCCAGCAAGGTTTTTGAGGGTTCCAAGCCTTGGAATTGTACTTCATAGTAATGAGTTTACTATGAGGATTGCTGTGGCTTATAAATATGCTCTAAAATTGATTTTACTTATTAAGCATTTTAGCTATACAAATTAACTGCCTTCTATGAAATTTTTTTAGTGTTTTTGTTTATAAAATTAATATACCTTGGAATCCATATCTTAAATTAACTACATATGTAACAGCAATTTTTTAAAATTTGAGAATCGATACGAAAAGTTAAAGAGTGCACACTACCTAAATGTAACATCCAGTTCTCCCAAGTGAATTGTAATAGGAGTACCTACTCATAGATAGTATGAATTTAAAATTATTGCTATGGTTAACATTAAATGAGCTTAATAAATATTAGCTGGGGATAGTTTAGCTAGTACCTAATTTAAATTGTTTAGACTTTTTCTTACTGACTTTTCAGGAATTATCTCCTACTTCCGACGCAAACTTGGTCCGATCCTTAATGAATCTAATAGACTGTTTTATGGATGATTTTGCTGATGAAGTCAAACTAAAGGAGAGAAGTGATCGAGAAACTTACTCTTTGCTTGAGGTAAGGTCCATTGCCTTCTGTATTCTGCTACAGAAAGACAGGTATCTACTGCTTTCCCCAAAGCTTCCTAATTTATGAAACTCATTTTGCCCCTGAAGTTGGAGACTAGTCGACGGGCGGTAGCTGAAGAGTGAGCAAAGAGCCAGGCCCCAGATTCTGAGTGCTGGTGGGGAAGCTTCTTGCCTGGCAGTCATGGTACGTCATGAGGTTTGGGCGGAGCCCACTGATCACCTCAGATCTGCTACTGAAATCTCAGGTCGTTTGACCAGCCTTAGAAATGATCCATTCCCAAAATGTCAGTGACCATTCTGGCAATGAGATTTACTTCCTTTCCAAATTATAATAATTTATTGCTTTTTTTTCCTTGATTTTTCTTCCTTTTCTCATGAGATATAAATTATTTGTATACATATGTGTGAGTATACAAATATATATTTGGATTAAGGCAAGCAAGAAAATATATAGGTAATCAATAAACCGATTTTTAAAATGGGAATAAAAATATCAGTAGACTTTGGATTTTTTAATGAAAATATTACTACACTACTCATGGTAGCACTTCTACCATGGTCACTATGGTACTTGCTTAACTTATATGTTTTGAAATGAATTAAGTTTTAACTTAGTGTTGAATGGTTTCTGGAGAGAAAGTCTGTGAGTAAACTAGGAGTAGGTGAATAGGGTTGAAGTAGAGTCCAGAATTTTCATGAGCATAGTCCAGAATCTCTTGGCTTTGTATTTAATAAAAGACCTTGTTTTAAAACAAGCAAACAGGCTTCCTACCTTATTGGTGGGTCTTGTCTTGTACCCTGTTTCCTCTTTTTGAGTCTGGAAAGAAGAAAGCTAGTATCTTTTGCTTGCAGAATTGCAATTCTAGTTTAGACACTTAATGCTCAGATATTACAAATAAAATAATTTAAATTTGTTCTACTTAAAGTAAACCCACCATATCAAAATTTAAATAGAAAATGGATATGTATGTTATTTGCTTTATTAAAGTGTGCCTTAATACCTTAATAGTAAGTTATTTCTATGTTCCTTTTAATATCAAGCTACTGTCATGTGTTGAAAATATGAGATTTACTAATCATTCTGAAGTTTCACTATGGCCAGAATGTATTCTTTATTTTGTATTATCTTCTCTACGATTTTATAAGATGTGCGATTTGATTTTTTAAAACCCTTATGATTACAAAATCCTAAGATGACCTACTAATATATCTGAGCTTACGTGTTTCCTTTCAGAGATACTAATCTGACTGATCTGATATGTAAGCTTCAAGGACAGATTAAAATTATTTTTTAATTGTTCTTAATCTTCTCATCTCTCCAATGCAGGGCATTTTTCTGTTTTCATTGATCTGGTCCATTGGTGCTTCTTGTACAGATGATGATCGGTTGAAATTTAATAAGATTCTTCGAGAACTTATGGAAGGTCCAATTTCAGAACGAACTCGAAATACGTTTAAATTACAGAGTGGTACTGAGCAAACATCCTCAAAGGCACTAACGGTCACATTTCCTGAAAAAGGGACAATTTATGATTATCAATTTGTCACTGAGGTAAGAGTTCTGAAGCAAGATTTGTAGCTGCTAGCCTGGCAGAGTCCCCTCTCTGACACACAGCATATAATGGCTCTGTGGCCACCTTCGTCATCACAGTTTACCTTAAGAGACAGCATAGAATAGAGGAAGATGCACTGGCTTGAATTCAGACAGCTCTAGGTTTGAGTCCTAGTAAAGTCACTTTCTTTCTGGATAGCCATGGACTGGTTGATTTCTCTGAACATAGTTCTTTCCAATGATACTATGAGATAATAATATCTAATGGACCAGTTGCACTCATTAAATAGAATCACAGCAGGCACATACTGTTTAAGGACGGCTGTTAGAGGTTCATGGTGCATGTTAGTATATTAGGCACTAAGAAGTCCTGTAGGAATCCAGCTGGTGTAATCTTAATTCAGTGCTTCCCAAACGGATTGAAAATAAAACTTGGGTGGTGGTTGTTTTTGTATAACAACTCCCACAAGTATTGTACTGAAGACCAAGTTTAGGAATATATATTATTTAAATATATACAGATTTAAGTAAAATTGGGATCGTATCACATTCCCAATGGGCAGCTTTATATCCTTCTTGTTTTCTTAATAATGAGAAAAGCTTTCCATTTCACTAATGTTTCTTCAGTAAACTTGCTTTCTAAAGTCAATTTCCTGCCCTTGGACATTGGACTGGTTTTGTTGTTTTCAGATTCTCACTTTTATAAGTACTACTTTGGTAAATATTCTTAGATACAAGTCATTGGGTACATATCTGATTATATCCTTAAGATAAATTTCTAGAAAAGGCATTACTGTATTGCTTTTTGAATTTTTATGGTTCTTGCAATGTATTGCTACGTCACCCCAGAAGGCGAGACTATGCCCAACACATATTTTTTACTTTATTTAATTTCAAATTACTGATAATACCCTGCATTTTCAGGGTAGTTTACAGTTTATTAAGCTTTCTGCAATTATTTCCATTTCATTTTCCAACACCTTGGTGAGGTGGGAAGGATGAGATTATTTTGCAAGTTTTGCCATTGAGGAAATGGGGCTCAGAGATTTAAGATTTAATGTGATTGTCCCAGGATCACACAACCTGATTCTTTTTTTTTTTTTTTTTTTTTATTTTTGAGACTGAGTCTCACTGTGTCGCCCAGGCTGGAGTGCAGTGTCGTGATCTCGGCTCACTGCAAGCGCCACCTCCCGGTTTCACGCCATTCTCCTGCCTCAGCCTCCTGAGTAACTGGGACTACAGGCGCCCGCCACCACGCCCAGCTAATTTTTTGTATTTTCAGTAGAGACAGGGTTTCACCGTGTTAGCCAGGATGGTCTTGATCTCCTGACCTCGTGATCCACCTACCTCGGCCTCCCAAAGTGCTGGGATTACAGGCCTGAGCCACTGCGCCCGGTCAGGTTTTCTGATTCTTAATGGTTCCTTTCCTATATGGTATCAAAAGACACATGTTTGAAAAGATTAACAAGAATTTGGGAAAGGCATTATTTTCTTCATTTGTTCTAGAAATATTTCTTTATAATACAGTTTTCAGACTGATGTGAATTTAACACTCCCCCCAAAAAAATTCTGTGCTGTACACACAGCCTTCTACCTGAAGATACAAGAATGAATAAAGCACAGTGCTGCCCTCAGTGAGTTCATAACCTCTTCAGATGACAGTCATGTGTCATTCTGGCCCAAGGAGTGCCATGCATCAAAGCTCAGGCCCAAGGAAGTGGCGGGGGCGGGGGACCAGCAGGTGCCTCAGTGAGGCCTGGTTGTGAAGGAAGGATGGGTCCGAATTCTGATGTACTTTGAATGACGAAGAATTTAGATTTTATTCTGCAGGAAGGGTGGCGGCGTTTTTCTAAGAAGACAGAGTTAACATGATATTCTTGAATGTTTTGGTTATAAACACGGTCATAGCAAATTAAAATTTTAGTTTTCAAGCTAATTGGATGCAAAGATATGGCATAATGATAACTCATAATAATAATCTCATATAAAGAAATCTTGCTGTTCTAGAGATCTGTTACACAGCAATGTGAACATAGTTAACACTACTGAACTGTTCACTTAAAAATAGTTAAGGGTAAATTTTATGTATTTTTTTACTGTACATTTTTTAAAAAGAAATTTTGCCTACAATGATAAACTAATGTTATAAATACTGTTATGAAAGGCAAGCAATATGCAGCATATCTTCTAGGGAGAAAAAATTCTATACTGGTTAACATTTATTGAATGAAGTTCTTTACTCTTTACTCTTTAGCTCATTGGTTAGTTTAATTTTCTCAATGCCATTAAATAATCTGACATTTGGCCGCAATAATTGATCATTGGGTTGGCATAAGCAGTGGTTTCAGAACATCAAAAAACCACAGCATTGCTATTTCATTTGTATTCATGTAAAAGCTAGTTTCTCCTTAATTTATACATACAATTTAACCTTCAAACTGAGTATTGTGTCTTAAAAGATAAAACAAATGTATACGTATTGGAGTTTGTTGGTCTTAGTCTTTTCTACAATGGCACAGGAGTATAGAGCTTTTTAAAGTATTTTATAATATTCATTACTTGGTTGTTTATTATAAACAGGGAATAGGAAAATGGGAACCATGGATAAAGAAGTTGAAAGACGCTCCTCCAATTCCTAAAGATGTAATGTTTAATGAAATCATTGTGCCAACTCTGGACACAATTCGATACTCTGCATTAATGGAATTGCTGACCACCCATCAAAAACCTTCAATATTTGTAGGACCAACAGGAACTGGGAAAAGTGTTTACATTATTGTAAGTACCGCAGAAATCTACATATTAAACTGTGCATAATCTTCCTAAAAATGTTAATTTTAGAAATAGTAGACAAATAATTTTTTTTAAATACTCAAGTACTTTGATGTTTGAACTGCAGAGAATTTTTGAAAAATTGCCTAGTTATTTTATACTTTATTTTAGCCAAAAGACCAAGAAGTGATAATTGCCTATTTATTTTTGAAAGTTGATTAATGATATGATGCCATTTTATACCATTAAATTGTTGTCCCATTTATTTTGGTATTTTAATAAGAGTTGTTTGCTCCACATGAGAATTTCATACCTCTTGAAAAGTGTGTTTTAGTTACGCTTGATATCTTCTAAGTTATTTTATATCTGAAGGATTATTATGTAGTAACAAGACTGATTTTCCTTAATGATGTCTGGAATTGTTGTCTGTTAGTTAAGATAATGCTAGATGCTGTAATAGAAAATACCACAGTCTCAGGAGCTTTATGCAGCCTGTGAAGGAGAATGAAGATACTTTTGAGGGCCGCTCTTTGATAGTAGGTTCCAGTTAATTCACATTCTCCCACAGTACCTGTTTCTAGTTCTTTATTGACTTTAACATTACATCTTACAATCTTTCTGAAATGTATTTGGCAACATAGTTACATAGCCATCCTAGTGTTTATTGAATAATCTCTTTCATAAAAGATTGGAATGACATCTCTCATAAACTAAATGCTTGCATGTATGGGAGTATCCAAGAGGAGGGAGAGATACATTTTCACTGAGAATTTAAATCAAGGAGTGTTTTTGGCCTGGATTAAAAAAAAAAAACTAAAAAAACTAGAAGTGTACAGAAAGCTGAGAGATTTATCTAAGATATCACCACGGGTCAGGGAATGGAGACTTAACATGATTGAAGGCAGTGGTTAGAGGAAAATACAAGCCTTTTGTCATTTATACCTTCATCAATTTCAGCCCAGGCAATAAAGTGCCTAGGCATAAAAACATTACTTTTCACAAACTTAGGAACTTAATTTTGTAATCTGCTTTTAAAACTAATATTGTAAATCTTTTTCAATTTCATTATTCTTCTACAAGATGATTTTAAGGGTATTGTAGTATTTGATTCTATAATTTTATAATAATTGATTCAAATCCCCAATTTTCCTAACATTTTGCTTTAGAAATAAGATTGCAGGCCGGGCACGGTGGCTCACGCCTGTAATCCCAGCACTTTGGGAGGCCGAGGCAGGGGGATCACGTTAGGAGAGCGAGACCATCCTGGCTAACATGGTGAAACCCTATCTCTCCTAAAAATACAAAAACAAACAAAAAAAGTAGCTGGGCGTGGTGGCGGGCGCCTGTAGTCCCAGCTACTTGGGAGGCTGAGGCAGGAGAATCGCTTGAACCTGCCAGGTGGAGCTTGCAGTCAGCCAAGATCGTGCCACCGCACTCCAGCCTGGGCGACAGCGTGAGAGTCTGTCTCAAAAAAAATTTAAAAAAAGAAAGAAAGAAGATTGTAATTAATGTTTTTATAGCTAAGTCTTTGTTCTTATTTTTGCTTATTTGTTTAGGAAAATGTCCTAAGATTCCTGGACATGGAATTGTTGATTTTTTGATGAATATTAAGTTGTTCCTCATAAAGGTTATTGTCTGCCATGCCCTTCAGGGGGATTTCATTGCCCCAATTAATTGTTAGTTGTATTGTAAATAATACAAATATACAGCTAAAGTCTCTGAAATTTATTCTTCTGTGAAAGAAAATATTTTAAAACAATGCTACATAATTTTAATTTCCCTATAGTAATTTCATTAAGAATTTATTTATATAAACTGCTTCATAAAATTTTATACATATATTTCATCTGGTTGAAAGAATTAAACATAAAATTTACAATTTGAAGTGATTTTCTCTTCAAATTATTGCATGTCTACTTATATTTTAAATAAATGATGAAAAAAAGTAGTATCTAATTAAAGATTACCTAAAAACGTAAGTTAAAACAACACTTTACAACAAAAAAAAACTAAGGATTTTTTCTAAAGCCTGTAATTTTTTTCTAAATTCAGTTTTAAATTATCAATACTATGAATGACAGTATCCATTGACCTCCTTCCCCTACCCAGTTAATGAGGAATAGTGAAATATTGCTATTTGTCACCAATACCTTTCACCATCTTCTGGTAAGACAGAGATGTTTTAAAACCTCAGTTTGTTTTTGCCAAATTAATATTATGCAGCAACTCTTTTGGAAGTTTTTTTTAATATTAATTACGTTTGGATTTTGGTTTTAAAACTATTTATGCTTATGATGGTTAGATTTAGTTCTGTTTTTAGATGGCCTCCATGCTCACTGCCAAACTGTTCGTGCCATGGCTTATGTATGTGTTGCATTCTTATTTTCATTATTTTATTTATTTTTGAGAGACAGGGTCTTGCTCTATCCCCTAGGCTGTAATGCAGTGGCACAATCACAGCTCACTGCAGCCTTGACCTCCTGGGCTCAAGTGATACCCCCATTTCAGCCTCCCAAGTAGCTGGGACTACAGGCATGCACCACCACACCCATATAATTTTTTTTGTAGAAGTGGGATCTTGCTATGTGGCTGAGGCTGATCTCCAACTCCTGGGCTCAAGCAGTCCTCCTGACCTGGCCTCCCAAAGTGCTGGGATTACAGGCTGGAGCCACCACACCCACCCTTTATTTTCACGCTTGTTTCATTTAGTTCATCCATCAATCCAACAAAAATGTATTGATTACCTACCATATGACTACCATTGTTAGCTAATAAAAATATATTATAATATAGTATTTACATTGTACATCATGTAGGCAAGCAAAGTGAAATAATTTTTTAGAGTCTTAAGCAATAATTTTTAAAAACTTGTATAAATTTGCTTTACTCAGACATGTCATTCCTTCATTGTAGTTGTTGCTCAGAATAGGGAGTTGTTTACATAAATAGAATAACTTGTTTTCAAACTATTATTCCTCTTGAAATAATCTATCACTTACATTATAATTATACAATCATAAAAGAAATTTTAATCATAAGAGTCACAAAAATATATTCCTACTTTTATTCTAAACTTCCCCATTCCCAGTTTTTGCTATTCTAACTGGCAATCACAGGTAAGAACACAAAGTCTTCAAAGATTTTAAAGAGCTTCCATTTTAGAATGTGCTCATTCTGTGAAAAGGAAAACAATTTTAAATTTAAAAAGGTAGCTCCTGCTGGGCTGGGATGGGAGGATTAAAAGTTAGCCTTCCTCCAGAATCTCTGACCAGCTTGTTACCCTGCGTCTTCCTTATTTTCTCTATTTGTTCTGCCTCCTGGTACTCCTGGCATGTGTGCTAAATGTAGTCATTAATGAGAACATCATAAGTCCTTTTTAAAATATGTGTTGCCTTGATGAATAGATTAATATTCCAAAGTATGCTTTCAAAATTTCCATTAGCTTAATTATGGTAATGTTTAGTATATAATCACATCATGAAAAGAGGACTTGCTTGAGATATTTTACCATTTGATATTTTGGGTTAATAATTTAGTATCTTAATTATAAAGCTGAATGCTGCAAGCATTTAATGCAAGTAAAGTTTAGAACGGCAAAAAACTTCACTGTTTCCCTTCCTATACTCATACGTGCATGTGATAGCTATTACTGTTCATTAAGAAAATATGTGATTTACTTAGTATTTTTTTCTAATAAATTGGCCTTTAATTGGCAAGGGATTGTGCCCTATACAGAACTCTTAAGGGAGAGAAGGGAAAGAAAGAGTGAGGAGAGGCAATTTTATTTTGAAGAGCTCCTCAGGGAATTCTGGTATGTCCCATCCCTGGCATACATCTTGCTTAAGAACCATTGTAATTCCACCTGCTTCCCAGTGAATTCCATTTTGAAAATAGTTATATTTTTAAGCTTTCTAACTTACAGAAAGAGGTTTGTATGTAAGTGGAAAGATAATAGGATATATGAAAAAGAATATTCATCTGGAGAGAGACAAATGGCAGTCTGAATTCTTGCCCATCATGGAGAACTTAGGCAGGTTTCCTAACCTCTGAGTCTCTGTGACTCCACGTTAAGGAGGAATGTGTACTCTCTGGTAGCTGTGAAAACCAGAGAAGGCACATGCAAGGGGTGGACAGATGGAGACACTCCATTGGCATGGTAACTGTTATTCCTACTGATTCCATCTATTTGTACAGTGATATGGCACTTAAGGTTAAATTTGAGTCTATCAGTAATGATGCTTAGTGTTTATTCTGAAATGTCAAAACATAATTCCAACTATGGCTCATTTTATTATTTTGTTATATAGAATTTTCTTTTAAATCAACTAAATAAGGAAGTCTACAAACCTCTGCTAATTAACTTCTCGGCACAAACTACAGCAGCTCAAACTCAGAATATTATCATGTCAAAATTGGACAAGAGAAGAAAGGGAGTTTTTGGTCCTCCTTTGGGCAAGAGAATGGTAATGACTCTTTGTACAGCACCCGGGCCTATTCATATACATTGCTGCAGTTGGAACAAGGAAACCAAATAACCTGGGGATAGACATCTTTTTGTATAGTTTTTTTATGTCACAAATTTGGATTAAAAGGTTCTCCTAAAAATGTAGTTATATTTGTATGTGCAGTAGACAGCTTGATGTTTAAAACAAGGAGTTGCCCTTTGAGTTGAAGGTAGAATATTTATCTGAGAAATTATCTACCTTCCTAATTTTTTCACTGACATTTTTATTCAGCAGTCTTTGCTGCTTGCTTTTGTAGACCTTCAGCAACCCACCTCACAATAGATTTACCTGTGTTCCTCTGCAAAGAACATCCTTCTCACCCTAATCACACTTTTCTCATCTATTTTCATGAATTGAAGTGTAGTACAAGGAAAAAATATGCAGTGTATTGAGAAACAAATTGTATCAGAGGACTAATAAGTCCTAAGCTATTAACCTATGAAGATTAGTAATGAGAATGTCTCCTTATTTCTTGAGGAATATGAATGCTAAAAGCATGGAAGCTAAGGATATTATCCTTGTTTAGAAAAGAAACCATCACTTCCCCATATGTACTCTGCAAGTAGATAGCTAAGTATTTGCCTCAATATTGTTTACACAATAGGACGCTATGTTGAGATGTTAATATTTTCTATACCTCTTCTCTTCTTATTCTCAGGTTGTCTTTGTAGATGATGTCAATATGCCTGCTCGGGAGGTATATGGGGCTCAGCCTCCCATTGAGTTACTTAGACAGTGGTTAGATCACTGGAACTGGTATGACCTAAAAGATTGTTCCATGATTAAACTAGTGGACATTCAGATCATGTGTGCTATGGGACCTCCAGGTACATTTTTTGAGTTTGGATTATTAAGATGAAAAAATCACTCTAGCGATAGCTAAAGAAAAAACTGGAAAAAACCTCTTTTGAGTCCCAATGTTTTGTGTATATGTTTTCTATGTGTATCTACTGTGACCTAACAGAGTGTATCACATGACCAACTCAAAGTGGGTGACCTTGGATAGGCTATGCACCTACCAACTCTTCCAAATCTTTTTTTCTCCCACCTTCTGGAACTTCTTTCTCCCACCTTCTGGAACTCTTCCAAATCCTTTTTTCTCCCACCTTCTGGAATTTTGCTTCCAATTTCCTGTTTCTGCTTTCTGAGAACTCACATCCTCCTGGGGCAGCTCATCTTCCTCTGTGTCATTCCTTAATGCTTCAACTGTATGGAATGGTCCCTGCTTCAGAAATCATCTTCCTTCTACCCCAATCAAGTCCCATTCAAGTCAGTCTCTGTATTTAAACAGGCTGCTGAGAAGAATTTAAGTAGGGAATGGCCAAAAGATCCTTTAAATTTTACAAGATAAATTTATATGCAAAGGAATCTCTATGTAGAGGAAATTTGCTTTTTAATGCTGAGATGTCTAAAATGGCTTGATTTACTAACCAGACATCTTTAACTGTTTTCTTCCTGACCTCAAGCCAGTATTCTATTTTTCAAAATGTTGCTTGTGTTGATATACCACTTCAGGGAATCTCTCTGGTATTTGCTCCCTAACCCTGACCTTTATCTAACCTGTAATGCAGTTTGCTCTGAGTCAGTAATTGCTCTCAACACATTCCCTGGGCCATTTTGAACACTTTCTGTTTGTTTGTTTTTGAGACAGGGTCTCACTCTGTTGCTTAGGTGGGGTGCAGTGGTGTGATCATAGCCCACGGCAGCCTCAAACTCCTGGGCTCAAGTGATCCTCTCACCTCAGCCTCCTGAGCAGCCAGGACTACAGGCATGCACCACCATGCCTGGCTAATTTTGTTTTTTATTTTGTGGAGACAGGGCTTGGGGGCTTGTTATTATTATGCTCAGGCTGTTTTTCTTTTCTTTTTCTTTTTAATAAAAGACCGTATTGCTCCTGGGTCTCAGACTTCAGTTCTACTTTGTCTCTCCCCCACCACCCCAAGCCAGGCATTTATACTCACATGTCCACTTTTCCCTGCCTCTTCAGGCACTGGTAAGAAGAGTATGCTGAAACCTTGTGGTATCTTTTCCTTTTGGACCCCATTTCTATTTTCTAAAAATACCACAATTCTGAACATTCTCTGGAAGGGTTGGAGACAGAGCTGGGGTAGATGACCTTACCATCTTTTCTTCTGCAGCCCTTTCACCATCTCCTTAAACTCTTTTACTTTTTCCAAAATAAATATATAAGCTCAAAGGAATCTTTCATTATTTTATGGAAAAAATCCCCCAATTTTTAAAGATGCAAGCAGCCAGTGAAGTCACTGTATGAACTGTATAGACTAGTCTTGGGTAAATTCACTTCAAGATGTGGGGAAAGAATTTGGCTATATGTCATGGTTGTGCTGAATTCCAGCCTTAGGGGAAGTGCCCTAAACTTTGGTCAGTCAGATTCCCCAGGGTTATATTAATATTATATAATATCACATCTTAATATTGTATTGAGGATGTTTACCATTTACTGCTTTAAGCTGTAAACCATGGAGAACACGGCCTGTGGCTTTTTCTGCCTGGTCTGATTTCCCTTGGTAGTATAGTTTTGACCCAAGATTATGTCTAATTAGTTGAACTCATTCAGATAATTCACCTAGAAAAGTAACATCTTGAGTTTGAGGGAAAAATAGTTTTGATGTCAGGGTTATCCAAACAATTGATTGCTCTTAACTTCATGTGCTGTGAATTTTTCCATCTTTCAAGTTACTTTAAACTATAAAATATTTGAGAAAATACTCTTGTGTATACTAGTAACATTATTAAGAGTTATACTTTTTAATATTTAGGTGGTGGTCGAAATCCAGTAACTCCTCGATACATGCGACATTTCAATATTATAACAATCAATGAGTTTAGTGATAAATCCATGTATACAATCTTCTCTAGAATCTTAACTTGGCATTTAAAAATCTGGTAAGTAATCAAAAATTTGTTTTGTTTTAATTAGGAGGTATAAAATATTTTAGAAACATACCAATATTAAGTAGCGTATTTCAAAGAGCAAGAGCATTCCTAGATAAGGAAAAGGTAACAGACAACATTGTTTGCCTCTGTCCCCTCCACCTCCCAGTGTGGGAGCATAAAACAAAGAGGTCTGACCATTCTGCTATATAATATGTTCATGTTTGAGTTATTATTTTGAATTTTCACCACTGAGTTCAATTACTGCTGGAAAGATGTACCAGGTTTATGCTGTGACTTTGATGCCCTCTAGTAGAACTCGAGTTCTGCAGGGGCATTCGTGTCCAACTCTGAGAAGTATTGCCTTGGAGCTGCCTAGCTGCAGAGATTCTGCTACTCCACAAGATGCACAGATATCAGGGAGCCAAGCTGACCTGGGCAGGAGAAGTCTGTCTGTGTCCCCATGTCCATTCTCAAGAAATTGTCATTCCTTGCCTTATCCAGTGATGGAGTAAACAGCTGGCTCCTTGACAAACCAGAAGTTAAATATAGGCAATCTTTCTAAATGAAAATTAGTTCTCTATGTTCTTTATACCCTAATCATGCCCTTTGTCTTGGCTCACTGTTTTACTTTCCTTTTTTTCTCTTTTCCTTTTTTTTTTTTTTTTTTACATATTTTAATTTTCTTCCTTTTTTTCCTCCGAAAATACCTGTTTCACCAGTGTTCCTTATGGATTATACTTATATGCAGTTGAGAATGCCAGGGAATGAAAGAGGTCGGGAAATGCTTGTCTAGTGGATTTGGGAATTACATAATCTGGGTTCCTTGGCTGTCTCTTCTGTTCACTTACTTAAGTGCTTTTAAGTCCATTAAACTGGCCCTGCTCATTTCACAGGGTTCTTTTGGACATAACATAAAATAGTACATAGAAAATAGCTTTAAAAGGAGTAAAAATCTATTAGTATTATTATTATAACAAGATATGGTAATTTTATAAATGACATTGATTTAATCAAAATTAAAATTTTATGTTGGTCCTGCTAAGTAGCCTTCATGTCTCATAATTATATAATTGCTAACATTTTCCTTTCTTTTTATTTTAAAACATTTTAAGTTATAAATTTCCAGATGAATTTCTAGATTTGACCACACAAATTGTAAATGGCACAATGACTCTGTATAAAGAAGCAATGAAGAATCTCTTGCCTACTCCAGCTAAATCTCACTACTTGTTCAACCTCCGTGATTTCTCCCGTGTCATTCAAGGTGTTTGTTTGTCAAGACCAGAAACAACAGAAACCACAGGAGTGATTAAACGTCTTTGGGTTCATGAGGTAAATTTTCCTGTTATTGAAATGGGATTATGTGAGAAACAAAGATTTACCATGCCAACAACTGGGTGAAAAGAAATATTCTGCAATTTATATTGCTGAAATGTATTCAGTTATTTGGCATTTTGAAGGACAATGCTCAAGAAAAATTTTTAAAATATTTAACACTGAGATATTTTATGATGTTTAAAATGCTTTATCTCCCATATGCAGATTTAGGAATTTCTGTTGATTTATAGAATATTTCCAAGTAGGTGTCACTTTGAGCCAGTTTCCCTTAAGTAGTTTAATCCTGGTTAGTTTGGCTTCAAATAAATTTGAAATGGAACACTTTTTAAGGAGTTGTTTTTATAAGAAATGAATGTGGGGTTTTTTTTTTTACATTACTTATTTGTATAGTATTACTAGATGCCAAAAGAATTGCAAAGCAAATTCTTGAGAGCATAGAAACTATATAAAAATGTATTTAAGCTCTCTTGGGAATAGGTATGTGGATGAGCATGTTCTTATAAAAACTGGTGGAGGAGACCGGGCACAGTGG
The DNA here is from genome assembly GCF_049350105.2 of Macaca mulatta. Taxonomy (NCBI): domain Eukaryota; kingdom Metazoa; phylum Chordata; class Mammalia; order Primates; family Cercopithecidae; genus Macaca; species Macaca mulatta. Next base: position 100,830,132 of record NC_133417.1, on the reverse strand, counting down.
CTCATGCCTGTAATCCCAACACTTTAGGAGGCTGAGGCGGGAGGATTGCTTGAATTCAGGAGTTTGAGGGTGCAGTGAGCTATGATGGCACCACTGCACTTCAGCCTGGGTGACAGAGCAAGACCCTTATTTTAATTTTGATAATGCAGTTAAGAAACATAGAGCACGAGAATATGCTACTGTGTTAAAACCATGTACTACAGAGACGTAAATTTCAAAAGGTCTTTTAAAAATCCGGTTTCTCTGGACTTTTTAGATATACATTTTGAATTCCTAAATCATCACACATTCAAATATACATCCAGGTGAAGATCCATTCCACTTGGAAATTTTGGCCACAACAAGGTCTCCAAAAGTGATTATTTGGAAAGGATGATATTGAGATTCTTATAGCACTCCACAGCAGGTTACCTAATTGCCTGAGTGGGACCCACATCCCGGGATATGGATGCAGGCTTGTGTTTGGGGGCCACATGGATATTAGAAATGTACTAAGAGCTGGAGAGTGTAGGGGAAGTGAACAGGGAAGATGATGCCGAATTCATTCAAGGAGCATGCCTTAGTCCATTCAGGCTGTTATAAAAAGTACCTTAAACTGGGTGGCTTGTCAACAAACTGAAATTAATTTCTCACAGTTCTGGAGGCTGGGAAGTTCAAGATCAAGGCGCTGGCAGATTTCATGTCTGGTGAGGGACTGTTTTCTAGTTATAGATGGTGCCTTCTCACCACGTCCTCAAGTGGTGGAAGGGGCGAGGGGCTCTCTGGCCTCCTTTATAAAGGCACTAATTCCATTCATGAGGGTTCTGCCCCATGACCTAATTACCTCCCAGAGTCCCCACACCTCAGTACTATCACCCTGGGGGTGAGGATTTCAACATATAAATGTAGGGGGAACATAAACATTGAAACCATAGCAGAATGCATTGCTGAAGGCAGCATTTTGTCATGGGTGAATCTAACTCACGAGGAAGCATTTGGCATCCACCACCTCAGGAACTTTTCCCTTGATATTCCTTCTGCCTAGAACACTCTTTCTCTGTTATCTGCAGGCTTGCCCACTTACTTCCTTCAGATTTTTGCTGAAATACCCCCCTTGTCATGCAGGCTTGCTTTGGGCCATCCCTACCCCCTTGGCTTCTTACTGCTTACCTTGTTTTGTTCTTCATAACATTGAACATCACCTGACACCTTCTAAATTTTGGGCTTACTTATTGTCTTTACAATAATAGAAACTTTAGGAGAATGGCGATTTTATTTTTGCACTGCTTTTCCCAGTGCCTGGCACACAGAAAACCCTCAATAGATATTGGCGAATGAACGAGTGTCTCAAGAGAGGAAGGCAGGCAAGCTTGCTACACGTGACACGTTTTGTCACCTGGGATTATACAGGCCAGTGCTTTCTTCCAATCATGGGAATAGGTTGTCTGTGCTATTGTATATGTGTTAGACATAATTACTTTTAAGAGTTTCTTAGATTCTATGCTGCTTTAGATGTCAGATTATTGAGTTTTGATAATGGTTATTGAGCTCTTTGGGCATTTAATGAGGTTGACTACTTCATATTTATACACGCCTACATAAAACATAATGAATTTAGTCCTCAGCTCAAAACCTTGTATTAGCACCCACTTCATTCAGAGGAATTTAGAATAGAAGTCCAGTGGCCCATAGGACCTGGGATGTGTTCCTCTTAGCCTGTTCCCCTCAGGCTGCCTCCTGCTCTCATCCTCATCCCCCTTTCACCAGCATTACAGGCCTCCTGGCTATTCTCTCTGCCTGCAATATTTCCTCCAGATATCGATGCTCTGGAATAGCTCCCTCCCTGCCTTTGATCAACTTCCTCCTTCTAGTTGAAGCTTTTTAATACCACAGCCTGTGTCCCCTCCCCTATCCTAGTAGTTCCAGTCTTTTGTATCCTGTCCTATTTTACTTCTTTCTATAATATTTTTCAATGTCCAACATGTTGTAGAATTCATTCATTATATGTATTGTTCATCTCCCTCAGATAGCAGGCAAGCCCCATGAGAGCAGAGATTTCTCTCTTTTTTTTTTTTCTTACTGCAGTGCCAAGTAGGATGTTTGGTACATTATTCTCAATATCTTTAAAAATATGAGGTAATTGTGAGACAACAGGTGGGAAGGGATCCCCAGAGAACCTCCAGCCAGCCGGGGCACTGGGGTGGAGCCACAGAAGTTCATGCTGTTTGCAGTGGGGAGGAGCCTGGCCCCTCTTCTTCCTGGATGGAACCTGGGATTCAATCTGCAGGGCGGGAAGCACTGTAGCAGGGACTCTGGCCTTGTGGAGAGTCCCTGTTTCCCCCTTTTCTTCATTTTCACTCAGCAAAACCCTGTTTTACTGAACATTCAAATAGTCTGCGAGGCGAAATTTTTGTGGCTGTGTGACAAGGACCGTACCTTTAGCTGAACTAAGAAAAAGCCCTGCAACGGTTGAACTCAACACTAATTTGTGCTTTATTTCTGTTCACTCAGAAAAGATTTCTTCAGGATTTACTATATGTTAGAGACTACTTTACATGTCTTTTTCCTTTCCAGACATCATTATCATACTAGATAACCTTATATAATTTCACTAAATGGTTTCTAAGGTATAAAACTGACTTACAACTCATTCCCTTTGGCTTCTCCACGGCTCTCAGATGTTAGTTAATGCACATATCACCTGGTTTGCTTGTTAAATACAGATATTCTGCAAAAACAAGACCCCCCAAAATAGATGAATGTGTTTCATCAAAATTAAAAAATTTTATGCTTCAAAAAGTACCATCAAAAAAATGAAAATATAGAGAATGGAATAAAATACCTGCAAATCATATAAACTGTTAAGTGTCTAGTATCCAGAATACCTTAAGAACTATTATAACTCAACAATAAAAGGCTAATAACCCAATTTAAAAGTGGGCAAATGATTCAAAGACATCGCTGCAAAGATGATATATGAATGGCCAATAAGGACATGATTAGTCATTGGGAAATACAAATCAAAACTGCCATTAAGTACCTTTCATACTCAATAGGATGGCTGTAATAAAAAAGATAAATAATAAAACAGTATTGGTGAGCATGTGGAAGAACTGGAACCCTCATACATAGCTGGCAGTAATGTAATATAGAAAACAGTTTGGTAGGTCATCAAAAGGTTAAAACATAGAGTTACCATATGACCTAGCAATTCCACTCCTAACTATGGACCCAAAGAACTGATACATGTCCACGTGAAGACTTGTACATGAATATTATTAGCAGAATTATTTATAATAGCCAAAAAGTAGAAACAACCCAAATATCCGTCAGCTGATAAGTGGACAAAGTGTTGTAAATATACACTGTGGAATTTTATTCAGTCCTAAAAACAAATACTCATATATCCTACAACATAGATGAACCTAGAAACATTGTGCTAAGTTACAAAGTCCATACACAAAAGGTCACATATGATATAATTCATTTACATCATATATCCAGAATAAGCAAGTTCCATAGAGACAGTAAGTAGATTAGTGTTGGCCAGGGCTGGTGGTAATGAGAAGTAGCCTCTATTGGGTATCAGGTTTCTTTTTGGGGTGATGATAAAGTTCTGGAGGGAGATAGTTGTGATGATTGCATAACTTTGTGAATATTCTGATTTTGTATTCTTTTAAAGAATGAATTTTATGACCCATGAATTATTTCTCAATTTTAAAAGTCTGTAATCAAGACTTTGAGGTAAATAAATTCAAAGCACAAATTACAATATAAATATGCCAGAAATTATATCCTTTGCAGCAATTTAGATTTATAATAGAAAGTTTTAAGTGTCAACTTTTTAAAATGTGAGAGGTGGTGATAGAATAATGGTTCCCTGCTGGGGAGGGAGGAAAGCAGAGATCAACAGGAGTGAGCACGAGGGAGCTTACTAAGGTGCTGGAAATTTTATATCTTGATCTTGGTGGTGGTTTCATGGATGTGTATCTGTGTGCAAAAATTCTTTGAGCTGTACACTTAAGATTGTTGTACCTGTATTAGTCCATTTTCATACTGCTGATAAAGACATAACCAAGACTGGGCAATTTACAAGAGAAGGAGGTTTATTGAACTTACAGTTCCATGTGTCTAGAGATGCCTCACAATCATGGTGGGAGGTGAAAGGCACCTCTCATATGGTGGCAAACAAGAGAAGAGAGATTGTGCAGGGAAACTCCCCTTTTTAAAACCATCAGGTCTCGTGAGACTTATTCACTGTCACAAGAACAGCACGGGAAAGACCCACCCCATGATTCAATTGCCTCCCACCAGGTCCCTCCCACAACACGTGGGAATTCAAGATGAGATTTAGGTGGGAACACAGCCAAACCATATCTGTACCTTATATAAGGAAAAACAAAAAACAAAAAGAAATGGAAAGATATTCCCAGGAATCACCATCCGTGTTTTTAAGTCAACAGATCCACTGTGGGGCCCAGGAATTTGCATTTTGAATAAGTACCCCTGATTATTTTAATACAGATGTGTTGACTGTCTTTGAGAAATGCTGCTGTAGGTTCTTGCTAAACTGCCAGCTAGATAATAATATACTTGTTTCATGCTTAGGCATTGATCCTGATACATGAAGTTGACTTAATTTAGGAATATTGTCTGAGGTCTTAAGTACCTCAGTTCAAAGATTGGCTATTGGCATGTATTGGGAAATTAGATTGTCTCACAGAGAAATAACTTTTGAACTGGTTGGAATATGAAGGAAGTTTAAATAATACCATTTGCTTATGCAGACACTATTAGTGAAAAAAAAAAGTATAACACTATGAATTCATCAATTTGATAACAATCAATACACTAAAACCAAGATTCCTGAACACTGTGATTAGCCTAATGCTAGGGCAATTTGCAGTGATTATCTATTTGAATTCTATAGTGTTTTCACATATGTTGTCATATTACTTTTTCTCCAAATCTACGAGATTTGCGAGGTAGGTAATACTACTTCTATTTTATAGGTGAAGAAGCTGATGCAGACATTTTCAGTGATTTACTCAAAATGGTAAAGCAGAGTAAGGATCCAACGTTCCACTGACGAAATATGCATTATGTATAGCATATATGTATTAGTCAGCCATTAACAAAATAATACAGACTAAGTGGCTTAAACAACAGAAATTTATTTTCTCACGCTGACTTGCTAAAGCCACCTTGTCTCTGTGTCCTCACATGGCCCTTCCTTTGTGCATATAAGGGCTGCCCAACAGAAACAAGAACCAGAGAGAGCGTGCGCTTTAATGCCTCTTCCTTTTCTTATGAGGACACTATCCTATAAGATTAGGGTCCTACGCCTATGACCTCATTTAACCTTAATTGCCTCCTTTAAGGCCCTATCCCCAAATCCAGTCACATTGAGAGTTATGGCTTCAACATAAGAATTTTGTGGGGACACAATTCAGTCCTAAATAGACTGTACCCCTGGGACACTTACACTGCTTTAAGAAAACAGTAGTTACATGTAGCAAGCCTGATAGTTCTTGCAGTCCCATAACATGTGCATATAACCAGAGATTTATTTTAGTAGATTGCTCTCTGTAACGACTTAAAACAAAAATAATTAACAGATACCCCAAACAACTCTCCCTCTACCCAAGACATTTCCTATTCTAGAAAATGTGCTTTATGAAAAACAGAAACAAAAGCAAAAACTATTGATTTGTCAATAATTTTCAAAATGTTATCTATCCTAGAAAAAGGAAACATCACTGGAAAGGAGTTGGGTACCCCCTGGGTACTGGTGCCCAGCTCTGCTATCCACATCTGAGCAGCCAGCAAAGGCAGTCACTAACTTCTAAAGGCCTTAAGTCTCTCAGCATCTCTACATCTACTTCTACCACCCCCAAAATTACCTTTCATTGATTGATAACTGAATATAACCTTATTATTCTAAATATAGAGCTAAAATTAACATTTAAAATAACATTATTATGAATTAGTCCTGAATATTTGGATATACTTTTAATAAAACCCGCAAAAATTTTCTAATATTTTTTTATTACTTGAGAGCATAGAAATAATAACACTTTTTTAAAAATCAGAAGGAAGTTCCTAAAGCTGCTTTTTAATTGTTATACAGGTCCTTCGAGTGTATTATGACCGCCTTCTGGACAATGCAGACAGAAGCTGGCTCGTCAACTACATTCAAGAAATTTTGAGCAACTACATGTATGAAGATTTTCATGAGCTTTTTCAACGTTTGGATTTTGATAATGATGGCATAGTAGAAGAAGATGACTTACGCAGCTTAATGTTTTGTGATTTCCATGATCCCAAGAGGGAGGATACCAACTACAGAGAAATCGCAGATGTGGATAATCTTCGAATGATAGTAGAAATTCACCTAGAAGAATACAACAATATAAGCAAAAAACCCATGAACCTCGTCTTGTTTCGATTTGCCATAGAGCACATCAGCAGAATTTCCAGGATCCTGAAGCAACCTCGCAGCCATGCTCTCCTAGTAGGGGTTGGAGGGAGTGGAAGGCAATCTGTCACCAGATTAGCTGCCCACATGGCTGACTATTCTGTTTTCCAAGTTGAAATCTCTAAGGGGTATGATACTACTGAATGGCATGAAGATTTAAAAGTGATCTTAAGGAAATGTGCAGAAGGTGAGATGCAGGGTGTCTTCCTGTTTACAGATACTCAAATTAAAAAAGAGTCTTTTCTGGAAGATGTCAATAATCTGCTAAACGCTGGGGAGATTCCAAATCTCTTTGCATTAGATGAGAAACAAGAGATATGTGATAAGATGCGTCAGTTAGATCGCCAGCGGGATAAAACCAAGCAAACAGATGGCAGCCCCATAGCCCTTTTCAACATGTTTATTGATCGTTGCCGCAACCAACTGCATGTGGTCCTTGCCATGAGTCCCATTGGAGATGCATTTCGAAATCGTCTTAGAAAGTTCCCTGCTCTTGTTAACTGCTGTACCATTGACTGGTTTCAGGTATTGTCATGTATATTTTAGACAGACTTCTAGAAATGTTGATTTCCACCCTCATCATGACTTATTTTATAGACTCCTAACCCATAGTTTACCCCAAAATGTAGTTCAGCAAAATCTTCTGATCAGTTATATTTTATGAAATTAAAATTCAAGAAATTGTAATAGAAAAGTATTTATTAAGAGTATATGTGATCACTAACTTCAGTATATTATAGGAAGTATTATGATAAAATTGTGTATCAGAGTCCTGACAGGAAACACAGAGCACACTTGAACCCTTCACTGGAGAAAGCATAATGAAGGAGCCATTCACAGAGGTGTAGGCAGGGTTAAGGGAACCAAGAGGGGATGTTGGAACACTCAGGAAGTGGTGGGTGGAGCAATAGTAGGAAGCGTTACTATGCCCTCGTGTAAAAGGGCAGAGGAAGGGAAGAGTGTTACTGGAAGTCAGAGCTTAGAGCTGTGGATATAAGACTGCCCAACAGGAATAGGAACCAGAAACCTAGAACTCAGCTACAGCTGGAAAGGAAGGGAGGATCAAAATACCCATATGTTTCCCTTCTTCGACCCTGCCCCCACTCTCTTCCCATTAGCTAAACCCAAAGAAGTTAAGAGGAAGAAAGCCAGTGACCTTTTTTTGTGGTGGACTTCGTACTGGGAAGTACGAGCAGAGCAGAAAAAGGCAGTGAATGGATGGGGGTACGGAGGAGGGGTGGGAAGGGGAGTAGCAAAGGGAGAGTACCTAGCTAGATGGGAACAGTAATTCTGGCTTTAACAGCATATCACAATGCATTCTCTACCTGTGTAGTAAGAAATCTGTGGGCTGTGGCTGAGATCCCGTGAGGGGGATTTAACAGATAAGCATTTATGACCTTGGAAAGTTTACAGAACCTCTCTGTACCTCCACTTCCTAGTAAAATTAATTATTTCATGCAAAACATTTATTGAATTCTGTTTTGCTTTGTAGCAAGTCTTAATCTAAAAGCTGGAGATGAAGCACATGAAATAGACAAGACCTCTGCTCTCCTTGGGCTTCTTGTCTACGGACAAATAAGCAAAACAGAATTTCATTAGACAGGCTAGCAAATCGGGAGTAAATGCTTTGTTGTTGTGTTTGTTGTTTTGAGACGCAGTCTCACTCTTGTCACCCAGGCTGGAGTGCAGTGGCACAATCTTGGCTCACTGCAACCTCTGCCTGCCAGGTTCAAGCAATTCTCCTGCCTCAGCCTCCCGAGTAGCTGGGATTACAGACGCCCGCCACCACGCCTGGCTAATTTTTGTATTTTTAGTAGAGATGGGGTTTCACCATGTTGGCCAGGTTGGTCTTGAACTCCTGACCTCAGGTGATCTGCCTGCCTTGCCCTCCCAAAGTGCTGGGATTATAGGTAAATGCTTTTAAAATAAGGGACCAATTATGGGTTTGAAGAGGAAACTGGAAAGACAAAAAAGTGTCAGTACTGAGATCTGGGCAGAGAGGATAAACCAGTGAAGTCAAGTGTCTAGACAGAAGGAAGGAGAGGATGGCAGAAAATCAGTGTGACAGGAGCACAGGAACTGTGGGCAGAAGTGGTATAACAGGTCAGAAATTTGGGAAGGGCCAAATCAAATAGAGACTGGCAAGCTGGTTTGGATTTTAAGAATTCTAGGAAGTCTTTGAATGGTTATAAATTGGGGAGTGTGACATGAGCTGATTTATATTTTGAAAAGAACACTCTTGCAGCTATGTAGAGAATACAAGCAGTTAGGATGCTATTGGAATCTTCCAGGCAGATGATAGTGGAGGCTTGAATTGGGATGATTGAGGTGGATAAAGGAAGAAGAGAAAGGGTTTGGAAGCTGTTTCAGGAATGATGCCTACATCATTCTCAGGGAAATGTTAGGATAATTAAATGAGACGGTACCAGTAAAATGCATACAGAAATAGACTTTCCATAAATTTAGTTCATTTGCCTTTTCTTTCTCCTGCAACACTCATGAACAATTTCTCTAATCTCAGAACAAACCACAGACAGTGAATGTTATATGCACTAACTAGCTCCTGGCTCCCTGCCCTAAGTATGCAACTCCTCGGGAAAGTTCCTTATGAAATTGTCTCCCCCACACCGTCCCTCACACTATTCCCCTTCACCCCCAACATCCCTAAGTTGTAAAGGGCTGCAGTAGTAACAGATCCAGATTCGTAATCTTAATAAAGTGCTAAAGCATTTATCTTACATTTAGTCATGGCCTGAAGATGCACTCCAGGCAGTTGCCTCACGATTCTTGGAAGAAATTGAAATGTCAGAGGAAATAAGAGATGGCTGTATCGACATGTGTAAAAGCTTCCACACTTCTACTATAGATTTATCCACATCTTTCTTTGTTGAACTTCAAAGATACAATTATGTGACTCCTACCTCTTACCTTGAATTAATCTCCACCTTCAAACTGTTGTTAGAAAAGAAAAGAAGGTAAAAATCGAATTTCATGTTTCTAAGTAAGCTAGGGCAAATTAAAAATACTTATGTGTGCAAAAATGACATAAATATGATGTAATAGAGATTTATTTCATAGAAATATACTGTGAGTTTTGTTACATCTTTAAATGATTTAATCCACAAACATTTTGAGTTTAGGGAGGGGTCTTGTCCTTCTCATATGGGTACATTGCCTAGCACATCGTAGATGCATAATCACTCTTGGAAGAATGAAGACATTCCAACTCAATATTCCAACCAATATTGAGTAAACACTACTAGAGAGTGATTTTTCTCTGATAAATAATTAGGTAATAGTTAAACCCTCTCTTTGGATACTGAAGAGCTGAGACTCTAGGGAGGGACAGTCACTCTCTAATAAGCTCTCATTTGAAAACATCAATATAAACATCAGTGAACTTACCTGCTATAGAAAGTGTCAATGTGAGTTTTTTAAATGTTCTGGAGGGTGACTTGTGTGTGCATAAAAGTTTATTCAAATATTTCTTTTGTTCCAAAAATTAAAATTCAGTATGTATATTATAAAATTTAAAAACATTATAACATTAAGGTAGAAAGTAGGAAGTTTGGAACATTTTAGTGGTTACCTTTAAAGGGGACCTTGGATTAATGTGTGGCTCCATTCAAAAGCTTTTTTAAATACAATTTTTAATATGGTATTTATATTTCCCTTTCAAGTTCTGATTTGACAAATCAAACATTACTAGATACTTAAATAATTTATAAGTCTAGTATTTTAAACATATACATATGGTAAGCCTTAATTACTTTTAAATGTTTGAATATTATCTACAAATTAATATGATTTTTACTTAAAAACAGATGTAAATTTACTGCTCAGATACATGATTTGTATTGGAAGCTCAAGCCTGCTCTATGAATCGAACAGACCAAATTCTTTTAAAGATTAAAAAGAATACATAAAACAACAAATGTGCATAGATAATATAAAAATATGAATACTATGAGTTTGATTTTTGTATATATTTCTATGGTTAATTCTAAATCTTCCTGTGGTTAACCTACTATCTCAAGCATTTTGAAGGACCTTTTCTCATACTGGGCAGCATGCTACCTGGATGTGGATATGACACTCCTCGTCTGTATTCATAGTGACTGTGGCTGTGCCCTCCCAACCAGGACTGTCGTAGTCACTGTGGTCTACTACCCTGTGTTTGAATCATACCTTTAGGAGTTTGTCAACTACCTAGTGAAATCTGTAGCGCCCACCGTGACTGCTGCATAGCTTGGCTGGAATTCATTATTTCTTTGGCTCTCAAGATAATTGTCTTCCTGTGTCGAGCTTATGATCTTTAACATAATGGAATCTTGCTGTTTTTCATATTTTCTTATCCAGGAGGATCAAAAGCTCTTGGAGATTGATTAAATTTTGGATATCACTCGTGGCTTTTGTTTGACTGTGCACTCACAATAGTAAGGCCACCCTAACAAAAAGAAGGATTATAAAAACGAGATACAAACTTATAGGAAGAGTTTAAACTTATTGGTTATAAGTTTTAAAGTTACGAGGTTATAAGTTCAAACTTACAGGTTGAAAGAGTCATAGTTTTTAAGGTATTTTCAAATATTCTTATTTGCCTTTCAAATTTTCCATTTTCAAATTTTTTCTTTTCAAAATTCCTTGCAAATGAAAAAAAAAAAAAGATACTAATTTCTCCTTTACCTCAACTAGAATTCCTACCCTATGATGATTATTCCCATAATAGCTAAAGCCTTCAGGTCCCAATAGCAAGGTAGTGCTGTAACCTAGAAGAAAGTTTTCAGGTTACCTGGCAGGAAATCTGTGGTTAAGCTAGCAAAGCGTCACTTGGGATTAGCCACAAAATTGAAACTGTCTCAGGCTGGCAGGAATGAGACCTTCCCCATGCTCGTTGCACAAGGTTTCAGCTGAAACGAGACTCACAATAATACAGTGCCATACGCTTGGCGCCCTCTGTGCCCAGGTGCCCTCTGTGCCCATTACTCCCGAATACTTTGCTCAGACGGAATTTGACATGTGACAAAAACATGGCATGCTCTAACTTATGAATTTTTTTAAAACAAAAATTGCAATCCTTTCGGTGTTCTCCAGGTTACCTTTTCCAGCTCAAGCCAGTTCCTTACTACTCCAGTCTATTTTTTGAAGGGGATTTTAAAAGCATGTCCTTTTTTTACTTGGAGACATTATGGTATATCAAGTATTTTAAAATGAAATTATAAAGAAGAGTTTTCTTTAGAGAGAAATTCATATATATTTGCAAATAAATGCAGATTAAATTTTTAAACACATTACAATATTTAACTTTTAAAACATGCTAAAGTATTACATTATTTCTAATCATGTGTTATTACTTTGTAATCGTTTTGCACCAAACAGGGTATTGAGCTTTATGATCTGCTCTATTTGTTACTTTTAATAAAACAAATCTCTCTTTCAAGATGTATAATACATGTTAAAATCATTTTTTCACGTTTGGAAACATTTAGAGTAATATATTTTGAGCACTGAAATGTGTTTAAAATAAGTGATCATAAAAAGGTTTAAAGCAGCAGTAGTGTTGCTGGAATCAACTTACCAACTTTAGAGGTACATCATTCATTTTGATATAGGATACTCCTTGCCTCATCTCCAGTGCATTTATTCTTTTGAATTTCTGTTGTATGCCTTGATAACGTATAGGTACTGAAAACACAAAAATGAATAAAACATGCTGTCTGCTCTTAATCGTGCACAAATCCAATGTTCTAGGTTTCATGTTTTGACAGATTGTCATATATATGAAAATCTTTTAGACCACTCCTGTAGTTATGTCTTGAAAAAGCCTAGCAAGCTCAAAAACACTTAGGTTTTTCCTTAATGTAGGATGCAGAGCCTCATGATTAACTTTGTTTTATCTATTTCCTTTCAGTGAAGTAATGAAAATGAAAAAGAGATATGAAGTGGGTTTGGAGAAACTGGATTCTGCTTCATCTCAAGTAGCCACAATGCAGATGGAGTTGGAGGCACTACAACCTCAATTAAAAGTTGCTAGCAAAGAGGTTGATGAAATGATGATAATGATTGAGAAAGAGTCTGTAGAAGTTGCCAAAACTGAAAAAATAGTGAAAGCTGATGAAACAATAGCAAACGAACAAGCTATGGCTTCCAAAGCCATCAAAGATGAGTGTGATGCTGACCTGGCAGGTGCCTTGCCAATATTAGAGTCAGCGTTGGCTGCCCTTGATACTCTTACTGCACAGGTAAGAGCTTCGCCATACACTTTCTAGGATAGATGTCATCACAGCCCAAGAAAGAAATTAGCATTGTGTTCTAGTCTAGTTTGTCTCTCTGAATTAGCCTGCAAATTTAATGAAGCTGAAATCATTTTGAAATTGGCAAAAGAATTCCCTAATTGACCTGAAAAAGAAATGCATGTGCATGCAAAAACACCTTTGAAATGGAAGAAAGCTGCTAGATGTTATAACTTACCGTAAAGCAACAGTTATTTCAAGAACTTCATACATCTTTGCACTACAGTAATTAACAAAGGCATAAGACTTGAGATTATATTTTGGTTCTAAGGGGTACCTTTTTCATATTTAGACACTCTTGTCATTGGGATGCATCTTATAGAGCATGTGATAAAGTATTGTGTTAATTTTGTCAGTAATTTTTTGGGAGGGATACGTAAAATAATGTGTTTTATAAATTTAGAAAGATGAAGGTTGATTTTTAAAATAGTGCAGAGAATTTTGGCTAAACTTTTGGGTGGGACTCGGGAGAAGAGTGTCAGTGCAGTTCTATTACTGTCACCGTTTCTACCCAGTGAACACAATGAGTTTCTGTATGCTTAGTTTGAAAATAGGAACCAATTACAATTACTGTGTAAACAAACGTGTCTTTTAAAATAATTAACATGTTGTTATTTCAAGGATATTACAGTGGTAAAATCCATGAAGAGTCCTCCTGCTGGTGTCAAGCTTGTTATGGAAGCTATATGCATCTTGAAAGGAATCAAAGCTGACAAAATCCCTGACCCAACAGGTTCAGGGAAAAAAATTGAGGATTTCTGGGGCCCAGCTAAGAGACTTCTTGGTGACATGAGGTTTCTACAGTCACTTCATGAATATGACAAGGACAATATTCCTCCAGCTTATATGAATATCATAAGAAAAAATTATATTCCAAATCCAGATTTTGTACCAGAAAAAATCAGAAATGCTTCTACAGCGGCCGAAGGTCTGTGCAAGTGGGTCATAGCAATGGATTCATACGATAAGTAAGTGCTGATACAAAGAAACCCGGCTAGTATGTTTTATCTTCACTTTTGGTCAGTTAGACAATATGAAATTTAAAAGTTATGTAAGTGAGAGAGGCTCCTTGGAAAATCCTGTCTGAATCTACTTTGTGTTTGCATATTTACTGGAGGCAAGATTATGCCAACTAATAGTATAATACAGTGGTTCTTAAACTTTTTGGACTCAGGAACCGTTTATACTCTTAAAAGTATTGAAGACCCCAAAAAGATTTTTGTTTATTTACCATATTAGAAATTAAAATGGAAAATTTTTAAAGTGTTTGTTAATTCATTTTGAAAAGCAATAAAAATGTTACGTGTTAATATAAGTGACTTATTTTTATTTTTTATAAATTCATATGTTTTTCTTTAAAAAATAGAAGAAAAAACAATGATAAGAGTGATATTTTATTATACCTTTACAAGTCTCTTTAATGTGTGGTCTAATGTAAGATAGCCAGACACCAAAATCTGCTTCTTCGCTCATTCTGTTGCAATATGTTGTTTTGATTGCAATTAAAGAAAATCCACCATCACACAGAGGTTTAGTTGGACAAGGGAAGACCTTATGAGCTCCCTAAAGGGGCAAGTGTTGTCAAGATCCCCAGGGGTCCTTGGACCACACTTTAAAAACTGCTGGCATAATATGTATTATTGTGAAATAAGGAGTCTTTTTTGGTGATTATATGAGAACCGGTTATATCATACACAAAGCAGAGTAATTATTGTTTTTTCAAAAAAACAACTGTCACAGGATGTTTTTCAAACTTATATCCAATTTTAATCATTCTACATATATAGTAGTGCTATATATGTTTCAGACCATGATATATTAGTTAATGATTCATTTAATGTTTGTTAAATAACATGACTGACTCCATTTTCCAGATACTAGGGAGAGAATTTAGATCCATCCTTTTTCCTATATAATTCCTTTTATTACCACATACATATTTATAGGATAATGGTTTTTGGTTGAGGATGTATTCTAGGATTTGAGGATTTTTTTAAGTAAAATGACAAAGATAAAAGATACCTCACTTTTTCCTCATCAAAACTAACTTTTGTCATTGCAATTAGGCTTCTACTAACATTGTAATACTCTACTTGAATATCCTACTTTTCTTTCAGAAAGTTATCAAAATTCATACTGGCAAAATGTTTTTTTTTTTTGAGTAAAAGTATTATTTTAAAACACTATGTATATTTGATGTCTATTTTAATGGCCATTTCTTATGTCCAGGATCAAGCTTGGATGATTCTTAGATAAAACATGGAATATAGAAATCAGTTTAGATTTTTGCATAAAGAAGTGTTTTGAGTCACAGTAAGGATATTAGAAAAGTAAATTCAGTGGTAGAAAGTGTACTGGAATATTAAATGAATATTTAATTTTTCAATTTTACTTTTTGCAGAGTGGCAAAAATAGTAGCTCCCAAAAAGATAAAACTGGCTGCAGCTGAAGGGGAGCTTAAAATTGCCATGGATGGTCTTAGAAAGAAGCAGGCAGCCCTTAAGGAAGTTCAGGACAAGCTGGCCAGGCTTCAAGACACACTTGAATTAAATAAACAAAAGAAGGCTGACCTGGAAAACCAGGTATGTGCTGATACAGAAAAAGATGGACAAATTCTCAATTATCGTAACTAAGAATGATGTTCATACTAGCATGTAACACACCAGTCCTGTTTCTTTCCTGGTCAGGGATTGGCAAACTATGGCCCGCAGGCCACATCTGCCCCTCGCCTGTTTTTGTATGGCCCACGAGCTAATAATAGTTTTGACATTTTAAAATAATTACATATTAGTGGCCGTATAAGTACCCGTGTAATACATAAATATCCTCAATTCTGCTGCTTGGCTCACGAAAACGAAAATATTTATTCTCTGGGCTTTTCCAAAAAAAAAATATATATATGCCAGTCTGTCTAGCTTAGATTACTAGAATATTGAGCTAGATTATTTAATCATTTTTCACTTTGCAAGTAAGGAAATTGAGAACCAAAATGTTAAGTGATTTAGGTTGTATGGCAGAGCAGAAATTAGAACTCAATACTCAGAGCCATACAGTATCTACTAAAAATGTTTTCAAGACTAAAAATATTACTCTCAATTAGTGATACCATTTGGAAAAATTAACTGCTAAAGTCTGATTACGGTCCAGAAAAAGGTCATAATATTTTATAACGGTCAACATTTATTGAATGCTTATTATGTACAAGGGCCTGTTGTTCCAAGAACATTACATATTATACCATTTATTCTCACAATAACCTCTTGAGGGAAGTAATCATTGTGTAGCATTTTGAAGAAAGTACAGAACAGAAAGATCAAGCAACTTGTCCATTGTCGACCCAGCTTCTGAGCATTAAGTCTAAGACCTGAACTCAGGCAGCCTGACTGTAATAGCTGTACTCTTTCCAGAACACCAGACTTTGTCTTTCTATAGTATCTATCCTGTATTCTATATTTGCACAAATGTAAGACATTATGCTAATCTTTAGAAGTGTAACCTATTATGGCATGATTTTTGAATGATCAGTTTTAGTTTAAATAATATAATCAATAAATGGTTATGCAGTTGCCCTCTTTAAACATTTTTCAACTCTCCTATATGTTTGAAAATTTTATTTATTTTTTATAATAAAATGTTAGAAACTTACGGTAATATGAAATGAACATATGCATTTATGTGTATTAAACGTGCTTTTGGAGGCAAAATTTTAGCTAAAATATTTTTACTTAGTAGTTTCTGATGGCAACTTTGTCATAGTCTAAGACCTGATTCAGTTTATCATAAACATTGTTGAAAGAAGAATAGGTGAGGAAAGAAACTAGAAAGACAAAAGACATTTAAAGAGGGAAAATTAAAAGGAAAAAAATTAAATTTAGGAAGTATCACACATACTACAATTACATACCATTTGCTTTGCTTTTTTCAAACCTATCTGTAGATAAACTGATACAGAATCATGCATCTTTTAATCTAAAATCATTGACTTAATATAAATGTTAGTAACATTAGTAAAAAGCATAAGCCAAATTCTTATTCCAGAATAACCTAAATGTCTTTGCTTTTGTTGATTGTTGAATTTCTCTTTTCATGTAAATTATTTTTTAACATCATGATAAGCTTCATTTAATCTCATCTTCTTCCAAGAATAATGATGTTAAGGCACTTAAAAATTTAATAAAAATAATTCACATATTCTGCTGGAATACTGCTATTGTGTGAACTGAAATAACTTTTCACCAAGTTTGCACCTTCGTAATTATCTCTTTTTTATCACATTGCTTAATTACATATAATCATATTTGGTTGACAGTCTTATGTACCAAATAGGCTCTCAGTTATTGATTGATGTCGTAATTTAAGCTGAATTACAAGTGCCTGAGTGACACCGTTTAACAACCTGAAAATTGTCCTTTGTAAATAATCATAAATTATTAAATCTTTTAAATATTTAACCTTTAAGACCATGATAAAATCAACCATAAGTTAAATGAGGGGAAAACGTTTGTGGAATATTTAAAATAAAATGCATCTAGATATTTAAAATGGAGGGAAAACATCTATATTTGCAGAAGAATGTCTTTATTAATTAACTTTCAGTATCCTGTACTGTATGTCATTTCCTTAAATAGAGCTGTTCTTTGCATTATGTGATAAATATTCATTCATTATTAATTTCATGAATTAGACACTTTATATTTACAAATTCTAAAATAGCATGGACTTTACTATATCATAGTGATATAGGAAATCCCAGGCAGAAGTCTAATTAAAACTAATAATTTACGCCAGGCGCGGTGGCTCACTCCTGTAGTCCCAGCACTTTGGGAGGCCGAGGCGGGTGGATCACAAGGTCAGGAGATCGAGAGCATCCTGGCTAACACAGTGAAAACCTGTCTCTACTAAAAATACAAAAAAATTACCCGGGTGTGGTGGCAAGCACCTGTAGTCCCAGCTACTTGGGAGGCTGAGACAGGAGAATGATGTGAACCTGGGAGGCAGAGCTTGCAGTGAGCTGAGATTGTGCCACTGCACTCCAGCCTGGGCCACAGAGCAAGACTCTGTCTCAAAAATAATAATAATAATAAATATATCATAATATTAATAATAATTTACTTCTGAGGGTAAAATCTTGCAGAATTTTAAACTTATTGTACTTGTAAATACTGATAAAAGCTCACTTTTATTTTTGAGGTTGACCTGTGCAGCAAAAAATTAGAACGAGCTGAACAGTTGATTGGAGGCCTTGGAGGTGAGAAAACTCGATGGAGCCACACAGCTCTGGAGCTAGGGCAGCTGTACATCAACTTGACCGGGGATATCCTCATTTCCTCAGGAGTGGTTGCTTACCTCGGAGCCTTCACATCCACCTATAGACAGGTAAGGGACGCTACTCCATCTCTTCCTGACCCTCTGCCCATCACAGCCAGTATTACCCTTCGAGGTTTTGTTTTACTTTGGTTTCAGTTTTTTGATAAGTATAGTGAGGAAGATATTTTTACATGATTTCTACTTGTGTATTTTAGTTATTATATAAATTAGCTGGTTAGCCAAAAGGCGCCATGTAATACACTCTTCAAAAATCTAATTGTTTTAAAAACAAAAATATCTACTTTAAAATGTAATGTGAAAATGGGGAGTCTCTGAACCTATTCTAGTTTGGGGCCGCCTGATTAAAAATAAAAAAATTTTTTTTTAAAAGTAATGGGAAAATGGTACCCTATACTGATAAAATCTCAGTTCCTAAGCAAGTACTGTAAAAAGGTATCAGGACTCTCTCTCTCTCTCTCTCTCTCTCTCTCTCTCTCTCTCTGCGTGTGTGTGTGTGTATGTGTGTGAGTGTGTGTGTGTGTGTGAGTGTGTGTGTGTGTGTGTACTTCATCAGCTGTTTCCTATCAGTCTCAATAACAAGCCATTTCAAAATCTTTTCAGAGAATGAAACTTGAGGGGAGGAAAAGGTGAGCCTGCCTAAAACCCTGTTGATAAGTGGCTTTGTTCCTTAGAAAACAAACACCACGTTCCCTGCCTTGCTTCCCACCTCTCTGACTGATTCTGCCTCTTTCTTCTCCCTGGCCCAACACCTAACCCTAGGAGTTAATCCTAATTATTCTTCCTGCTTTTCTCTTCCACTTTTTAGTTTTTACTGAATGAGAGACCCAGCATACTCTTCAGCTCTTTTTAGAAAAATGGAACTGGAATCCAACCGGGGTCATGGCCCTATCAAAGCGGGCAGAGAGATTTAGAAAAATTAAGATAACTGAAAGAAAAAATGGGAGGGATGATAATGAGAATAAAAGAAGGGAGGAATTCAGAACGTTTGGCAATAGTTTTTGGTGTCAAACGAGAAATAGTACATATTAAGCCTCCTTTGTGTAGGGCTTTATAATTTCACTGAGCATTGGCTTGCACATGGTCTCAGTTGAGCCTCATTTAATTTCAACACTGTCTCCTGAGGAGGGTTGACTCTTGGTGCCACTGTTATACTTTAATTGGTGGTGGTGTTTTTAACTAAATGTTTAAAACCCTCACCTAGTGGGTGCTTCTGTCTTTAGCACTTGGTGGTTACCTGCATCCTAATTTAGCACTCTTCCTACTCTCCTACATTGACATTTTGAACAATAAAAGGAGTGGCTTCAGCCACCCCTACCTTTCCCTGCTGGTTCAGAGCTCACCCCTCGGTGACTGCACTGGCTCCTGTCTAGTATTCCAGAGCTCAGCAGAAAGTGTATTAGCACTACCTCGTGCAGTAGCAGAATCCACTTTACCCAGTGCTTGGAGAGCTAACCAGGCCTCCTCTGACAGACTCACTCCAAGGGACTGCATCTTCAGACTTTGCCATCATCACCTGGCTACTATCAGAATGGGGGGCTGCTAGTCAGACCACCACACAAATGCTTCAAGGGTATCTTAAGCACCTGAACTGAGACTTTGGAAATTTACTGACAGACACAAAGCCACATTCAACTTAGATACAAGACATGCCAAAGCTCAGAGTGCCTTCTGTGAACTCATTCACTGTCCGAACCCTTGATTCAAGTAGTCACTTCATCCCATGCCACCTCATCTCTGTGAAGGATTGAAGGCAATTTTATTCCTTCCTTGCTTCACTAGATCAACCTAAGTTTTTACTTTCCTTAACAATTCTCTCATGTCACTCTCACATCACAGGAAGGAATTCCTGTGGATTAAGTCTCTGAGTCCCATTTTGTCATCTTCACTCTTTTATCTGTTTCTCTCAGGTCAAAACAGCGAGCAGTTTATTTCCCATCAAAACTGTCTCATTCAGTTCTCAGTGTAAGGGTTGGATGGCAAACATCAGGACTCTGGCCAGAGCCCTTCCTGGCTTCTGTGTGCTTTCGCACTCAACAACTAGCACCTGTGGCTCTTTCTGTCAGCCTTCCCTTGGGTTCCTAGAACCCACTTTACCCAATGTTTGGAGAGCAAGAAGTGCCTGGGATTATAATTGCCTCTTGAGCAGCCCTTAATGAATAATTGAAGGGAGCATGGGAGTCTCTCTCCCTTCCCTCTGGTTGGGACAGCTCCAAGGAATAGCTTACACTGTGGAGGTTCCCTGTGGCATCTAATGAGGCCACCCGCTGCAGAACTTAGGCTGGTCCTTTATTGGCTTCTACTCCTTCTTGTCATGCTTCCTCCTGCATCCTTTCCTCAGCATGTCACCTCATAGGAATCTTCATCCCACAGTCTGCTTCAGGGAACCCAAACTAAAAGGCCTACAAAATTTGGTCCTTTTCTGACATCAAAGGGTTTCAAGTCTCTAGATATCAAGGGCCCTCAATAAATATCTGCATTTCCCCTCCAAACTTGAATATGAGTAGTCATCAATTATTTATCAACTCTTTTATAGAGTTCCTGGCACTTTTTATAAATAAAACATAGGAAACTCCAATTCTTCCAGGGTAACTGGGCCCACAGCACTCAATTACAATGCCTGTGCCAATTCCCAAAACAGAATCCTACAGTGCTGTTAAGAACATACAAGCCCTGGATTTGAATTAATTTGAACCTTCTAATTGAACTTTATCTGCCAATAACCAAAGTTGAAACTATTTTAATGGTGTTGGGTATTTTCACCAAGATGACACTCTTAATGGCCGGTTTTCCACTTCTACCATCTCTCTATCTCCCCCCTTTTTTTTTTCATGACCTTATTGAACCTTCTAATTGAACTTTATCTGCCAATAACCAAAGTTGAAACTATTTTAATGGTGTTGGGTATTTTCACCAAGATGACACTCTTAATGGCCAGTTTTCCATTTCTAACATCTCTCTATCTCCCTTTTTTTTTTTTTATCATGACCTTATGCCAGCAAATCCACCATCACCTGCTTACCAGCCAAGGCCATTGGCTTGAATTTTGAGATGCTTGTTCAGAGTCCTCCATGCTCATTTTGGTTGTTCTCTGATATTACACCCTTATAAACATGTAATTAGGCCTCTTAAATTGCTAATCCAGAATTCGTCTGTGGTAACATACTATACCTGTCAACTCTAAACAGAGCGTTCTGCAGAAAATACTGCTTCTATTTTCTCTACTTCTTCCCTATGTCACAGGCTAGCATGCCTACTCCAGCATCAGGCTAGATCCCAGAAAGCTTGCAGACCTCTCCAAAATGTCCGTAGGCCAACCTGCAGCCTGGAAACAAATAGAACAAAACATGCCAGTAGTGCTGGGTGAGCTGGCTTACACCTGTAATCCCAGCAGTTTGGGAGGCTGAGGTGGGCAGATTGCTTGAGTTCAGGAGTTTGAGACCAGCCTAGGGAACATAGTACAACCTTGTCTCTACAAAAAATATAAGAAATTATCCGGGCATGGTGGTGTGTGCCTGTAGTCCCAGTCCTACTTGGAGGCTGAGGTGGGAGGATTGCTTGAGCCCAGGAGGCAGAGGTTGCAGTGAGCCAAAATCTTGCCACTGCACTCCAGCCTGGGTGACAGAGTGAGATTCCATCTCAAAATAAAATTAAAATAAATAAATAAATAAAAAATAAAACATGCCAGAAGCAACTGTGTATACAACTCAAACTGGAAATGCTATCTGTCCCTCCTCCCTACATAGCTTTACCATCTGTTCCTTGTATCAACAACCAAATCAAATAGCCAGGCGATATTTATTAAGTACTTATGATAGGGAGAATTTGGGCCCCTATGATCTTCACCTCCAAGTGTTATACCTGTAACTATGCCACGTTACATGGCAAAGGGACTTTGCAGATGGAATTATGGTTGCTAGTCAGCTGAGCTTAAAGGAGGAAGATTATCTGTGGCTATCTTGGACTTCACTATAAGATAAAACTGAAATGTCTTTTTTGAGTAAGGAGGTACCCAGAGAAGGATGGGGCTATGTCAAAAGGACACAGAATTTAGCTTAAGAGTGTTCCCACTGTCCAAACTTGAACAATTTCAGCATCACAATAAATAGTGGCAGGAATGTATTATAACTCATTGGATAAAATATGAAAAAGATGAATCTATGCTGACATAAATTAATAATGAAAAAATTGAATGTTTGACAAAAACAGGGCATTTTCATGGTTGCAAAATATCTCCCTACAGAATGCTTATTACCTGCAAAAGGAATATGGAATATGGAAAAGAGCAATTTAACAGTGGGGAGGTTATAATATAATATTTCACAAATGCTGTCTTAACCATTTTAAATAATAGTTAAAAACTCAGAATTCTTTCTCGTAAGTAGTTTGCTAAGCCCTCACCCCAGCCATTTTCTTTATTAGGCTCGAACACTCCTGGGTTACAATAGATAGCTTCCAAAGGCCCCCAGATACCAAGGACAGCCCCTTCTTCCTTGCAACCACAGAATGATTCAAAATACCCAGTCCCCAGGAAACCTGTGAAACCCAGCTAATTCCATCCCATTTACCACATATAAACTAACTCCCACAGCTCTGGCTTGATGCTACTCTGTCTCCTGACAACACCCTGTGTGGCCCTGTGTGCAGCCTTCTCTCATTTGGAGCTATAACTAACAGAGTTCTGCCTTTCATTTATCTGAGTGTCTTTGCGTTGCATCCCACCATCTGAAGAATCTATAATCACACATAAGCTCATATAATTATGACACAGAAGCCTGGCAGACAACACTTTAATCAAGTGATAAAAATTAGTGTCATCAGTAAATGAACAATTTGAAATTGTGTGCCATCTGATGGATGCAATGAGAAGAGCACATGATTTCTGTGATATTTCTGCCAAAGATGCATAACCTGAATTATGATGGAACATCATACAGATCCAGTTGTGGGGAATTCTACATAATATTAACAGGCTTATCAAGGTCATGAATGTCATCAAGTCCCCCAAAACTGTGATGCCCTTTCTTGTGCAAACCTCAAGGAATGTTGGTCCAACCTACTCAGCAGGAGCCTGAGGGAGATGGCAATGCCCAGCATGGCCTCTCAGCCAGCGCCACCTTTGAGAACCCAGCACCCTCATCAACCCAGAGGCTGGCACCAGTACCATACATACCCACCTTCCCCTTGCCTTCTCCTAACTCCTTTCTCTCCAGTTCTGTCTTTCACCATTTCTGAAATCTTTGATTTATAAACTCAACTTGGATGTTGACTTCTGACTTTCTGAACACAAACCTTGGCTTGTAGTACCCCTCCTGGGTTCCTGTGCATCCTACAGACTGTCCTCCAGGTAGAGTCTCACAAACTGCAGTATGTACCCTGATCCTTACTGGCACTGAAATGCCTTGCCGTAGCCACTGACAAGGCATGTGAGTCAGAAGTAAATGTTTTCCATCTCTCCTACTGGTTCAAAATGGATTTACTTTTCTACTATAATATTGTATGTGCTAGATATTTGTAACATAAAGAAAATACTTAGAAAAAATGTGGTGGTCCCAACTACTTTGTAAAGTGAAGCTTTTTTTTTTTTTTAAAAAAAAAAAAAAAAAACTTTTAGGTTCAGGGGTACATGTGCAGGTTTTTTACATAAGTAAATTGTGTGTCCCCAGGGTTTGGTGTACAAATTATGTCATCACCCAGGTGATAAGTATAGTATCTAGTAGGTAGTTTTTCAATCTTCACCCTTCTCCCACCCTCCACCCTCAAGTAGGCCCCAGTGTCTATTGCTCCCTTCTTTGTGTCCATGCCTTCTCATCATTTAGCTCCCACTTATAAGTGAGAACATGCAGTATTTGGTTTTCTTTTCCTGCATTAGTTTGCTTAGGTTAATGGCCTCTAGTTCCATCCATGTTGCTGCAGAGGACATGATCTTACTCTTTTTATGGCTGCATAGTATTCCACGGTGTATATGTACCATTTGAGTTGATTCTATGTTTTCGCTATTGTGAATAGTGCTGCGATGAACATACACATATCTATCAGGATTCTCTAGAGGGACAGAACTAATAGGATATATATACATATATATATGAGTTTGTTAAGTGGTATTAACTACTAGAGGAACAGAACTAATAGGATTCTCTAAAAGGACAGAACTAATAGGATAAATACACACATATGTGTGTGTGTATATATATGGGAGTTTATTAAGTAGTATTAATTCACAGGATCACAAGGTCCCACGATAGGCCGTCTGCAAGCTGAGGAGGGAGAAAGCCAGTCTGAGTTCCAAAACTGAAGAACTTGGAGTCTGACGTTTGAGGGCAGGAAACATCCAGCATGGGAGAAAGATGTAGGCTGAAAGGCTAAGCCAGTCTAGCCTTTTCACTTTTTTCTGCCTGCTTTATATCCTGGCTCTGTTGGCAGTGGATTAGATGGTGCCTACCCAGATTAAGGGTGGGTCTGCCTTTCCCAGCCGACTGACTCAAATGTTAATCTCCTTTGACAACATCCTCAGAGACACACCCAGGATCAATACTTTGCATCCTTCAATCCAATCAAGTTGACACTCAGTATTAACCATCACAGCATGCATGTGTTTTCATGGTAGAACAATTTATATTTCTTTGGGCGTATACCCAGTAATGGGGTTGCTGGGTTGAATAATAGTTCTGGGTTCTTTGAGAAATCACCACACTGCTCTGCACAATGGCTGAACTAATTTACATTCCCACCAGCTGTGTATAAGCAGTCCCGTTTCTCTGCGACCTTGCCAGCATCTGTTGTTTTTTCACTTTTAACAAAAGCCATTCTGATTGCTGTGAGATGGTATCTCATTGTGGTTTGGATTTATATTTCTCTGACTAGTGATGTTCAGCATTTTTTCATATCCTTGTGACTGCATGTATGTCTTCTGTTGAGAAGTGTCTGTTCGTGTCCTTTGCCTACTTTTTAATGGGGTTGTTTTATTTGCTTGTTAATTTGTTTAAGTTCTTTATAGATTCTAGATATATAGACCTTTGTCAGATGCATAGTTTGCAAATATTTCTCCCCATTCTGT